>NC_080734.1:5860891-6225891 GCF_019097595.1 Hemibagrus wyckioides | reverse complement strand
AAGCAATGCAGCAGTTCCTGCTTGCCGGAACACTCAAAAGCTGTTTTATAAGCCTCTTCCTGAATGTCAAACTGGTGCTCTCTGCTTCCTGTTGATTGAAGATTTTCTCCTGGTATGGCTTCAGCTTCACCATCTCTGCTCAAGGAAACTTCTAGATGGTTATCTAATGCAGTCCTTACTGCATTTTTCAAAGCTCAGAATCCTAGTATTTCTCCTTTAGGGATGGATCAGTGTATCAGTGCAGGATCTTTGTGGTGTAAATACCAGTGGTCAGACTACTCAGGGTTCATTTGCATGGGAAAGTAGTGTCTTGTGTCTTAGTCATGCTACCAAGGCTGGTTTCTATGCACATGGGCTACAGTAAGCATGTTAAAATTAAGTGGTTCCTTAAAATGACCAAGTTTGTGTAGGAAGTAAGATTGCTAGGAGCCGGTTGTTTTGGAAGCTTGACTGAGGTTGATCTGGATAATGTTTTCTCTAGCATTGTGTGTGAAAATGTCATTATTTAAGTTTGAATTAACTTTACCCTGGTCACAGTGGATCTAGATCCCAGGAACACTGGGTTTGACTTGAGAATGCATCCTTTTATTATTTTTAAAAACACACATCATGCACAAAGGCATTTCCATTCTTATTAACACCTAGGGGCAATTTAGAGTAGCCAATTTATCACTGTGTTTTTGGGAGGTGGGAGGGAACTGAGAACCCTGAGGAAACCTGCTGGCATGGGGATATATATGCAAAACTCCACACAGTGCTGGAGCACTGAGTTAGCAGTGGTACTCATCTCATTTTCCATGATGCCCCACATTTACACCTTGATATTTGGTAATGGACTTCAGTTGATGTACTTTGTACATTTGTAAAATTTGAGAATTCCCACCTCCATAGCGTTGTGGTTGCTGCCGTCACGTGGGACTATTCAAGTACTTGAGATCGAGTTGACCCTGTTGGTCATGTGAATTGATCAGTTTGTTTAGATGTTATGGCATGGCCACTATGATCCGGATCTCCTCTGAACCATTTCTGGACTTTCGATAGTTGTAGTTCACTTCTTATCATCCCTCTCATCCTTTGAGATCTGACATAACTAATGGGGCTTAAGAGCAGAGACAGCATGAGAGTGACTTCAGAGCCCTAGAGAGTGCGAGATCATGAGTGGGAGTGTGCTTTAAATTGGCTTCAAAGCCTTGCAGAGAGAGAGAGGGAGTGCGAGCGACGGAGTCCGAGAGTATGGTTTAGTAAGTGACTTAAAAGCCATGCAGAGTGAAAGATAGAAATAAATGTGAGGACTTTTCATCCTTGCGCCTAGCAAAGACATGAGTGCACCATTTGGGAAGATTTGAGGGGGATTGGATTTGAGGGGCAGGCGTTAAGAGTGGCATGCTGGGTAATTTCTGAAAATGTGACTCCACTTGGCTTTCAGCATTGTCACTTGGCTAGGACTTAAAGTCCTCGACTCTTTGATGAAACTTTCATCAGTCAGACTATGCAAACATGGCGCCTATGCTCCTCCCAGCTGTGTGTGTTTTTTTGCGACAGTGTACTGTCAAAATGAACACAAAGAGCCATCTATTACTGCTTATCATTATAAAGCAATATAATGATGTTTATTTTCTCAGTTCAGAGTGTAACATGTATTTAAATCTTAAGACCATAACTCCTTTATGGTCAGTGATGAGTTACTCAGTAACTTGCAAAGTTTCTGATACTGCATGACACACTAGGTAACAAGGGCAAAGTTCGAATATTGACGATGCCACAGCCGTCCACGGCAAGTTCAAGAGACTGTAATACTCTATGCTGTCTTGGTGGGAGTGATGGCATACTTTCTCACCTGTCAATGTGATCAACACTGGTGAATTTGTGAGCTCTGTGGTGGTATGTGGGGACTCGGCACACAAGGGGTGGGATACCCTGGATGGGGTGCCAACCTATCTCAGGACACACTCGCACACTGTGGACAATACCAATCAGCCTACAACACATGTCTTTGGATTGGGGGAAGAGACCCGAGTACCTGGAGGAAACCCCATGAAACACCAGCGTGCAAAAGGGATAGATGGGAACTGAATCCCCCAACACCAGGGTACAAGGCCGATGTGCTTAATTCTAAACCACTAAGCCAAATTGGTGTTTGTTCAACAGTAGATTTAGTTACTAATTGGACTCCATGTACTGAGGTGTTTTCCCCCTCTGTAACTCCTAAAGCCTTTAGTGATTATACTCACCTACTCATGAGGCTGAGGGGCATTTGAGGCTCAAGTGGTTGTTGATCGGAGGATTGTGGTTTAAGCCTCAGCACTGCCAAGCTGCCACTGTTGGGCCATTGAGCAAGGCTCATGGCTGATAGTGCGCTCTGACCCCAGCTTCCATAGTTGGGATATGCCAAGAAAGAATTTCACTATGCTGTATTGTATAAGTGACAAACAAAGTCTTCTATTCTACTCTATTCTATCTACACCTGCCATGTGAAGTTTCCACCCCCAGGCAGGTCCGTGACCAGACACTGAAGGTGAACCAGTGTGTCCTGGTCCTGTGTTTGATGTATGCCTCATATACATTGTGCTTTACCTTCCCTAGAGGAGTCTGGAACGAAGCCATCTGTGAGTGCAGCACTTTACTCCTCCATGTATCGATCTCTGCAGCGAATTTCATTTTACATGACCGCTGGCCATCTGCTCCACCCTGCACTCTCATTCTCAGGCTTCTAGCTGAAGGCTTTCAAACTGACCATACACTGCTTTCCTGATCCTAATGGTCTTTTGCTGATGTTGTGGCGTAACTTCCTGTAATTTTGCTGCCAGCTCTTCGTAGTAAAAAAAAACAAACAAAAAAAAAACTGTCCCAATCCTTTCTGCCACATTGTTAAAGTGTCTTTAAGACATATTAGGCTGAGGTTGGAAAAAGAGAGTGCTGCAAAGGTCAAATCATTTAGATGTCTAGAGCTTTTAGGCCATATGTGTCTCCATCGCTCTAAACATTTGTTAAGTTTTGTTTGACTTGTATGGCAGACACTCCACATTTACTAAGAATCATAAGGAATATCACATGAGGAAGAGTGAGGTTATATTGCACAAGCTCTCAGATCAAGAGCTGTAGCTAATCACAGCTATGCAGATATTCTGTATAACATCACAACTCTCTGTGGCTCATCCAATAGTAATAAATCCCGAAGAAGAAACACTTTATAACACGTCCGTGAGCTGACTAGCTAGCCCCGCGATGACTTGTTGATACCTGTTAAAGATTCTTCAGCTAAAATTGGCTTTCCTTCTTCCTTTTCATCTTCTAATATTTAATTCATAAGGTCTGTTCATGAAAAATGCACCCCATGCCACGTCCGCTAATGATGTCGGTAAGTCTACTGTAGTAATAGTTTTTGGTGGCTGTTGCAGACGAGTGGACTGACATGCACTGTAAAACATCCCAGATCAGATCAGTGAACTGGAACAAGCTGTTGTATGTATAATACACTGTGGCACATCTTCTTATACATATATATATATATATATATATATAACAAATTAATCGTAATTTTTTTTAATTCGTTTTGTGCAAGGACATGCTTGTAGAAATAGAATTCAGTATAGAAATAATTCTGTGGTAGAAAATGACAAACATTTTATATTCTTTTTATATTTTAATATTTATTTTATTTACTGGATGTTGTACATTCAGTACACGTTTATATATATATATATTTTTTATTACTGTGGTTATATTTTGTTGTTTTTTTTTAATTTTTATTTCTTTTTATATATTAATTTCTTTTTTTTATTATTTATTGAATGTTGTCAATTAAAATAGTTTAGCCACAGTCAGGCTTTTTTTTTGTTTTATTATTATTATTATAATTATTATTATATATTATAATAATTATTATTATATATATATTTAATTGAATGTTGTGCAAATCTAGTCAGAAATGAATTAAAATAGTTTAGCCACAATCAGGTTTTTTTTGTTTGTTTGTTTGTTTTATTTTAATATTTATTTCTTTTTATATTTTAATAGTTATTTTATTTTTTGAATGTTGTGCAAATCTAGTCAGAACTTAATTAAAATAGTTTAGCCACAATCAGGGTTTTTCCTTTATCTAAATATTTATTTTAATCCTTTGAGACTCCCTTCATTTCCTCCTTCATTGTTTTTTTTATTAAGAAACATTTCGCCTTGAATGGATGCGTGATAATTGTGTGCTGCTGGAATTTTGCTGTGTTTTCTGTGTATGTACGACTCTTTGCTTTACTATTTGATTATCATTTCATTGCTCCTCTTCATGATATTCACATGATAGTTAATCGCTAGCAAACTATACGCGTTTTATTTTCTTCAGGGTTTTTTTTTTTTTTTGAAAACATTCTTCCACACGGTGATGCATTTGCCTGAAAGCGTACCTGCTGTGTGTGATGTCTGCAGCTGCGGCGTTTCTCCGCAAGACATCTTCTATGAGCGAGTGAATTAGTGTTCATTAGCAGCCAGCAGGCTGAAGGCTGCTTACCGCTGTTTATTGCTGTCCCTGCTTCTGTGATTAAAAACGCAGGCTATTCGGCATGTTTACGGCGACGCGGCGAGGAAATTAATCATCATCACCCGGGGTCCACGATCGTTTGTTTCTGTCATAAGGCGTATTTACTGTAAACAGGAACGCTCTCTTGGAGTTCCAGTTATCCGGGATAAACTGTTAGCATTGTTAACAGCTGCATACTGAGAGAGATAAGGCTCTAATCATAAACAAAGAGATGCTGAAATGGTTAAGTATGGCATTTGGGAAGAGGTTAATCTGTCAGATCGGTGCCTGGTTTGCATACTTCGATAGGGCGTGCATGTGCTAAGCAGGGTCAACAGTCTGGGGTAACAGACATCACAACACGTAAACATGGCTGTGTTGCTCAGAAAGAAATGGTTTTTGGCTCCGACTGCATTCGAGTGGGAAGAAGAGGGAAGAAGCTGCCAGTCATCAGGCACAGAGCCATAACACATTTATATATAGAGGGAGTTTATCTCAGACTTTGTTTTTTTTTTTCTTTGTTTTTTTCCTTCCCTTGATGCTCCAAAGTAGAGCTGTCAGAAAACAGAACTGACCGTCTCTCTCTCTCTCTCTCTCTTTTTTCTTTCCTCCCTTATGGACTTCTACATGCAATATCATCCTGCTTTCATGCAGCGTGCAGTGAACAGAAAAATAATCCAAGAGCATTTATATTGTTTGTGTGTCTGGGAGTCAAATGACTAAAATACTTGTAATGGGTTATGTAATAAAAAAAAAGAAAATAAATGACCTCGGTTTACAATTTTTAGAATTGAATTTTAAGTGAACGTAAAAAATGTGCGCAGACAGTCGACTAGCTTCATACCCGTTTGTGTGAGTCAAATGCTTGTGAGTCAAATGTCAGTGAGTCAAACATGTTAAGTGCTTGAGAGCCGAGTTAAATGCTTAGCTGCTTTAAATACAGGAATGTAGAGCTTTAAAAAAGAATTACGAGTATTGAACTTTTTGCCATATTGTGAAGAGGGAAAAAAAAAGTTTTCCTTCCTGCAGCACAATTACACACACAGGAACTAAAATTTTCAGCATGGTGTCAGAGCAGAGGAGAAATATTTAGCGTGTTCAGATAATTGCAGACAGTACAAGCGCATACCAGGAAATGACTGAATAGAAGATACCAGACTGTCTGGTTTATTTACTGAGTTCCATCTTTACTGTAGCTTTTAGCCTTTTAGCCTGATTGTGTAGAATGGTGTAATGTCGGGGAATTCTCAGGTATGTTTACCGGGGTTGGGATTACGCACAGCTGAAGCCGTGTTCGACTAAATCCTCCTCTTACACGTCTCATCCAGCGACCTGCCACTGGAAATGTCATGCTCTTTGGCCCACTGACACTCGCTCTGTTCTCCTGCGGTGTTCGGCTGTCAGAAAATTGAGTCCTGCGGCTTTCACCTGAATCGTCTCTTTTATCCCATGACGTCACTTTTTATGATCGCTGTAGGAGAGAATAGAGGAATAAGTGCTGTAAATTATGTAAACCGTATGGCTGCTTACGAAGAACTGACCCAAGCCAAGCATTCCATGTTCATATGCCGATGCAAATTTCTTGCAAAATTTCAATTCTCAAGGTGAAATTTGAAAGAAAGGCCATTTGCATGCTGAGGTTCCACTGTAATACAAATGCGGTCATTTTTCTTTCAGAAGAATCGGCAATAAAATAACTACAATTTATTCGCTTTGCTGTAGCCATCTTACACCTCTAGTTTGTGTTGTGCAGCAGTAGCCATCAATTTAGATCCAGATATGACGAACACAGCCGGAAAAATATGGACGAGAGCTCTGACATGCTAGAGACAAAAAATAAAAATAAAAATAGAAAAATAAAGAGACGGCTAACTAATTTGGCCGCTGAAGTGTGTGTTGAAGGAAGCTGATGCAAGAGAGAATGATAGAGAGAGAAACAGAATGACAGGGAGAGAGAGAGAGAGAATGAGAGAGGGAGAGAGAGAGAGGGAGGGAGAGAGAGAGAATGAGAGAGAGAGAGAGAGAGAGAGAGAGATGGAGACAGAATTAGAGGGAGAGATAGAGAGAATGATAGAGAGAGGGAGAGACAATACGAGAGAGACAGAATGAAAGAGTGAGAGGGAGAAAATCGGAGAGAGAGAGAGACACAGAATGAGAGAAAGAAAGAGAGGAAGAGAATTTGAGAGAGAGAGAGAGAGAGAGAGAGAGAGAGAGACAGAATGAGAGAGGGAGAGAGAATGATAGAGAAAGAGGGAGAGAATGAAAGAGAGAGGGAGAATAAGAGAGACAATGTGAGAGAGGGAGAATGAGCGAAAGGGAGAGAGGGAGAAAATTAGAGAACGCGAGAGAGAGAGAGAGAGAGAGAGAGAGTGTGTGTGTGTGTGTGTATTATTACCCTCCCTTCCTTACAGGTACCTCGTGGATTTATTTAAGTCAGAAGCTACTATGACCACTTCACTGTCCTGTTTAATTCACACAAGGCTGCGTTGTGGCTGGAATTGAGAGAGCATGAATTTGCTCTATGTTTGAAAACACACTGTGGGTGAGGCTCAGTTTCCCTTCAGGAACTCCCACCTAAGGCCCAAGCCAGGAGGATAGAACAGTTTACAGTGCCGAAGAGAAACGAGAAGAAACGTAACTCCGCTGAGGGGAATTTCTCTCTGGATGTATCTGTTCTTTTCCTCTTTTACTTTGTTTTTCCGTGTGGTTGTTGTAAATTTCTTCTAAATGTGCTTACACAGGCAGAGCTTTCCCGCTCCCACTCAGTTACTCGCTTACTTGGGATTCCTGTATTCCTAACTACCTCATCTATCATCGCTTATTAACGTTGCTATTATTGTTCTATGGCATTTTATTCATCATAGATCGCTAGACATTCAATTTGTCCTGGTGTTTAACATCCAAGGGCATTTTTTTTTTATTTATTCCCCCAATCGCACACAAAACCTTCTGTTTTACCATGAAGTTAAAAAAAATGGAAATAAATGAAGGCTGATTTTATTACAAAGGATTGAAATAAATGATTACATATTACACAATATTACAACAAACGGACAAATGCTATACTACAGAAAATCTATTTAAATCATATTACATTTAAATATTGGCTTTTTTACGGAAAATAGATGCAACGTTGACAGTTTCGGTTACACTGGCTGTACGCTTAAGGTAGACGGGCATTGCAGTGTCTGCAAGCAGCCAAGGATTTAATTTGATTTTATTTATTTATTTATTTAATTAATTATGAAAAATCTAGTCAGTAATGAGAATTGCTGATAAAAATATATTATATAAATATATACAATATGATAAAAATATATAATATTCATACATTACTTTTATATTTAATTTATATTTAAATTAAAATATGCTCCTAAAATATTTAGTTGTTTCTTTTTTAAATATGTGACTGATTCACTGATTAATTGATTTTTTTGGAAATCTGCAAGCAACCAAGGATGTTTTTTTTTTTTTTTTTATCTATCTATCTGTCTGTCTGTCGAAAATGTAGCTATGTTATGTAGCTGCCAACAGTGAAAAATGCTGATAAAAATATATTTATAATATAATATAATATAATATAATATAATATAATATAAGATTAGATTAGATTATATAATTATTATATATTACTATATAGTTTTAAGTTATATTCAAATTAAAATACACTCCTAAAATATTTAGTTTGTTTTTTAAAATATATGACTGATTCATTGATTGTCTTTTTTTGTTTATTTTATTTTATTTTATTTTATTTCATTTTATTTTATTTTCGCTATTTGCATTAAAAGAAATTCCCCACTCCTTTCTCTTTCATGGCACAATTCCAAATCCAGACAAATTTTGGATTCATTCTAAGAAAAGACTCTCACTCAAATTAGTGATCTGTCTGAGGATGAGAGCCGTGACTCAACCCGGGTTGAATTCCAGGTGGCATTCTCACGTAATGTTTTTTTTTTCTCCCCCAACTGCCAGCGCCTGTTTTGCATGGCATTGCACTGAACCTGTCCACAAAACACTCACAAGGTGGACACTCCTTTAACACCAATGCATCCTAATTTGGCTGATCATCAAGCTGGAGAAATAGACATGACACATCTAAAGCAGATATTCCTACATTTTACAATTAAGAATGTTTAGAATGGTCAGCCGTGGTCTGTCTGAATACTGGATTCTGATTGGCTGGAGGGTGTGTGCTCCAAACCGTATGTATGTACAGTAAACAGTATTCAGTCAGTGTTAATTCTATAGGAGAATAAACAGCTGTAACCGTAGTAACGCACAGAGACGGTTATTAGCAGAAACGTTTCTTAATTAATTGACGCGGCTAAATGGATTATGATAACTCTCATGGTGAATATGGCAATTTATGATGAACGATTGTGATGTAGTTTAATTCGCAGCTACGTTATTAGTAGAGACACGACACGGATACGGCTAACACACACACACAGTCTCTCTCTTTCTATCAATTTATATCTGTCTCTAATTTGTTCTTTCTCTCTCTCTTGCTTTGTATATCTCTCTCTGTCTCTCTCTCTCTCTCTCTCTCTCTCTCTGTCTCTCTCTCTCTCTCGCCTTGTATCCATATCTCTCTGTCTCTCTCTCTCTCTTTCTCTCTCTGTCTCTCTCTCGCCTTGTATCTATATCTCTCTCTGTCTCTTTCTCTCTCTGTATCCCTGCCCCACTCCCACACACTCTCTTGATTTGTATCTTTCTTGCTTTGTATCTCTCTCTCTCTCTCTTTCTCTCTCTCACTTTGCATCTCTCTCTCACACACACTTTGTATCTCTCTCTCTTTCTCTCTCTCTCTCTCTCTCATTCTGTCTCTCTCTCTCTCTCTTGCGTTTCATCTCTCTCTCTCTCTCTCTCTCTCTCTCTCTCTCTCTGTCTGTCTGTCTCTTTCTCTATCTCACGTTTTGTATCTCTCTCTCTCTCTCTCTTCTCTCTCTGTTTCTCTAATTATTATTCATCATAATTCATTTAAATAAATAGACTCTCATTGCACTACTCTCTCTGTGTGATTTGGAGCGTGTAGAATTTCAGCTCTAACGACCCGTGTAGAAAATAACTAGCGTAAATCACCTGCTGTATTTTTCCTTTCAGTCACATTTTGCGCTACAAACATCAGAGACAGCTTTAACTCGTCACTGCTGGCATGTGGCCCCGGTGTACTCGGGAAAATCAGAGCTAGGCGTGCATTACACCATTTTAACACTTCTCATCAGGTGGTTGTTTACATCAATTAAAATCGTGTAACTCGCACTTAGTCGAGGATTAGTTAGCCTTTACTTAGCCACTTCTACTAAAACTTAATGTGAAGGACAAAATGTGGCAACATTTCTTATATAATAATACATGATTTATTATTATTTCACATTTTAAATCGGTTTTATATAATAGAGTTTTTGTGGCATTTTTCTAGACCTAATTCACTTCTGCGTGTGTGGCTCTGTGTCTGATTACACTAATGTTAAAGTTGTAATAAAAAGGTGACCGGCTTATAAAAGGGTGAAATTATTAATCACAGTTACTTCTGTTGACCAATCAGAAGCTCTTCAGAAGATCCAGGTGAAAGATTCATGCCATGTTTGAGTAGGATGTCTTTATAGTCTTGCACTCTGACCTTCATTTCCCCTCTCTCTCATTCTCATTCTGTCTGTCTCTCTCTCTGTCTCTCTCTCTCTGTCTCACTCTCTCTCCCTCATTCTTTCTTGCGTTCTCTCTCTTACTCTCTTTCTCTGTCTCTCTCTCTCTTCCTCATTCTTTCTTGCGTTCTCTCTCTCTTACTCTCTTTCTCTGTCTGTCTCTATCATTTTGTCTCTTATTCTCTCTCACTGTCTCTTTCACTCCCCCCCTCTTGCTTTCTCTGTCTCTCTCTCTCGCTTTCACTTTCTCTTTCACTCCCCCCCTCTTGCTTTCTCTGTCTCTCTCTCTCGCTTTCACTGTCTCTCTCTCTCTCTGTCTCTGTCTCACTCTCTCTCTCTCCCTCATTCTTTCTTGCACTCTCTCTCTCTTACTCTCTTTCTCTGTCTCTCACTCTCTCTCATTGTCTCTTTTGCTCCCCCCCTTGCTTTCTCTCTCTCTCTCTCGATTTCACTGTCTCTTTCTCTCTCTCTCTCTCTCTCTCTCTCTCTCGATTTCACTGTCTCTTTCTCTCTCTCTCTCTCTCTCTCTCTCCCTCATTCTTTCTTGTGCGCTCTCTCTCTTACTCTCTCTCTCTGTCTGTCTCTCTCATTTTGTCTCTCACTCTCTCTCACTGTCTCTTTCGCCCCACCTTGATTTCTCTGTCTCTCTCTCTCTCTCTCTCTCGCTTTCACTGTCTCTTTCGCTCTCTCTCTCTCTCTCTGTTTCTCTAATTATTATTCATCATAATTCATTTAAACAAATACTCTCTCTCTCTCTGAGCATCTTTATAGTCTTGCACTCTGATCTCCAGTGCTGTTCTCTGTTTATAAAGCGTTTCTCTAAGTTGTTCTGGATTAAGACCAAGTGCTGAATGTTATAAATGTTAAATAAATAAGTAACGTCAAGTATGTAAAAGTTCAGGAAGGTGTGTGATCAGATATTAGATCAGATATAAAGAGGACATGAATGATGAGATGGTCAGATAGTTGCTTATATTTTAATTATTTACTTTTACATTAATAGTTTAATTGCTGGCGTTTGTGGAATTATAAAGTTAATGTTCATTACAGCACTTATTTACTCTGGCCTGTGCTGCTCGTATACTGGAGTAAAAACTGATGTACTTAAAATATTAATTAAGCATTTCCAAAACCAAAGCCTTTTAGATGTTTGTTGTTTTCTTGGTATGTTTGTTGTTGTTGTTTTTTATTAGATTGTTCTTTTATCTTATTTATTTATTTTTATTTTATTTTATTTTATTGGGGGTGGGGGGTATTTTCGGTTGCTTTATTTATCGATTCATTCATTGGTTTGTTTGTGGATTGATTTTGTTTTTTGCTGTTTATTCTTTTATTTGTTAATATTTTAGGATTGTTTGTATGTTGGCTCAGTTAGTGGTTTGTCGATTGGTTTGTTTGCTAGTAGATTCATTTCTTTATTTCGTTTGTTTGTTTGTTTGGCTCATTCGATGGTTTGTTCATTGGTTTGTTTGTGGATGGATTGTTTGTTGATGTTTTTAGGATTGTTTGTTGGCTCAGTCAATGGTTTGTTGATTGGTTTGTTTGTTAGTGGAGTCATTTGTTTGTTGGTTTATTTGATGATTTATACATTGGTTTGTTTGTGAATTCATTTGTTTTTAGTTACTTTATTTGTTGGTTTGTTTTGTTCTTTGTTTTGTTGGTTGGTTTGATTGTCAGTTTGGTCATTGGCTTGTTTTTATTCTTTGGTTTGTTGGTTGGTTTATTCCTAGACACTTCCCACCCACTAGATTTTTGTTTTTATCTACAGCTCTGAAGTCACTCCCTATCAAGCTGCCGTTAATTCAGTGCCACAAGCTCAACACGCTGGGAGGACAGTGTCAATATACATGAGCAAATAGATGTCTGTGATTGTTTAACAGTGCTCTGATCAACAGCAGAGATGAACGTTATCCTTCTCATTCAGACAGTAGGACCAGTTTTCACATCTCTTGACCTCATGACCATGGATCGCTTGACCATGACATCATCTGGATTTGGATCAGGACAGGATCCCCTGACGATAGGGCGAACTCATTTCTGGTGTGCTGCTTGGGAGAATAATTGAACCTCCCCGCTGAGAGGTTTACAGCGATGATGCAGGAGGAAGCTGCTACACCCAGGCTGTAGTTATGATCAGCAGAAGTCATCCATCTCACAGGGTCTGGACTATACCGAGTGCAAGCCAGAGCAGGTGCTTGTAGCATATTAACGACCTCACATTACCTAGTAATTAGAGGAAAAACGTATTGACTGATACAAACGGGAGAAAAATGACTCTATTCCACAAATACCTATCAGGAGCATCATGAATAATGTGCATTGCTTTATTGAAAAGAAATAAGCCATTACAGTGACAAATGAAGCCGCTTCCTCAGAGGGGTTATTAAAACCCCAGCGCTCCGTCTGCACTCCAGTTATCTTTTAATGAATCGCCGCCATCTTTTATTCACACTTTGCACTAGGAGCTTGTCCGTCACGTCAGCTGACCGCAGAGTCCTGGCTCTGATAAGGTTAGAATTAGCATGGGTAAACCCACGATCATGAACCCCGGCCTCGGGACTGGCAGAACGGTGATGAATAGGAAACGACAGTATCGCTTCATGATTCACGCCAACCTGTGACCTGCTTGCTGAGCTGAAAAGCTGCAAATATAAGCTGAGTCTAGAGTTTTCCATCCATTTTCAAAGACTTTTAGAATCATAGAAATGGGGAAAAAAACAGCAAAGCATGGATATGAGTGTTTTTCATCGGTCTCATCTTTCGCATTAAAACACAGACACTTCTTCAAGCTTGTTTACCTTTCTCATTTGGTTGAAAACCAAATGACCACTTAGAAAAGCTCTAGTGTTTTTTTTGTTTGTTTGTTTTACCGCCACCTGCACTGTCTCTGCTAATCCTGCATTCATTTGAATATAGCAAACAGGAATAATACAAGTGAGATGTCTAAAAAAAAAAAATGGTGGATAATAAGAAAAATTTTTCTTAAACGCTCAATGTGGAAGATTTATGTATGTCTTTTTGAAGATATGAATACAAGCCACAGACATTATGGACCTGTTGATGTTCTGTTGGTCGAATTTCTTGGTATTGATATCACTTGTTTAGTGAAGGTCCCAGAACGTTTCAGACTAATTAGGAAGTGAGTTGATTAAACTTGTATTCATCTGACTCAGCTATCGAACAATTTGTTCATTTGGTGAGAAAATGGCACTTTGAGGTTTGAGACGTCTTTTTAAGCAGACAGAGTGTTTTTAGGCTTGCTTTGTTCTTAACAGGTAGACACCAAGTGATATATATTGAATATATCTTTGCATGCTCTGTGCTGATTTCGTGATGTCTTTTGTAAATGACCTCATCTTCTGACCACGATGTCCTTTGTTTAAGACCAAGGAAGTGTTTGTTTCAATTGAATAAAGACTACATCGAACACAGACACTCCGTCATCAGCCCACCTGTAGATATCTGCAACCACCTCTCTTGACACTTTTGATGTCCATCGTTAACGCCTTTTACCCATGGACAACACCTTTTGTCGTTAGCCTACCTGTAGTGACCTCTGCAACCATCTCTGTTACACTTTTGATGTCCATCTTTAATGCCTTTTACCCATGGACAACACCTTTTGTCATTAGCCTACCGGTAGTGACCTCTGCAACCATCTCTGTTACACTTTTGATGCCAGTTGTTGAACTCCTTTTGTTACCCATGGATATTGCACATACAGTAGATAATGACAAAGACCACGTCTTTGGTTTGTATAAATACTCCATGTCTGTGTCAATAACCTCTGAAGGGCATTGCTACTCGAACCCCGACTCTGTGTGGTTCTTTTGGCACTACCTTTCCCCAATATACTGGCTTGGAGTGGAGGACACCTTGAACTGGACTCTCTAAAGTGAATCCAAAAGAAAATTCTATCACCAAGTAAAGGATAAAGGAAAGGAAAAGAGTATGGAGCAAGACAGTTTGTAGTGTTGTGATGTCATCGTACCATGTGCCGGGTTTGGAGCCAGAGAAGAGGAACTGATGATGATGATGATGATGATCATGATGATCATGATGGTGATGATGGTGGTCCACAAGCTCCAGAGTACTGGATGGCTTTCATTTGCGGCTGCCGCATCGTAGCATCATTCAGTCGTTCAACCTCAACACCGTTGAAGTGAAGCACACAAGTATTTCAATTTACCCTCACTCTTTTTGTCAGAAATTAAATTGGTCGAGAAGAAAAAATAGTGAAATAAAAAGTGTCGATTTGAGCACTGCGCTGGCTTTTCTGGGATTTTTTCATTTTTTTTAATTAAGAGACTTGCTGTGTGAGAAAAGCTCTATAAAAAGAAAATTTCCATTTAATTTATTACTGATTATTATTGCGGCTAATCACAAAAAGGCAAATTAATTTTTAGTATAATGATGAATTAATTCACTATTTTAATTATCAACCCAAAGTATGCTCTGTTGTCACGGCAACCATGCAAATATTTGGAATACGTGCAGCTTCCAGAGGATTTTTTATGCAGATACAAAGATATGTTGTGTATATATATAATATTTTTTTATTAATATGGAGGCTATAATAATATCTGGATATAACTTCATCCTGTTAAATGGCCCATGTCCTTATTTCCTCCATGTTCCCTGACTGCGTATCGTCTAAATTTCAGCCTCCGGGTTTCGCGATGCCTTTTTTGAATGTATGCAAAAGTAAGATGCCCTTTTGCAAATTCTAAAAATCAGCAAATCTCAAAATCCCCCAAAGTTACATACGGCTACTTTAAGAAATTTGTTATGCACTTTAAGAAAATTTTCTTTTCTCACGCTATGATTTCACCAACTGTAGTAAAGCCTTTAATATGTGCCTCCATTTTGAACATGTTGGTGCTGCAGGACAGAACTAATTGGTAAGTTGGTGGAAAAAAAAAAGAGTTTGAGCTTATTATATTATAGTATTAGCGGTAATCGGTTTCTGGATGGTGCTGGAATTCCGCTCGTGCTTGGAATGCCTGAATTTCTTCCATTTGAGGTTATTGTTGGTGTGACGTTTGAACGTTTGTAGGATTTCTATGGAAATATTTTTGGAACCAGCAGCTGAATGGGATTTTGGACCTGATCCAAACAGGGTCAAGGTCATATGTCTGAAAATCAGTAGCTTCATTCCAGTTATTTCAGGTCACTAAATATCTTAGTAACCAGCAGATGAAAAGGTTAAATATTTGGATCTGATTCAAACAGGGTCAAGGTCACAACAAGGTCAAATGTCTGAAAATCAGTACTCAGTTTAAAGTAAATGTTAAAATGATTTCGGGTCATTTGAGACCTGTTGGCTGTGGAAGCATCCCTGTTGTTGTTGTATTGTACTTGTGTTTTGTTGTTTTCTTCTCCTTTTTTTGTTTTATTTTTAATCTGCATTTAAAAATATATAAGAAACAGATTCCTGCTGGATGAAGTAAAAGAAGGCAGAATATATTGCTGGCATTTCCACCCCATGCCATCTTGACTACTCATTCCGGCTAATTCGTTCGTTTCATTTCTACTAAAACGAAAAATGAACCAAAATATCCATCACTGTAGTTATAAAGGAGACTCATCTAATTCTACATTTAGATGCACTGCATTTGCAGGCTATAACACAGCCTGGACTTTACACACCCATTTTAATCCATACCTCCACCATACTGCTGAGTGTGCTTCATCTGCACTTAATTCCATTAAGAGAAGATGAACTCTGTGACATGGCGTCACATAGAACTTCATTCCGTAGCACAGGGCGCTTCGACTGAGAGGAAATTGCTTTTGGCAGTAGGGTTAAACTTGGCCATGGGTTGCTGTGGATGAACTGGATTTTATAGAAAGGTGGACAAGAATTTTCCGAAAGTCACAGGAAGTTAATGCGCCGTGTCGGCTCAGCGCCATGCTAGTACTTGATATTATTAGAAATGAAGCTGTGCTCTAAATTCATTCTCTCTAGCAAGAATCTGTGATCAGCCTGTTTTATTTAAACATCCAGAAAACTTTCAAGGTTTGAAAGCTGAATAATTGACTAGACATGGCTTCAAGATGACAAATGAAACGGCAAAACAGTGCAGCGCTAATCTAATGCTAGCACAACACACACAGTCTTTTTCTCAAGGACCACGCATTTGTCTGCTGTAAATGCTGCGCTCGGCTGTCCTCGATGAATTCCTGACTTTCTGGCTGGTGTCAAACAGCCTCATCACAGATGTTTGAACATTCATTTCCAGAGCTGTTCAAATCCCAGGTACACACGCGTATATATGCATAATCAGATTTACAGAACAGAGCTCACATGAGAGTCTGCCTGTTCAAATTCGACAACACCTGTAGGGCATTGTTAATATTTACACATCGCCCCTGACTATTGACCCGCACTTATGGAAAGCCTTGCCTTCCTGTTTCGTCAGCTACTGTTATCATTCCGTCTGCAAAGAGCAGCTGTGCTTCAACCCACGTGCTCTGGGGCTTTTAGGATTTGCAGAGGTTACTCCAGAAAGCGGGCTTTGTTCCAGTCAAAGCATTGATGCTGAGAAGATCTGAGGGCTGAGGGCTCGTCCATGACAGCCTCCCGCGTTTCTCTCAGCGTGTTCAGAGCCGAGCGCGAACGATGACACGCTCCTGCCCGACTCCTTCTTCTAAAAGGTCATTCCGAATGTTTGTCAAGGTTTACATAACTCTCAGGATCTCTCTTGGCACCAGACTGAGCTAGAATTGGTACCTAATTCCAAACTGTGCGTTCCTAAAAGGGCTGCTTTGTTTACGGTCGAACGCAGGTCATGAAAGGCTTTTTGAGAGCCAACTGCAGTGCCATGACAGGTAGCTGTGGCATCATTTCCATATAAATGAGGTTGTATCATTTTCATAGCGGTTCATATCGGGCGTTTTGCTGTATCAGCTCGTGTGGATTCCTGACAAGAAAATGTCCACACTAATCATGGCTGTGTGCGAGTGAGCAGTGAGGTTGTGTTTACTCATAACAAGGGATAGTGGATGCTTTGTATGAGGAAATGAAATGTTTGCATCTCTCGTTGTTGTGCGAACAGAGAATCAGTATAAAATGGAAGTATTTTACATATTTTACACAGCAAAATAGAATAGTGAATGCCATTCAGATTTCCCTAATATTTACATATTCAAATTTTACATTGATGCCATTTGGCAGACGTCCTGTCCTTATTCAGAGCGCCTTTTTATTTCTCTTATTTATACAACAGCTGAAAGTTAAGGTCCTTGTTTAGCTTGTCCAGCAGTGTCAGCTTGGTGATGCTGGAATTTGAACTTGTACCCTTCCAACTAGGAGTTGGACTAGGACTCTTAACCACATAGCTACCAATTTAAATGCATTTAAATCCATTTCCCTCCAAAATTATTGGAACAGCAAGGCCAATCTCTTTGTTATACGCTTAAGACATCAGGGTTTGAGAGTAAAAGGTGAATATGAGGCGATAGATCTGAATTTCATTACTTAATATCCAGATGTTAAACATGGCACCTTTGGTTTCAGTCCACCTTTTTTTCAAGCGATCAAAAATATTGGAACAGTTGACTGGTGTGTGTTTTCTTGTTGCCTATTTGTCCCCCGTGAGCTTGTTCAAATAATAATCTCTAAGTGTCTACTATTGAATTAATTGGGTTCTACCTGGGAAAATGTATTAGTTGTTAAAAAGGATAAACCAACACGAAGACCAGAGCGCTGCCTACAGGGAGCCATTTGGAAGCTCAGAAAAGAGGGAATACACAAACTCTGAGCTGCTTATGGAATTGTCTCACTAATTTTTTAATGATGGAACTCGTGATGTTGGCTGTAGCATGCATTCGGAAGTATACAGAAATCTTTTACCAAGAAATACGTCCAGTCTAAATGGTGAAACTTCATCATACTGCAAGACCAATCAAACAAAACACATTGCCAACACAACAGAGAAACTTCATCATGGGGGACAATTGAAAGATTTCAGTCAATCACCAGACCCACTCCTTAACCCGATTGAGCAGTTTCCTCAACAGGAAACTGGAGGAAGAAACCTGCCCAAAATGAAAGAAAGAAGAAAGATGCTGTGCTACAAGACTGGAAAAACATCCCGAAAAAGAAATGCAACAGTTTGGTGATGTTTTTGGGTCACTGACTTCATGCAGTTATTGCAATCAAGAGATGTGCCACCAAGTATTAAGTTTTATTTACTTTAGGAATATGCTTTCCAATATTTTTGCTCAATTAACTGCTCTGTTCTCTGTGTTAATGGGAATAATTCTGAGCACCACCAGCCTCTGTTTTAAGGCCACTATAAAAGGAGAAGGGTACAAATTAAGTGCAATGGTGTGAATCTTTAGCTCATGTCCACCAAGTCTCTTAGTGTTAAAGCTGCAGTTTTGGGCAGATTTGGTGTTTCAACACTGTTGCTGTGCACTCTCTTCTGTGACAAGATAATTAATGTCCTTTGTGTCCCAGCACCGAGATCTGTCTTCATTAGATTCCTCACCAGAGATGAGAAGAGGGCTGGAGAGAGGAAGGGAGAAAAAGAGAGAAGGGAGGAGGTAGGGCGTGATGGTGGGTTGGATGAGGAGTTTGTGAGCTGGCGTATTCTTTGACACAGCATTATGAGGCATACCAGATCCTTTACGTATCTTGGTTTGCATACGTCTAGACAGTGTTTGTACACATTATTCTGAATTTAGCTGGTTAGCTTGAACTGAATCTCGTAATCTTTGCAGAAATTAGGTTAGGCAGAGGATTTGAGTTATGATTGTTTATATTCTTGTTGCTCTGGTCTCAAGAGATTAGATTTGAAATGCGGGTCATTTGGGAAAAGCAGTGTGTATGTGATTATGGTGTACATTTCCACTGATCTGAATCAACTCATCCGTAGCCCAGAGCTTAACTTCTGAGCCATGGATATCACATGTAGTCTTAATTGGATGGAATAATTAAGCAAATATACAGTTTTCAGGGTTGAACAATGATAGTCATTAGCTGGTCAAGTAAAAGGTTGTGTGTTTGAATCCCAGGTCCACCAAGTTGCATCTGGCTAGCACTGTACGTTATCCAATAATTCTTTTTCTGGAAGTTATTTTCCATCTCAGAGGCAAAGGAATGGCTGAACCTGAAACAGAAGGCTGCTGTTGAGAACAGAGAATCGATGGTTAGCTTGGTTGTTTGCATATTAAAACCCTTCTTCATTTCCTCTGCTCTACTTGACAGTAACTTCTTCCTGGTTCTGTTGATTTAGCTGTAAAAAGATCTGACACTGATACGACTCCCTACTTGCGTATTCAAATGTTGTAGGACAAATTGCCCCATCATGCCACACAGCCTGGAATGAATGTAAAACCAATGACGGTGCAGATATGCATGTAAAGTCATTTGAATATGATGCAAGTGCTCTGCAACTTGGACTGTGTAGGAAAGGTAAGAAGAAAATAAACGGGCAAATGTTATGCTAGAAGTTTCTGTAATAATGCCCAGCACTATAAATGATCCCTAATGACTGAGAAAGCTGCGGTGAATGATGGTATAATAAAACGGATCTGGAGTTCAGAATTAATAAGCAATTCATATCTGGAGGAGAAACTGGTATACATATACACCACTACCAGTCCAACGTTTGTTCATATCAGATTAAATAAGATATTTTTCATTGTCCTAAAGACATTTTGATAAAGGCTACGAATAATGAATAATGAACTTGAATTAGCATAGCTCTGAATTAAAATGTATTTTTGTAATAAATAACAATTTTTATACTATACTGGCCCCATTTTCAGTTCTGTGCTTAGGTTCCGATTTGTATTAATAGAAAAGCAAATCCAGAATTGATCTTAATTGATTGAAATTGTAATTTATTTAAAATACTGTAAATTTTATTATCTTATGAATTGGACATCCCATCCCATCCCACCTGGGGTGTAATCCCACTTCATACCCAGTGTTCTTAATCTAGTCTGTAGATCCTCTGGGAATGATCTGATGATCTGAAAGCTGAAATTTAAAAGCTTTCTTTAAAAGCTTTCTGAAATTTAATTTATTGTTCACGTCCAAAAACTTGACAAAGTTGAACAAATATCGTAAAATGTAAGATGTACAACATTGTTCCAGAGCCTTTGAAACAGTAGAGCAGTGCGTAAATAAGGCTAGGGGTAAGATTTATTGTAATTTAGTGTAGACTCCAGTCCTGCCTCTCTGTGTGTGTGTGTGTGTGTGTGTGTGTGGCAGCGGCATTGCTATTAGTGCAGAATGAATTAATTAAACGGAATACACTAAGCACATTTTCTTTACCAAGTCCCAGGTCCATTTCTGCCAGCTTCATTTTCAAGTTCCCCTAAACAAATAAGCACAGAGGGATAATTAACTGGTCTTTCCCCATGCTCTGCTGCCTGCTTGGCCTGCTCTGGAGCTGCTCACTGATTGATGCAGCACACATCCGATCGTGGCATAGCCCGTATTACATCTGGAAAATTCTGCTATTTGATATCGCCCCCCCCTTTTTCTAACACGTTGTGTGAACCGCTGTTGGAAAGGCATTTCAAATACAGATCTTTATTTCTTCACTTTTTTTCCTGCCGACAGCTGTGTGTAATTTTCCAGTGATGTTTTCCTTACTCATGTTCTATCTCTCATGCATTTGGATTTTTTTTTTTTTTTTTTTTTTTTGCAAACACTAGACTTTGTTTGTTCACAAGGCCCTGGAGGAATCCATAATGCAGCCACATCTTGAGCAGATTAGAACAGTCTTAAAGGCTATTTCCACAGACTTTAGATTGCATTTACCAGAAAATGGAAGGCAGATTGACTTGCTTCTCATGTGATTTTGGGGCTTAATTGGTCTTGTACAAACAGAAAAGTGTTGCTACTTGTCTTTGTGTCCTTGTGTGCTGTATCTCAGTCCCTGTGGCTCTAGATCTAAAGTTTCTAAGAACATGTAAAAGTTTTCTGTAGAGGTAGTGGGTTAGGGTTGCACTTGGGATGCAGTTAGTTTATGGTAGGGTGGGGATTTTGTTTGAGGTTGAGATTGGGGTTTAGTTTGTGTGAGTTTGGAGACTTTGGAGACTGAGGTTTGGTGTAGGCATGAGGTTTGGATTGTGGTTTGAGGTTTAGGGTGTTGGGTTTGAGGTAAGGGAGTTGGGTCTGAGGTTTGGTGTAGGTTTGAGGTTAGGTTTGTGGTTAAGGGGGTTGGGTTTAAGGTTTGAGTTGGGTTTAGGGTTTGAGGTTAGGTTTGGGTTTGAGGTTGAGGTTGGGTTTAAGGTTTGCTGAAGGTTTGAGGTTTGGTTTAAGGTTTGGTGTAGGTTTGAGGTTGGGTTTGAAGTTTGGTGTGGGCTTGAGGTTTTGTGTGAAAGCCTTTTGATTGGCTATCCAATTTCCAGACATTTCTCTTTTCTTAACTTTAGGATTTTCTTTGGCATGTTTGCAAATGTTAATACAAAAATTACCAGGAAGTCAATCACTCGAACTACTCAAACCATAGATTGTCATACATTTGGCGAAATGAAAAATCCTTCACATCTCTAGTGAAGATCCAGGTCTATGAAGTCAGAGTTAAGTAGAAAGCCATGAAGAAACGGAGCAGCTTTTTCACTTTGTGCTTGAAGCACTTAACAGCGCTGAATACCTGCCATTGTGTGGATCCCTGCAGCTCGAGCCCAATCTGTCCTCTATTAGAGCTGTTGGTTTCATGAAAGACTTTGCAGAAAGGCTTTGAACATCCCAAGTGACCTTGCAGGACTGTGGAGTTCAGAGAGAGAAGAAAAAAAAAAATAGAGCAGCTTTTTATGTGAATGAATCCAGACATACCACCATTTCGTCCATCTTTACTCCACCCGTTTTCTGAATGTGCACTGATTGTGTACATCACATGATTGATCTAGGATTTTATTCCTCTCATGCCAAAGCTTTTAGATGGGTTTAAAGTAACATAGTGGTCAGAGTGCTGTTCTGCTCCACTCAGCCCTCTCTCTAGTCTCTGCCTCATCCCGTCTTCTGTAAATGTCCTGAGAAATAAATAGAACAGGCTCCACGGTGGAGACTGTGGTGGTCTAGCTCTGTCGACTTGCAATAAATCCTTGCAAATGAGCAGCATAATTGCTTTTAAGTGCCCTTTTCAAAATTGTCTGCTGCTAGTTCCAGGGCGTGATCTACTGTGTCAGCCTTTTAAATTCTGAGTAACTCTGATGCTATTAAGGGATCGCTAATGATGCTTACTGCTGGGACGGGGGTGGAAACCGACAGGCAGGTGCAGCGCGTGTAATAACAGAGCTTTCCCTAATCGTCTCCTGCAGTTAAGCTTTATAGTTCAGCTTTATCTTTCATTAAAAGAAGGGCTCCGATGGTCGACCCGTTGGAACTGTGGGGAAACTTTTCATCACACAGGTCAGGATCTGCTCTTCCACACTGCTACTGAATTTGTGCTTTTTTAATTATGTTAATGTTTCTGTAGGATATAGTTCTAACAACTGGCTTCACAGGGGCAGGTATAGCCATGTAGTTTAAGGCTAGCAAGAAAACCGTTTAAAAAAAAAAAAAAAAGAAAGAAAAATTATTAACAAAGATAATTATATTTAATTAATAGTGTCATTGTTGGATGATGGAGTTGTATTTTTATTATCATATTTTATTCTAGAAAAAAAATTGAGGCTGATGAGGCAATGACTTCATAACTGTTATACAATGAGGGGAAAAAATGATTTGATCCCCTGCTGATTTTGTACGTTTGCCCACTGACAAAGAATTTGAACAGTGAGAGGCAGAATAACAACAAAAAAATCCAGAAAAACACATTTCAGAAAAGTTCTACATTGATTTGCATTTTAATGAGTGAAATAAGTATTTGATCCCCTATCAATCAGAAAGATTTTTGGCTCCCAGGTGTCTTTTATACAGGTAAGGAGCTGAGATTACAGTAGGAGCACTCTCGGGGAGTGCTCTTAATCTCAGATCATTAACTGTATGAAAGACACCTGTCCACAGAAGGAAGCTCTCCAAACTCTCCATCATGGCCAAGACCAAAGAGCTGTCCATGGATGTCAGGGACAAGATTGTAGACCTACACAAGGCTGGAATCAGCTACAAGACCATCGCCAAGCAGCTTGGTGAGAAGGTGACAACAGTTGCTGCGATTATTCCCAAATGGAAGAAACACAAAAGGACTGTCAATCTTCCTCGGTCTGGGGCTCCATGCAAGATCTCACCTCATGGAGTTTTAATGATCATGAGAACGGTGAGGAATCAGCCCAGAATTACACTGGAGGATTTCGTCAATGATCTCAAGGCAGCTGGGACCATAGTCACCAAGAAAACAATCTACGCCGTGAAAGACTGAAATCCAGTAGCACCCCCACCGTCAAACATGGAGGTGGAAACATTACGCTTTGGAGGTGTTTTTCTGCTAAGGGGACAGGACAACCGAACCGCATCAAAGGGATGATTGACGGAGCCATGTAACGTCAAATCTTGAGTGAGAACCTCCTTCCCTCAGCCAGGGCATTGAAAATGGGTCGTGGATGCAAAGAGGAGTGGGCCCAAATTCCTTGAGATGTGAGATGTGTGCAAACCTGGTGGCCAACTACAAGAAATGTCTGACGTCTGTGATTGCCAACAAGGGTTTGCCACCAAGTATTAAGTCATGTTTTGCAAAGGGATCAAATACTTATTTCACTCAATAAAATGCAAAAAACAAAAAGTTTTTTGTTGTTATTCTGTCTCTCACTGTTCAGATAAACCTACCATTAAAATTACAGACTGATCATTTCTTTGTCAGTGGGCAAACGTATAAAATCAGCAGGGGATCAAATAATTTTTTCCCTCACTGTAAGTGATAATGCTCAAATGCAGTAACTATAAATGGATGAAAAGAATAAATAAATTGTGGCCTGGTATAAGAGGAATAAAACACGTTTCAGGACATGCTGTAACTGGAAACCAATCAACTTCCTGTGACTTTTCCTTTGTAAATGTCATGCTGCATCACACCATCCCTTTGTTGATCATTTTCCTATAACAGCACACTGCCAAGTGTTTTATTCCTTACTTAAGCACAACCTTTCTTCACTGTCTACAAAAAGCAAAGAGAGATCTCGCCAAGTGCGTTCATTGTATTGATTTATTCATCGTTTGTGAAGATCCGTTTTGGCCCGGGATCTCCCTAGAAACCACGCAATTGAGTCGCCTGCACTCTTGAGTGGATTGCTCAGCTAAAAAAAGGCCACGGATGCCTATATTTTTCATTCGGTAATGCAGCCTGACATGGTTCTTATGCATAACGCTCTTTCTTGTTTACCTCAGTTTGATCTGATAATAGCTTCTCTTTTTTCTGCAGTTAATCTTTCAGACCCAGATCAGGCCTGCAGGGTTATCAGCGCAAACAGCACTCTGTTTGATGAAATTTTGAAGCATCACTTCCATTTAGAACATTGCCATTCATTAGGGATTTTCATCAGACCAGTGGGAAGTGAAGAGTAATGCTTCCTGATGGGGGTTTTTAAGCCACGTGACTCCGTGTTCTCTCCGAGTGCTTCTAGAGATTGCGTGTGCGTAATACAGTACATTCTGTAGTAAAGATCTGCCCTTTCTGAAGGAAATGTTCAGCATGAATGCTTCAACTTAAAAGGTGTGGAATTCTTACTTGGTTATCGAGCCCTTTAAGCAAGCCGACGGGGATGGGATCTGATGCTGAAGGAGGAATTTTGATACTGATATTAATAACACAGTTATGGTGAAGGGTTCAGTGTGAATACTGTAAGAAGTTGTGTGGGGGGGGGGGGATCTAGAAGCAAGAGTCCAGTGTTGGAGGACTTCATTAATTTAGATTAGATTCTGTAAGACATGGTTACCTTTTTAATTAGGGATTTAGGGACCTATAAAAAAAAACAAATCCCTTTAGAATATTTTCAATTCAAGTGACCAGTTAAATAAACCAGTTAAAGCTTTATACCGATAAGAACTCAGTAGTAAAAAAAAAAAATAGTTTGTCCATTGGACCCATCAGCACTTTTTATGGACGCTCCCCAGACCTCCACTGGAAACCCTTTGGATGTCTCTGATGGGATTCTCTGATCAATCTCCTAAAAGTTCATCATTTCTTTAAAGGCTCTCACTTTCCTGCTACAGCCAGCGCTAGGTCATTCATCTTATTTATACTGGACGCTCGGCTCTCTGCTTCAAATCCCTAAAGGTTCCCAGTACCAGGTCATGAATATCCTTCTCTACTCCAGAAACCAACACTGTCCCTGTTGGGGTTGAACATGGAAATCATTTCTGGCCCCTCCTGATTTAAGAATCTTTGCAATCCAACAAACAAACTCTAACCTTTCATTGAAATCAGGTTTATGGGTCATGATAGATCTAAAATTAAATGTCAGAGAAGAGCAGGCTTTAATTTCACTGGACTAATATGTTTTGACATTTGCACCTTTAAGGGATAAGCTGAGATTCAAAAATGTAAAAAAATAAATAAATATATATATATATATATATGTATATGTATGTATATGTATGTGTATATATATATATATATATATATATATATATATATATATATATATATATATATATACACACACTATATTGCCAAAAGTATTCGCTCACCTGCCTTGACTCACATATGAACTTAAGTGACATCCCATTCCTAATCCATAGGGTTCAATATGACGTCGGTCCACCCTTTGCAGCTATAACAGCTTCAACTCTTCTGGGAAGGCTGTCCACAAGGTTTAGGAGTGTGTTTATGGGAATTTTTGACCATTCTTCCAGAAGCGCATTTGTGAGGTCACACACTGATGTTGGACGAGAAGGCCTGGCTCTCAGTCTCCGCTCTAATTCATCCCAAAGGTGTTCTATTGGGTTGAGGTCAGGACTCTGTGCAGGACAGTCAAGCTCATCCACACCAGACTCTGTCATCCATGTCTTTATGGACCTTGCTTTGGTCACTGGTGCACAGTCATGTTGGAAGAGGAAGGGGCCAGCTCCAAACTGTTCCCACAAAGTTGGGAGCATGGAATTGTCCAAAATGTCTTGGTATGCTGAAGCATTCAGAGTTCCTTTCACTGGAACTAAGGGGCCAAGCCCAGCTCCTGAAAAACAACCCCACACCATAATCCCCCCTCCACCAAACTTTACACTTGGCACAATGCAGTCAGACAAGTACCGTTCTCCTGGCAACCGCCAAACCCAGACTCGTCCATCAGATTGCCAGATGGAGAAGTGTGATTCGTCACTCCAGAGAACGCGTCTCCACTGCTCTAGAGTCCAGTGGCGGCGTGCTTTACACCACTGCATCCGACGCTTTGCATTGCACTTGGTGATGTATGGCTTGGATGCAGCTGCTCGGCCATGGAAACCCATTCCATGAAGCTCTCTGCGCACTGTTCTTGAGATAATCTGAAGGCCACATGAAGTTTGGAGGTCTGTAGCGATTGACTCTGCAGAAAGTTGGCGACCTCTTCGCACTATGCGCCTCAGCATCCGCTGACCCCGCTCCGTCAGTTTACGTGGCCTACCACTTCGTGGCTGAGTTGCTGTCGTTCCCAAACACTTCCACGTTCTTATAATACAGCTGACAGTTGACTGTGGAATATTTAGGAGCGAGGAAATTTCACGACTGGATTTGTTGCACAGGTGGCATCCTATCACAGTTCCACGCTGGAATTCACTGAGCTCCTGAGAGCGACCCATTCTTTCACAAATGTTTGTAAAAACAGTCTGCATGCCTAGGTGCTTGATTTTATACACCTGTGGCCATGGAAGTGATTGGAACACCTGATTCTGATTATTTGGATGGGTGAGCGAATACTTTTGGCAATATAGTGTATATATATATAGAATATTAAAAGTACAATTTAATAATCATTGTTTTAAAAAATATATGATTCAAAGAAATTTAGGAAAAGAATATTATATTAATATTAATATATAATATATTATATACTAATTTATAATCAAACAAATAAATAAATAAAGTGTCATATATATATATATATAATGTGTGTGTAGACTTTATTTATTTGTTTGTTTGTTTGATTGATTATAAATTAGTTAAATGATTATTCTAAGCACTGTTTATTTATTTAGTTTGTTTTTGTCTGTCCATAATTTTGTTACATGCTTGCTTTATATATTTATTTATTTAATTATTTATTTTTTATTGTTTTTTTATCCTTAATTTAGTTGAATAATTATGCTTAGCTCTGTCTGTCTGTCTTTTTATCTATCTATCTATCTATCTATCTATCTATCTATCTATCTATCTATCTATCTATCTATCTATCTATCTATCTATCTATCTATCTATCTATCTATCTGTCTAATATCCATAATTCAATGACATTATGCTCAATTACTCCTAGTTAAGTTAAAACATTTCTATTTCAGTCTGAATGCTTTCTTTTTCTCCCCCCCCCCCCTCCTCCATTTTTCTCTACAGATTAATTGAAAGTTTGGTATCTTTAAGAAATACACATTTAATGAGAAATGCCTAAATAGTTAGTCCTAAGACTCACAGACAGTGGAACGGGAATAAATCCTTTGGCTGTAGAGCTTTCAGGTGCGATGACCTGGAGACATATCCGAGCTGGCGTATGACGTGTGTTTTTCAAATATCCTGCCAATTTTAATAAAAATAAAAGCTCTAGAGATTTTTCTCACTGTAGAATTTACAGATTTTAGCTTTATACCAAAATCACCGACATCCATTAATTATGCCCGGCTGCTTTCACTTATTTGGATGAAGTGTGTTGAGACTCAGTTCAGTTTTATTTGTATTGCACTTGTATCACAATGGACACTGTCACATAGCAGCTTTAGAGAAATATATAAATTTAGGATATTTTTATTTTAAAATCTACATGAGTCGTTAATGAGCAAGCCAGAGGTTAGGGTGGTGAGGAAAAACTCCCTGAGATGACATGAGACTCAAAAAGGAAATGTGGGTGACACCAGATAGAGTAAAATTATTTTAAAAATAATTTCCCTATGCATTATATGGTCAAACCAGGAAATTCTTTCTAATTGTAACGTGAAGAAGTTATCAGCTGTTCAGTGATGGAGCTGGATGGAGTGAAAATATTACTAAATACTAAATAAAGTTAAATATCGTCTTATATAATGTCATCAGTGTTGCAATATTTATTCTTTCTTTTTTTTTTTCCTCTAAACCTGTCGAGTCCCCGCTTTGATCTTCCAAGCTTCCTAATCAATGTTGGCATTTATTTGATAATTTCATAGACTTTCATTAACTCCGAAGCATCGAGTCTTGAGTTTATTACACACGTTTTATCAAAATGCTTTTCGGAGCAGCATCTCATCATCCGGTGTAATAAACAGAGCTGTCCGTCCGTCTCTCTCTCTCCTCCCCGGGTCGTGATTCCTCCCCGAAGCGTGCGCGATTGTCTAACAGCACACGTCCACACACCGCAGGCGCAGAACAGACGGCTGGAGGGTTCTGATTTCCAGCCCGGAGGATTCCTGCTTGGAATTTAGTGTGACGGGTTAACAGCCGACCTTGCTGACGTGCCAAGGACGAGCTCAGGCGTTTTCATCTAGCAGGAGGAAGAGAGATGGATAGAGAGAAACCGAGACGGGAAGCTGCTTGAAACGCGAGTGTGATGTAGTCTGGCTCGGTGGGACTTTCTGAGAAAAGGTAAAAAAAAACCATGAACAGAATGAGTAATTTGGCGAAGTGAAAACTTGGAATCACTGATGCTGCTTCTTCGCTTCAGGATCAGCACTTAATGTTCTTTTGAAGAACCATCAAAACGTCTCAGCATGATCCCCCCCCCTTTTTTTTTCTTTTTTCGTGTGAACTCGGCTCTCTTACTTTGCCTCTCGTCTTGGCCCACTCTGGGATTTGGAAAGATTTTGTGTCTTTATTGCAGTTCTGCATTTCAGGCACCAAACTCTGTCAATTTTGCTTTTATATCTCTATTTTTTTTTTTTTTTCCCGGGATGATTGTTGCAAACAGAACCCCTGCGATGTGTGTGTTTTTTATTTTGGTCGATAAGATCTCCGCGGTACGCAGGAGCTCTTAGCGGGTGCAGTTTGGCTGGATGTCCTCCTCACTGTAGGAGATGACATGAAGGCTGGAAGGAAGGAGAGCTATGAGAGGAGATGACAGGCAAGACAGCAGGTTAAGAGCAGCTAGGAGCCCTAATACACACCGATGACTTTATCTGATCCGTCCTTATCTGCCTGATGCAGGATTTTGGTACACACACACATACACACACACATACACACACACTGCCAGCTTCTGTGTGACTTTCAGCCTGTCTTTTGCGATCAAGCAGCTGAGAAAAAACTGAATCTGAGTGAAAGGGCAAAATGGGAACCAGGGCCAGTCATATACCATGTGCCGGAGTGTCAGAGGGTGACGGTGTACCTGACAGCAACTTTACTACATCTCTCTCTCTCTCTCTCTCCCCCCTGTCTTTTTTCTCACAGGTGTTCAGGAGAAAAGCCATTGAGCTTGGAGAGAAATTACTGCCTGCCTTCAAGACACCCACAGGAATCCCTTGGGCTCTTCTCAACCTAAAAAGGTCAGTCACACACACTCTCTCTCTCTCACACACACACACACACACACACACACAAACCTCCTGAGTAACATCCTCATCGCATTCAACCTTAACAATGATCAGTTCCTTTAAAGTCCCGTAATGCATAACATGAAATACTGAAAGTATCTGAATGACGTGAAAAAAATAATCATGTGATCATGACTTTGTCCTACTTTCTCCAAAGGCTGCAGCCTTTACAAGTAAAAGGTCCCTGAAGCACTATTTAATTGTGACACAGTTCCAGATCATTTGATTGTCTGTTTAATAAAAATAAAAATAAACCAATAAATTAAGCACCAAAAACAGCAGCAATATTGGCACCACTTTCAGTTAAGGGTTTCAGTGGAGGGTTTTTTTATGCTGTATGTATATATATATATATATATATTCAATTAATTCATTCATGTAAAATCTATTTTAAAAATTCTGCTGTAATTATTTCGTTTTTCCATTTAGTTTTGTGTTAATTTTGTGTTCATTTCTACGAGCAAAAAATCTGATTTTACTGATTTTGTAGATGTAAATGGATCCAAAATAAATAAATACAAATAAATACAAAATAAACATATATGTATAAATGCACAAAATTGTCGATTGTTGATTTTTAATTAAAAAAATCAGCATCTGAGACACCGCGTTTAATGCAGCCGCCATCTTCTGCACCCGGATATAAACAAGGAACATTTGTGCTCAGTGTGAATCTTGATCTTTAATATAATATGAAAATGGAATAAACCATTTTCCTCATGATCTTTTCCTGGTGAGTAAATTTAGAAACCGGAACTTAAAGCACTCACTCTTATGCCTGGAATATTTTGCATAATGCAAAACCCAGCGTTCACAGGAAGTCGATTCGGGTTCTAACACGCTGCTGGGATCAGACCACAGATCAGGTGGAGCTCGGAGCCTTGAACCTGGTTTCGGGATCCTGGTGTGTCAGCTCCACCTGTCAGGCAGATACGCGTTCTTTCTGCTGTAGAATCTAGTTTTATCGAGGTTAGACATCTCATTCTTTCTTTTTCCAAGGGTTTTCAGTGCACACTGAATTTAAAATTTTAATATTCTATCCACTGAGGGAGAAGAAAAACACTGTCAGAATGAGTTCAGGCATTGCAAACAAAGTAGAGAAGTGTTTCTTACATGATGCCTCATGCCTCAAGTTTGGGTTCTGCCTCAGAACTTGGGAGTCAGAGATGGAAAATAGAGTGGTGTGTGTGTGTGTTGAAGGGCACCCTGGTTCCCGGCTGTTTTCCAGCGTTTGTGCGAGAGCATGTTTGTGCTCAGTGTTCAGGGTCAGAGGTTCAGCGCTGATAAATGCAGAGAGACAGTTGATCTGGATTCGTTGCCTCGTGTCTTGTTCAGAGCTGGAACGCTTTATACCAGTCTCGAAGCCTCTGCAGGGAGGGCGCAGGGTTAGTGTGCATGGTGGAGGGCTTGATTGGCATGGGCAGTGCTGAATGAATCCCAAGTACTTCCTTTTCCATCTGTGCAAGCAAGTGGGCAGCATTCGGAGAGAGCGACAGTGATTCGGAGGCTAGCTCTTCTTTATCCAAGGCCATGACAGGGTTTTTGTGTGTGTGTGTGTGTGTGTTGAGAGTGTGTATGTGTTTGTGGATGTTGCCTAATGGAAACTGAAGGGCCTAATGACTAACGGCTGAGACGGAGATAACATTTTGACTGCGACCTTTTCTTCTGGCCTGCTCGCGACCATACCATCTGCACTTATTAATTAAATGAGTGTAATGAACTAATTGGGGGGAAAATGAAGGGGGTTTACACCCTCGTTATGCCTGGTGATGCATGCCAGTCCCTGAAGCTTCATCATCCATATGATTCACAAAAAAAAAAAAAAAAAAACAGCAGCTGCTCACAGATGAGATGAAAACAGCGCATCACCCAGGTGGCTGAAACCCAACACGACCTTTTAATCGACGCGTGGTGTCGTTTCGATTCGTTTTGACGAGGCTCAAAACTCATCAGCGGGGAGCGTCTGTCATTTTTGACTGCGTGCTAATTTGGGGAATGTTTGCTCAAGTCTATAATCCGTGGAAAAGTCAAACTGGGCTTGCTGCCTAAATTGGTGTTATTCTTCATTGTGTTAATAACTAGCTTCTGAACACGTTCTGCAAAACAGCTGAGAAAAACATATTGCAGAAGCTGGAAATTCAACCCAGACACAATCTGTCCACAAAACACGCTTTCACAAGTGCAGCACTATAAGGACCCCATGATTAAAGGATAAACAGGCTCAGACTATGGAGAAAACACACAAAACCTCCAGAAGGGAGGTGTATTTTCAGACAGGCTAAAAACCTTAAACAAATATAGCATTTCATGATTTATGAGTCCATGAACCAGTATCATAAGGGTTTATAGTGCATTACAGATCTAAATAATATTCCATATTTAGATTTCTCTGAAACAACTTTTCTCATTTATCTGATCTCTGTTAGTGTCCACGAAAATAATACATCTTGTACACTCCAAGAACAAGAGTTTCTCAAGAGTGCCTAGCTTCCTAAAGAGCACAAATCAATGAATTCCTATGAGTTGTAGATCAGCAGGTCTCAACCTGGGGGGTCAGGAAATCCGGGGTGGTTGTGGGAAAACATTTTATTTTGATTGAGAATATAAAATATTCACTGCATGCAGGTGAAGTGAAATAACCGATTGACTTCAGATTCAACTGGTTTTAGGAATTTGTGTCTTTTTCTCAGCGACAACTGGACCGGCTCTGGGCTGTGTCCTCTCTTTAAACCATCCCACTGAGTCACATTGGAGTTGTTTTATTTTCTGATTTATGAAAGTTGGTCACACTTACAAAAAGGCTAAGAACCACTGTTTTATATATACAGTGGTTTCAAGATTCCGACATTTTTTCTGTCAGAAATGACCTAGTAACTGGTTTTGGAGGCTAATCAGCATGTACTATTCAGAAAAAAATGAAAAAGAGAGCTATTCAGACTTGATTCTAATAGATTTTTTTGTTCTAGTTTTATGCGGAGAGGTGAGGTAATTAACATCAAGCCCATTCTTTGTTAAACCTTTTTCTTCACTCGACTCTCCAGTTATTCACATCCTGACTCATCCGCTTCCTTTGTAGAATCATGGGGGGAAAAAAATCCTCCAGCATTCCACTGCTGGACAAATGAACATTCCTGTGTCATGTACAAGCTTAAATAAAAACCATTTAAATAAATAAATACAGTATGATACAAAAATGAAAAATTTTGACTTCAAATAGACTTCAGTAGCCTATCATTGGTTTGGAAAGGTTCCTCATGGGTTCTAGCTGTTCTAAAGGAGCCAGAATATTAGACATCAACATTTATATAACAGGGTCCCAATGCTCTGATGAACCCGTTTGAATATCAGAGTCTGACCCATTTTTAACATAGACTCCCAATTTGGTCATTTCACATAACCCAGTTTTGAAAGGCCAGAAGCTGCTGCCTTCTGCACACCAGTCATCATCTTCCTCCTCCTCCTCCTCCTCCTCTTTCTCAATTCCAATCCCACGAGAAGCAGCAGTGAACTGAGGCGCCAATAATTTTACAGCAACACGGCGCAGAACAACCTTGACCCAGATTTCATTTGGCCAAAACCGAGGGGCTCCATGGGGGGTTTTTGAGCTTGAAAATTTGTACACACTCACATATGAATAAACACATGGAGAAAAAGAGCGTCGAAGGGACGACCGTTCAAACAGCTGTTCGACTAGTCGTCTAATCTATAGTTGTAGCTAAAATGATGCATTGCTAGGTTTCAAAAGTGTAGTTAAACACTGATAAAGAACTAAAAGCGCAAAATGGGGACTACTAACCCTATCAGCAGCAGCCGAATGGCATCGTGGCTAACTTAGGAAGCCGAACCTAAATGAGAACATGGCTAGAAAATTGTTAAATGCTTTTTAATTGTCGTTGAAATTAGCTTGGGCTCTATATAACATAACAGACCATCTAAAATTATAAGGCTGATTTTGTTACATTGAGCTGTCAAGATGCTAGCCTAAAACCTCGGCATGTAAAATCAGGCCAAAAACAGCTTGGCAAGATAAGAGAGGTGGAAAGCAGCTGACAGGAACAGTGCAGATAAACAGTTGGCCTGCTGACAGGTGAAAAGGAGAAGGAGGACATCATTAGGAAGGGCAAGTCTGTTGTTTTATATGCTCAGAACTCTGCACATTTTGCTTGTATGCTTTCAGGATACACTATTATCTTACTTTGTACCACTTTTAATTAGTCCACCCCGAAGCCATGGGGGTGTAAACTTTTGCATATAGTTCTTCTACAGCTTGGTGGATTTATTTGTCACATTAGATTCTTTGCATATCCCAGGGTGTTAGGAAGCTGGAGTGCCATGATGCAGACTTTATTTATCACATATACATTACAGCACAATGAAATTATTTCTTCACATATCCCACCTTTGGAGGTTGGGGTCAGAGCACAGGGTCAGCCATGATACAGTGCCCCTGGAACAGTGAGGGTTTTAAGGGCCCAACAGTGGCAGCTTGGCAGTGCTAAGGCTTGAACCCCAGTCTTCCATTCAACAACCCAGAGCCTTAACCACTTGAGACACCACTTCCCCTTACAACAGCATCTCTGGAGCAGAGACAGATCAAGGTGGTGCTGGGGCTTGAATCCCAGACCTTTTGATCAATAACCCAGAGCCGTAACCGTTGAGCCACCACCACTGAGCTCTGAGCTTGTGTATGGAAAAGTACACACTTCTTCACTTCAAGGTTCTAACAATAAAATTACTTATTTACTTTCTGCAAAACCTTGAATAAATGTCAAAAGCATTAAATAGGCAAGCTCTGCTCATTCTGAAGCAACGCATTGTGGGATATGTTAAATATCCCCCGTGTGGCCATGAACGCTTTCAGCCATTTCTGATCCAGCCATCAGCCAGAAGGAAGTTAGCATTAACCACAAGCAAACAGTGACTCATGGGGTCATTCTAGGTTCTCCTCGCTTCTCCTTTTGACGTTACAGTCAGCCACAACAACTTATCTTTACTATCCCCAGGCTACTTTAATTGAGTCGAGGCAGGTTAAGTTGAGTTACATCAGGCTTGGGCAGGAAGGCAAATCTGATTTTGGAGTTCTTTTATTGGGCTTATGAGGCATAATAAATGACAGAGAGAGGGAGATTGAGATGAAGATAAGCAACTGAAAACAAGATAATTCTCTAGAACAGATTGTGGGATGTAGGAGTTGTGGCTGGATGTTTTTTGTTTTTTTCAAAGCTTAGGTGGTTGAGAAGTAGTGGTGCTCCACCATGGGTACCAGTTATCTTCATGTGTCTAAGTTTTACTCTTTTATTTATTACACTGAAGACTTTTGTATAACGCAGGGGTTCTGAAACGTTTTGGCTTAAACGTTTTGACTCCAAATAGTCTAGACCACTCTATATTTGGTTATTCTAGATTTTAGAATAAATGTCTGTAAATATTTTGTCATCTTTCTTTGTTGGTTTTCTTGACTTCTGACTGGATTTTTTTATACGGAGTTATTCACTCCGTGTTAATGTTGAACTAGCAGAACAAGATGGACAGATAGAGAAATGTTTGTGGGTCAGGCTAGGGCAGAAGTCTAAAATATCACATACCATCTTATTTTAAATGTGGCTCAACTGAACATGATGTACAATAGTAGCACGCCCAAATGCCTCCTCATGCTTAGAATGATGTTAGATGTTTAATATTACATTCATTTGGTATGACCCCTAGTTTGGGAAACGATGGAACAGTATTATGAAATAGTAGGGATGATGATTGTGATGATGATCACCTTTAATCCCTATACATAAGCAATTCCCTTGCCACTCATCACTCATGGTTCACGTGTGTTGTAAAACACACGCAAGATATTTTATTTGCCAAACGAGTGTGCCCCGACTACAAGTTGCCTTCATTTACATTTCTGGTATTTTGGCAGACGCCAAAGTGACTTATAGTTTATCTCACTTCATACAACTAAACAACTGAAGGTTAAGAACCTTGCTCAGGGGCAGCAGTGGCAGCTTGGTGGACCTGGGATTCAGACTTACAACCTTTCGATCAGTAGCCCATCATTTTAACCGGTAAGCTATCTGCATCAAGCTATCTGTGTACATGTTTACAGGAATCGTGACAAAGTTCCGGTGCAACCGAAACTTACGCCATCTCCTACAGGTCGTCTCCAACGGGGTTCGGTTTCGTGATGCGCTTCTTAGTTCATATGATGGCTTCCACATTCCCACTTGTTCATGTGTCTACTGTTTCAGGCTAAACCTGAAGCGTGGTCTACGTCAGTCAGTAGGGGTGGTAGTATGTGTGAATGTGAAATTAGCAGAATTTTTTATTATTTTCTAAAAAGAGTTGACGCCTTAATGACAGATTTGTTGCATTTTAAACAGCTTTCATTCATCACATCTCATTGTCAAAAAAAAAAAAACGTGAAACTCAGGAATTTTTTTACTTCAGGTTTAAGCGACAGCAAGAGAAGATACTAGAACAGTTCACCGGAAGAGAGAAAAAATTAATATGTTCCTCCCGGGCTGTGGAACCATAGCAACGGCACGCCGGGTTTTTTTATGCAACAAATTGCTTATTAGCCGTTTGCTATCTGCATTTGAAAGGGACTTTCATTATAAGCGCCGTGTCACACAAGTTGCTGAAGAGCCATTAAGGGTGTCCTGTCAGAGCAAAGCAATGCTGTCGGATTTCTATAGCAGTGGTTTAGTAGCTGTTGTATATAACACACTTTTTTTTTTTTGTGTGTGTGTGTTGGAAGGCTTGATGGCTTCACCTAACTGTAAGGTTTGGGTCCAGTTCAGGAAGTCAGCTTGCTAATGGAGTTGAGAACGGGACTCATGCTGGGCTTTTTCAGCGAGAGAAGGACGTGTAATATGCGGCTCTAGACGAAATGCATTCCGTCAGCGTAGAGTTGGTTAGTCTGCTGGCGGAGTGTGTGGCGTTTCTAAGAGAGTGGTTTAACCCCCATAATCAGGCATTAGCCTTTCTCTCCTGGTAGAAATACCGCTCAAGATTATAAGAGACTCTCCTCTTCAGCTGCTGATGAAAAGAGAAGAGATGGAAAAATAAATGTCTATAAAGGAAAAAAGTTCAATTGGACATCCAGGCTTAGAATAGCTCGATGGTTCTCCCTCTCGTTCCTTATGAACAATGGCCTCCAGTTCATCACGTTTGTGTGTAATCAATCTAACGATCCAGAGAAGAGCTCGGAGTAATTTGTTCCTGATCCTAGTGGCCTGATTACAAGAGCCATTTGTGAGTCCCACCCCATCGAGCAGTTCTTTTCTATTTTATTGAAGAACAAAAAAAAGAAAAAAACCTCTTACAGTATCAGAGAGCATGGCCGCCCCAGCTGATGATTTACAGCACCCGTGGTGGAAGTGGAGTGCGAACATGTGACCTTATTACATTTCCTTGGGCTGACATGAAAGTTCCTGAAAGGAAAATCCATTAACCATTTACTGGATCTCTGATATGTGCTGCAAGACGGGCTAATTGAGTTTCCCCAGCATGAGAGAGAGAGGACACTGGATGAGTACTAACAGATAAAATAAAGTGACGCTGCTGGATTCGACTGGTGATGAGTTTTGCTCTAGACCAGTGTGTTCACATCACGCCGAGCTCCGGCTCTTGATTCGTCATGCTTCACGAAGCGGCATTGAATATTGTTCAGTCGCTTTTCATAAACACAGATAAATGCCAAGCTTCTTGTCGGTTTTAAAGCTCTCCATCAAGCTGTACCGTTTCTAATTGATTAGATAAGAATTTCCATCAAAACTGAGCTGATCAGCCTCTTCTTCACTGTGAAATTAATATGGGGTGGAAATGGAAGAGGAGCTTATCTTAACTTGTTGGGTAAAAGCAGTGTTCAGAGCAGGCTTCCTATGAAAATGACAGCCTGCTGAAATTATCTCTCACCCTGCTGACAGGTCAGTGTACGGTGAAAGTAAGAGTTGAAATGTTTAAGTAGTTACTTATCGGTCCTTTAAGAAGCTTAAAATGCAAAGTGAGTGAGAGGGAAAGTAACAAAAAGTTGCCTAATAATTATAAAAATGCAACAGAAATGACAAAGAAAAATTATTAACAGAATTAAAAAATAGATAATAAATGTATAGAAAATGTGTGAAACCTTCTTCTTAAAAAAGAATACAATACATTTAAAATAATATAAAAGTAATAAAAAATCAGGCAAATGAAAGATGGTCAATGTTAAATGTGGAAAAACAGCTCTTATACTACTACTACTACTACTACTACTACTACTAATAATAATAATAATAATAATAATGCATTATTATTATTATTATAAAAATAGGAATAATTATAGATTTCATGTTTAAATGTTTAACAGGAATAATTGTGTTTTATTGTTTTATTTATTTATTTATTTAGTTAGTTAGTTAGTTTTCATTCATACATTTACTCAGTTGTGGCCTGTAACTTCACTGTCCTCTGTAGTTTATTAACACATCAGTATTAACTGCTCTGTTTTGTTTGTTTGTTTGTTTGTTTGTTTGTTTGTTTGTTTTATAAAAGAGTAAACTTGAATATATGCATGTTTTTTTGAATGGCCAATTAATTAGCTGCAATATTAATGAAATACAATAAGATAGAAGTTTATTAATCCCAAAAGAAATTCAATTGTTCCAGAAACTTACTAGTTAAGTCTGTAGTTAACCTGCTTAGTATGCTAGGGTAGCTAGTTTGCGGATGACCCCTTCTTGTTCCAACATGACTGCACACCAGAGCACAAAGCAAGGTCCATAAAGACATGGATGAGCGAGTTTGGTGTGGAGGAACTTGACTGGACTTGACAGAGTCCTGACCTCAACCCGACAGAACACCTTTGGGATGAATTAGAGCGGAGACTGTGAGCCAGACCTTCTCGTCCAACATCAGTGCCTGACTTCACAAATGTGCTTCTAGAGGAATGGTCAAAAACTCACTCCTAAACCTTGTGGAAAGCCTTCCCAGAAGAGCTGCAAAGGGCGAGCCAACTCCATATTACATTCATGTGCATATAAAGGCAGACGTCCCAAAACTTTTGGCAATATAGTGTAGTTGGCTAATTCAGTGCATTAATACTAGCCAAGTGATACAAATTTACAGAGTAGACACACGATTAGCCAGCAGTCTTCTCCTCTTTTGATAACTTTTCTTAATGTAACCCAAAGTGAGACAGACTTTAGCACATATTTTGGCTATGAGCTGTCTGTGAAGTGTTTTTTCCTCTCAGTGTATTATTGTTTCTAGTCTTAACTGCATCTTTGTTCAGTCCTGAATTTGTCCCGAGTTACTCCACACTGGCGCTTAATGTCTCATTCGGGGCTTTAATAATGTCTAGTTTTTCAAATATTTGTTTTTACCTTGCCGAAACGTCTGATTATTAGGTTTTGATGTTATAATTTTACTGTAGCGGCTGTATACAGTGTTTTACTCTTAAAAGAAAAAAGGCTGAGTTGTCCGTTGTGTCTCTGTATCAGTATTATTGTGGAGAGGTGTGAATTATTTGGCCAGCAGGAGACTCAAACCCTGTCTCTTTTTTTATCTTCCTGCTTAGCAGCAGCTCGACACATACTCGCGATACTTTACACACTGAAAGATAAAAGTAGTATAAGAAATTTTATATCAGACTTGAGAGAATAAAATAATTCATTTGTTTATACGGATTGAAAATGTCCGATAAGTCGATTCCGATTCCGCTAGCAGACTGGAACGCCATTGCTATTCTATTTTTTATTCTATTTTATTTCTTGTTTGTTTGGTTTGCAGTAGTATTTAAGTAGTAAGTAGTTTAAGTAGTTTTTCCATTTTATTAAACCTACTCGTCTGTCAGAAAACTATAAATTAAAAGAATAATTACTGTAGCAGAATCGCAAACATCTATGTTTACCGAACGCACCAATGCTATTGCTCTGGTAATGTGCTAATGGTGCGTTAATGCTAACGCTCACTCTGTGGCAGTGTAAAAAAAAAAAGTCTCTGTACATCTGAAATATTTTTTATTTTAATATACTTTCTGACTCTTTACAGTGAATAAGTTTCAATAGCACCCTATGCTTTTTCACTCGCTCAATCACTCAGTGTGCCACGTCTTAATTTCACGATCAAGCCACGCTCTTTGCCTCGCAGTATTAATTTGACTGATTTGCATTCTGCCACTCGGTCCTGTCAGAGCGTAACCGTGAAAAGTTCAGCGAAAAGCGGGGAAAAAACTCTTTCAAGGGGCTTTGATTTTGTGCCATTAGCAAGAGACAAGCCGTAATTTGTCTTAATTGCTGCTGATGCCGAGGTTCCGTCAGAGCAGATCCCTTAATGATGCTGTCATCTTAATCGCATCTGGGCGGGAAGCGGAACGTCCTGGCGGCGTCCATTAAGAGGTCGGAGGTCGGCTGAAGTCAGCTGCGGGTTCATCAGGCTCAGATAACGTGAACGTTTTCGAGTACGGATGAAGTAGTGCGCGCTCTGATTTGACTTTGGAATGAATTTTACCCGGATGTTAATCAGCGTGTTAGTCAGATAGGGAAAGAAAGGACATGTGGAGTAAATGGCACTCGAGTTCATGCAGGAGCCACTCAGTGTTTTGGAGCTGTGGAGCTGAAAGTGTTTTGTGACCTGTTATCAAAAAGGGGGCATTAAAAACTAACCATCTCTCTCTCTCTCTCTCTCTCTCTCTCTCTCTGTTTGTCTGTCTCTCTTTCTGTGTCTCTGTCTCTCTCTTTCTCTCTCTCTCTGTCTCTCTTTCTGTGTCTCTGTCTCTCTCTTTCTCTCTCTCTCTCTCTCTCTCTCTCTCTTTCTGTGTCTCTGTCTCTCTCTCTCTGTCTGTCTGTCTCTCTCTCTCTCTCTTTGTCTCTCTGTCTGTCTCTCTCTCTCTGTCTCTCTCTTACTTACTCTGTATGCTGTGTCTGCCTGTGTGTGTCTCTCTCTTTGTCTCTCTGTCTGTCTCTCTCTCTCTTTTACTTACTCTGTATGCTGTATCTGCCTGTATGCTTCTGTGTCTGCCTCTCCCTCTCTCTTAATCTCTCTCTCTCTCTCTCTCTCCCTCTCTCTCTCTCTCTCTCTCTCTCTGTGTCTGTCTCTCTCTCTCTGTGTCTGTCTCTCTCTCTCTGTGTGTGTGTGTCTGTCTCTCTCTCTCTCTCTCTCTCTCTCTCTCTCTCTGTGTCTGTCTCTCTCTGTGTCTCTGTCTGTTTTTCTCTCTGTCTGTCTGTCTCTCTCTCTCTCTTTGTCTCTCTGTCTGTCTCTCTCTTAATCTCTCTCTCTCTCCCTCTCTCTCTCTCTCTCTTACTCTGTATGCTGTGTCTGCCTCTGCATCTGTGTGTGTGCCTGTCTCTCTCTCTCTCTCTCTTTCTCTCTCTCTCTCTCTCTCTGTCTCTCTCTCTGTGTTTGCAGTGGCATAGGCAGGAACTGGCCGTGGGCGTCAGGAGGCAGCAGCATTTTAGCCGAGTACGGCACGCTGCATTTGGAGTTTGTCCATCTGAGCCAGCTGTCTGGGAAACCTGCGTTTGCAGAGAAGGTGAGTCAGAGCCCGGGATTTAACCCTGGCCTTAACAACAAGCTTTATACTCACACAGAGCTGCCCTTTTATCAAGTCCACCTACCTTCTCGGTCACTCTGTAGGTGTACAGTTACTGACAGTAGACCATCTATATTTTGCCCAGTTTATCAGCATCCACCAAAAGAAGGGTTTTAAATGCTTAATAAGAAACAAACAAACGTTTTTGTTTTTTTTTCTTCCCCTGGATATGAACCTTAACTCTGAGCTCCACCGCTACCTAAACTGTGATTTAAAAAAGAGCTATAAGTCGAGAGCTCACAGTTGCACAGAAAGACACTCCAGCGTCCAATACAGCAAGCAGCTCTTTAAACCAACCGGCACAGCCAGCTCATTTTCCCAGTGTTTTCCAATCAGAGGTCTCGTTCTCACGCCTCTGCTCCAGTGGGAGGCTGATAGATGATTCCATTACACACCCTGAACGAGGCTCTACTTAACTCTGAAAGTGACCTGCACTTTCTAGATTGATGAGTTCAATCTACAGTAGAAAGCATGCCTGGCATCTCGAGCACGTTCCCCGCATTCCACGTCCTTTACGTCTTTCATCAGAGCCGGTCGGCCAAAACCGCTCAACCGTAGCATCTGTAAAACGCCTGATTCTGTTCGGTGCTCATGTTTTAGTGCTTTTCTACCAGACTCGCCTTGACGAATTACCCAAGATCACAAATCTCCATGCCGTACTTAAGCACCCATGCTAAATCTGATTACCCTTCCCACCCATGGATCATGTTGGGCAAGAGTGGGCGGAGCTAAGAAAATATCAGCCCGTCGACTGGTCCAACACTGAATCTCCCAGTCTTTCTGTGAGTCGCCTGCTCAAATATATTCAGTAATATATTTGTATATATGTATGTTTATCTGCTTATGTAGTGTCTCGCTCTTTTTAGCATTTTTCTACATCATTTATTTTCCATCATCCAAGTAAAATCAGCCATCTTATAGTTCGGACAAATCCCAAATGGCTTCCTAGCTGCTTGATTTGCACCCTACAAACCTTATAGGGTAGAATATAATGCAGCTTAGCCAAAATGTTTTTAGATTTTTGAGGTGGAAATATTGTCGTATCCGTAAACATGGATTCTGTCCATCTTCAGTTTGTTTTCAGAACTTCTAACACTGAAAGAACAACATTTTTTCCACCTTGGTCGAGCAGTAAGAATTATCAAGACGTATTATACAAGACGTTAAATAACCAGAAGACTTGGAGAATGTTTCTTAATGGATATGAATCGACACAGAAAGCCTGTTGTTATGAATGTTAATGTCTAGAGGTGGACCCGTCTGAAGTGGAGAGGCAGACGAAGGCTCTAGGACCCTTCACTTACCAAACATTTATACACGGAGCACAATAGGAAAATCAGGGAATAATGTCATATGAGCACTTTAATACCTTTAATCTGATATTAAAACCTTGCAATAAATCACTCCACACCAATTATGTACTTGACCTCCATCTCACAGCCGTGCACGAGCAGCAGATTTACAGCAAGTAAAGGTTTAAGGCAGGAAGTCAGTGGAATCGGCTAGCTGGAGAAATCAAATGGAGCTTTTGCTTTTTCTGATGCAGGTCATGAACATCCGGAAGGTTCTGAATCGTCTGGAAAAGCCGCAAGGACTTTATCCTAATTACCTGAACCCCAACAGTGGACAGTGGGGACAACGTAAGTCTGGTTTGCTCTCTCTCTCTCTCTCTCTCTCTCTCTCTCTCTCTGTGTCTGTCTCACTATTCATTTCTCTCTCTCTCTCTCTCTCTCTCTCTCTGTGTCTCAGTCTCACTATTCATTTCTCTCTCTCTCTCTCTCACTCTCTGTGTCTCAGTCTCACTATTCATTTCTCTCTTTCTCTCTCTCTCTCTCTCTCTCTCTCTCTCTCTCTGTGTCTCAGTCTCACTATTCATTTCTCTCTCTCTCTCTCTCTCTCTCTCTCTCTCTCTCTCTCTCTCTCTCTCTGTGTCTCAGTCTCACTATTCATTTCTCTCTCTTTCTCTCTCTCTCTCTCTCTCTCTCTCTCTCTGTGTCTGTCTCACTATTCATTTCTCTCTCTCTCTCTCTCTCTCTGTGTCTCAGTCTCACTATTCATTTCTCTCTCTCACTCTCTCTGTGTCTCAGTCTCACTATTCATTTCTCTCTTTCTCTCTCTCTCTCTCTCTCTCTCTGTGTCTCACTCTCACTATTCATTTCTCTCTCTCTCTCTCTCTCTCTCTCTGTGTCTCAGTCTCACTATTCATTTCTCTCTCTCTCTCTCTCTCTCTCTCTCTCTCTCTCTCTCTCTCTGTGTGTCTCAGTCTCACTATTCATTTCTCTCTCTTTCTCTCTCTCTCTCTCTCTCTCTCTCTCTCTCTCTCTCTCTCTGTCTCAGTCTCACTATTCATTTCTCTCTCTCTCTCTCTCTCTCTCTCTCTCTCTGTCTCACTATTCATTTCTCTCTCTCTCTCTCTCTCTCTCTCTCTCTCCTATGTATCTGTCTCTCTTTTTTATCTCGCTCTCTCTTTCTCTCACTCTTTGTATATATCTCTCTCTTTTATCTCTCTCTCCTTCTCTGTTTCCTTCTCTCTGTATCTCTGTTTTTCTCTCTCTGTATCTCACTCTGTCTGTATTTTGTATCTCTCTCTGTATAACTATCACTTTGTATCACTCTCTGTCTCTCTCTCATCTCTCTCACTGTGTATCTCGCTATTTGTATCTTTCTTTGTCTCTCTCCCTCACTCACTCATTCACTCTTTTTCTTTGTGTCCGTCTCTCCGTCTCCATCTCTCTCTCTCTCTCTCTCTCTCTCTTTTTTCCTCCATTCTGATGTTTGATGTGAACATTAACACCTGCTGCACTAAGCGCATGAATAAATCAGTACAGGTCATTCTGCTAGACGAATTCATTAGCATGAAACGGATTAGATGGAAACTTTTCCGAAGTAGCAGTCACGTCACTGCTGTTAGAGAAGTCTCATTTTCTTTCTAGCGCACTTCACTAGCTCACCTCGTGTTGTTGAGTCGTTAGCTACCGCTTTCTAGTCAGAACCCCGGAGCTTGTCCCTACACGATGGGATTATGTGATTCTACTGCCTTTCTTACGAGTGTATAAAGCTCGTGTTGCAGCGCTAACGCCCTGCCTCTGAGCCGTAAAGCAGTCATCGCACGCGTGCTAGCTCAGCTTTATTGCTGTACTTTCATGGCTAATTGCTCGCTGATGTAAACAGCTAATTAGAGCCGCAGTTCCTCCACAGTTCCGTGACTCACTCCTTTAATCCAGTCATATTTTTGATGCACTTAAGTGCCTGTACCTCGTACCGCACTAATTAACAGGTTAGCGTGCTGTGCGTTCGCTGCGAGCACGCGGAGCCTCGGCAGGATCGGCTCGGGGTTTTCCGTCTGACCAACGCTTCTCTTGTCCAGCAGAAGCAAATGAAAATAGTTTGTCAAGTCTGGCCGCAGGGAGAGAAAGCGGCTGATGGACCTGCTTTAGAAATAGCCTGCTTTCTTTTCTTTTTGGCTGCGTGCTTCCTGTCCTGAGGGGGGGTGTCTCATATAGGGCACTAGACATAGTGCGCTAACAGAATGAGAGCTGAACCCTGTAGAAATGGATTTAATATTGTGTGTGTGTGTGTGTGTGTGTTGGCTTCATTTTTCTTTCTACCTCCAATCCAAATCCTTTCCTCCTTTCTTTCATGTCTTTGTTTAATCATTTCTTTCTGTTTTCCTGCCTTTTAATCTCCTGCTTCCCTTCATCTCGTCCTGTGCTTCCTTCCCCACCTCGCTCCCTCCTGCTTCCTTTCATTCTTTCCTTCATCACTCTCTCCATTCTCTTATCCCTGCTTTACTCCAGTCCTTTATTCCATCCTTTAATCCATAAATTTAATCCGTTTCCATTCTTATAATGTTGTTGTCTTGCCTCCTTTTCTTTTCCGTCTCGTTTTCCAGCCTTCTTGTCTTCCGTGTTCCACTAAATTCTGTTCGTTTATTTATTTTTTTATTACTCCTCCTTTCTTTTGCTTATTACTTCTCCTCTCTATTGCTCCTTTCTTCTTCCGTCCTGCTCTCATTTCTTTTCCTTCTTTCCTGTACTTTATTGTTTTCCGTCTTCCCTGCAATCCTGTGTTCTTTCTTTCCTCTATTGTGTGCGCCTTCTGTTAAGTCCTCCCTTCTTTCCTGCTACAGTGCGTGCTCTTTTTTCATCCTTTATCTCTCTCTCTCTCTCTCTCTCTCTCTCTCCATCTCTCCCTCCTTTGTCTCTCATTTTTTATCTTTTTCTATCTCTCCTTCCATCTTTCTCTCTCATACCATTTAACTCGTCAAATTTATTTCTTCATCATCATCATCCTCTCTCTCTCTCTCTCTCTCTCTCTCTCACTCACTCAGTCATTCAGTCCCTCTTTCAGTATCCTCTCACTCTTTCTCACTCTCATTTCTCTCTCTCTCTCTCTCTCTCTCTCTTTGTATTTTGCTGAGTAATAGCCAGGGGATCCAGTGTGTGTGTGTGTGTGTGTGTGTGTGTGTGTGTGTGTGTGTGTGTCTGTCTGTCTGTCTGTCTGTCTGTGTGTCTAGGCTGGTAAGAGGCAGTCAATTGGAGTGTGCGTGGTTACTGCTGTTACATCAGTGTGACAGGATAAAGAGAACATCTCAGCACACACACACACAAAATCATACTTAAATACATAAACACACAAAAAGACTGTAACATGGAGGACCTACTTACATCATTCACTTTATGGGGGGGGGTGTTCACGTAAGTGTTAATGTGGTGCAAACACATGCTGTTGTATATTCAGATGTGGGATCTCACCTTCTATAAATCTGAACTAAACATGACACCATGACCTGCTGTCTGTACACACACACACACACACACACACAGACCTTTCTGCATTCTGAGCTGTGATCTCACCTTTTACAAACAGCCACAATCCATCACACAATAAACACCTTGGGGGGTGGGGGGTTGTGTGTGTGTGTGTGCTCTACTGTTTTATTGATCCAGTGCTCTGCTTCTTTTTTTCTTTTTTTCCTCTTACAGATCATGTGTCTGTGGGTGGCCTGGGTGATAGTTTCTACGAGTACCTGCTCAAAGCCTGGATCATGTCCGACAAGCTAGATGAAGAAGCCAAGAACCTTTACTACGCTGCTCTGAAGGTGAAAACCCGCGACCTTTCTGCATGAACTGTCGCACAGCTTGCATGTCTATCTGCTCCTGAACACTGCACAGGAAACATTGAACAGGCTCAGTGAGGTGTGTCTCAAATCACACGCCTGTGCACTAGACACTTTTGAGTGCTCATAACCGTCGTCCGCTGGATTGGGATGCAGCAGAGTGTCTCGGCGGATCAAAGCGAGCGCTCTAGAAATACTGTAGCAGTACTGATAAGCGTATTAGAAAGCGGTAGCTCGGCTGTAACGCGCGTGTCGTTTGAGGTTCGAGCTCGCTCCGTGTGCTGCAGTTTTACTCAAACCCTCGATCTTAAACTGCAAAATAGGATTGAAGCTAGACACAGATACAAGCAATGTCCAAATCCAAAGAGAGGACTGAGATAGAGGAAAGACTTCGCAGTGTGTTCTAAGAGTGTCCATTGTCCTTCAGACAGGAAGTTGTGGGAATGTTTCAACACTCAGGTGAGAGGAAATAACCCAAGCTGATGTGACCTCATCGACTCGGTACACCAAGAGGGATTTAAACAGAAATTTACAGCTGTTATCGGATAAGCGCTGACAAGAACTACCTTAAGACGTTCCTCAGCATTACACATAACTTTTACATGTTGATGTTGTTTAAAGGTCACGGTTTCTAATCACCAGAAAGCCACAGTGATCCGTTTCTTAAATCCAAGCGACTAAAACTGTCCATGCTCTCTGAGTATTAGTAGAGTGGGCGGGGCATGCTCATTATCTCTCCTGTCAATCACAGCGACACTAGCCAATCATAGGCATTCGTGAGCTCGTGTATGCGGAAGAGGGCAGATAGCGCTTTCTGTCAGTGACGCAGTTGAAGCAGATGTGATTGGGTGGGATGGGATTCATGTACAGTGGTCCATTGGCATACGAAGTTAATTCGTTCTTAAGGCGAAAATGTGTATTGCAAAACAAATTTTCTCATAAGAAATAATGTAAACGCAGATAATCCGTTCCAGCCGCCCAAAAATATGACCAATGATACCAGTAAGAAGCATATGTAAACTGTATGGCTGCTTACAAAGAACTGACCCAAGCCAACCGTCCTCACAGGAAGTCGTGCCACCAAGCTTGGGTTAAAAATAGAACAGACCACCCACGCCACCAATCTGTCAACAAAAAAACACCCGAAAATTCACCTAGCTTTTGAACGCATGCTGAAGGCAACGTATTTTTGAATGGCTCGTTACGGACATGCGCGCAACTTAGCTGGCGTTCAGTTCAGTTTCTTTATATGTCAAAAATGCTTTTTATAGCGATGTCAGTTCATATTATTTTGTGATTTGAGACACAACCTCTGTTTCCAGAGTTTCCTGTTTCTCACAGGAAGTGGGTTTGGTTTGGCATATTTCTTTCTTTCTTTTTTTTTTGTGCACATGCAGTCAGAAGTGTTAGTGTAGGTGTGCAGGAATCAAAGAGAACATAAAAGAGCAGACTGCTGAGAGGAATTCAGGTTCATGCTGATACACAGAAAAGAAAAGAGTGTCTTAATCTCTCTATCTCTCCATCTCCCTCTCTACCTTATTTTAGCTCATCCTCCCCTCATCTCACCTGTCCTTCACCTGGCCATTTCAGCACTTATAAAAGAAACAAACCTTCACCTTCCAGCAAGACATTTTTAGTTCTCTTCTTCACCACGTTTCATTCAGTCACCTAGAAATGAGTCCTTCACTCCTCTATTTATAGCAGCAGACTTACAACTCCCAATAGGGCAAATCATCATCCTGAATAGAGGGCATTTAGAGCTGACATATCTTAAAGGACTAGTCTTTTCACATTTCACTGCACTGAGAGAAGAACAGACAACCGATTTGCTCCTAATTTCAATTATAATGGAAGTCTAAGGGCAGTCATTGTGACGTCAATATGATTGTTTTTTAAGAGATATATTTTGGGAAAAAAAAAATTTCTTGACTTTCTTTCCTCAGAAAAGGGTTTTCTTTTGTTTATTTGTCTGTTTCAATCATTCTTTTACAGATAGATGCACTCTTTGGGGAAAATAGTAGTAGTTGTCTGGGTTTGATTGTATATAGAAAGAATGTTCCCCCCATAAAATTGCTCTAGTGCTTGAAAAATGTTGGATAAAACTTAGTACCACTTTTTGGCATCTCTTTAATGTTGTCGTATAAATGGTGAAGGATATATATTTAGGGATTTTGAATGCTTATTGATGGAAATTCAACACCTGCCCTATTTCAAATATTTATTAATTAATTAATTTATTTTATTTTTTATTTTTTATGTACTTATTTATTTTTATTTTTTAAATTTTTTTATTATTATTATTTTTTATTTGTCATTATTGGTTATAAGACAGTGTTGAACAGTTTCTCAATTCAAGAACTCCTTTAATATTAAAGCATAAACACTAACAACCCAGTTTGGAGGGAAAAAATGGCTATTAAGGTTCTTTCTTTCTCCTTTCGCGACTCGAAGATATAATCAGTAGGTGAGTGGCCGAGGCCGGGCGAGGCGGCGAGTTGTTTATGCGCTGGGATTTGTTGCCCTTGCTGCAGGAGGACAATTCAATCGAAGCGCTCCATGTGGGTGATTTAGGCAGAGTAGATTGAAATTTGTTGTCTTTCTGATTGAAAAACACGGCGACGCCACACAGCTGTGACCACTGCAAATTCTCCACCTCGGGCTCCGAGTTATTCGCCTCTATTTTTCGCCTTCACGCAGCCTCGAGAGCGTGATGGAAAAGTTCAAGAACATCTGCCCACGCAGTATGAGTGACTCCACAAACTCATCACACGATGCAAGGGCAAAACTGTCTCATCTCGTCTCGTACCGATTGAATGGTTTTAATTCTGGCTTCTTTTCTGTCCCCAGGCCATCGAGACGGGTTTGATTCGGAGGTCGAGCGGCGGTCTCACCTACATTGCAGAATGGAAAGGAGGCCTTCTCGAGCATAAAATGGGTCACCTAACCTGCTTCGCTGGGGGGATGATCGCTCTCGGGGCTGACGGCGCTCCTGAGGACCAGACGGGCCACCAGATGGAGCTGGCAGCCGAGATCGCCCGCACGTGCCATGAGTCATACGCCAGAACTAGTAAGTAACTTCAACATCCTGCTTACAAACACCTCTCAAACGGTCTGTCTTTCTCTCTGTCAGCCTGTCTGTCTGTCGTTCTGTGTCCATAGACATCTGTCTGTCTGTCTGTTCACCCATTGTTGCTGTCTGTCTAATCATTCATCTCTCATTCTGTCTGTCTGTCTATGAAACCATCCATCCATCCATTGTTGCTGTTGGTCTAAGCATACATCTCGCATTCTTTCCGTCTGTCCATGAACTCATCCGTCCATCCATCCATCCATCCATCCATCCATCCATCCATCCATTGTTGCTGGCTGTCTAATCATTCATCTCTCATTCTGTCTGCCTGTCAGTCTGTACATGAAGCCATCCATCCATTGTTGCTGTTGGACTAATCATTCATCTCTCATTCTGTCCGTCTGTCCATGAACTCATCCATCCATCCATCCATCCATCGTTGCTGTCTGTCTAATCATTCATCTCTCATTCTGTCTGTCTGTTAGTCTATACATGAAGCCAGCCATCCATCTATTCCTCCATCCATCCGTCAATCATTACTGTCTGTCTAATCCATCATCTCTTATTCTATCTGCCTGTACATCCATCAAGCCATCCATTAATTAATCCATTAATCCATTCATCCATCCATCCATCCATCCATCGAATATTGCCATCTGTCTAATCATTCATCTCTTATTCTTTACATTCTTTACATCTGTCTGTCCGTCAAGCCATCTATCCATCCATCTGTCCATCCATCCATCATTACTGTCTGTCTAATCATTCATCTCTAATGCTGTCTGTCTGTTTGTCCGTCAAGCCAGCCATCCATCCATCCATCCATCCTTCCATCCATTTATATGTCTGTCAGATTGCCTGTCATGCTTTCCATCTATTCATCCATCCATTGTTGCTGTCTGTTTAACCATTCAACTGTCTGTGTCAAGCCATCCATTCATCCATTAGTTCCATCTGTCTAACCATTCATCTGTCTGCCATTCTGTCTGTCTGTCAGTCATGCCTTCCATCTATTCATCCATTTGTCCATTGTATGTTGCTGTTTTTCTACTTGTTCATGTCTCTTTGTCTGTTTCTACCTATCCATGCATCCATCCATTCATTCATTATTGCTGTGTCTTGCCATTCACCTGTCTACCTCTTTCTGTCTAGCAATCTCTTTATCCATCTGTCCACTGCTGTCTATCTAGCCATTCATCTGTCATCCATCCATCCATCCTTCCAGACATGAATGCATGTCTGCTTCATGTAATCTCTGAACAAGATGATGTTAAAGTTATTCATGCTAACCCTGTATTCCTACCCCCAGACATTTTTCCTCTCAAACTGCTCCATGTTCATGAGTTCAGTACTGTCCGTATAAAGACTGTGGTCACTAGTGGGTTACATTTCACACGACTATTTTTTGTTGGGACATTCGGAAAAGCGGACGCTGGAAATTTCCAGATCATATCCATTGAAACGAATGAGACCTTTGTCATGATGATGGTATTACTCTTATTATTATTATTATTATTATTATTATTATTATTATTATTAGCAGTAATGTGGGTGTTATTTGGTGTTATCATTGTGTATGGTGCAGTGTTGTGTGACTGATGATTAGTGGTGAGTGTGTGTGTGTGACTTTACTTTACTGCTGCTGTGGTGTGTGTGTGTGTAGAGCTGCTGGGAGGACACAGATCAATCACAGCTGGCTGTGTTTCAGCGCTAAGGGATAAGGAGTTTCCCGCAGAGCTTTGTGCCTCTCGGCTCTGTTCTAATCCGAAAGGTCACTCCAAGTACGCACTGTGGGCAGAGTGTAGAGACGTAGTCGACTCCCTTATTCACAGAGCAGGGTCCTAGTAATACCAGATTATCCCCAGATCCACTGCTGTTAACCTGCTGCACACACCCACACACACGGTAGAGCACAGTGTCACGTGTCACACAGTTATCATCTTCACTTCTCCTTGTCTTAATATAAAAGTCAGAAATGCACGAAGGCTCCAAAGACGTGTCAAAAAATACATCTTGATTCGAACAAGAAGAACGAAGTGACGGGGCAACAAGGCATGAAATTTACGCTCTGTTGTTTCACTGATGCCCTGAGGCGAGGAATTTCTGTTTAAAATACCAAAGTCGCCATCTGCAAGCGTCAGTGGGGTTTTTTTTTTTGTTGTCGTTGTTTGTTTTTTTATTTTTTTATTTTTTTATGGATGCTTTTTGTTGAATCCTCATCATCTCTGGCATTTTTTATCCCCTTTTACAGACAAACATGCTTAAAGGTGAGAGTAATCTGCTTTCCCCCCAAACAACTGCAGTAAAAACACGCCCCATGTTAATAATGATAACGTTTGTCATATCATATTTGTCATGGCATCATAGACTTGCTGAATCCTCGATTCTCATTGGTGTAAAAGTTTTGATTTATTTAATTTAACTAGGAAGCTTTTTTTTGTTTATTTTGTTTGTTTGGAAGGAGTCTCCACAACCTTAAATGTTCCTGGATGTAGGATGGGTCACTCTTGAGTAAATAAAAGCAGTACATATTGGCAGTATGCTGTTGCGTGAGATAATAATAATATTAATTTTATAATAATAAAACTCACCAGGATGTGCCCCATGCCCTGCTGTTTATTTTCCTGTAACTGGTTTATTCCTCTTTTATTCATGAGTGCTTCCAGATATAAATTCCAAGATGGCTGCCACATTAGATATTTTGCTTATCACATGCTTTTGTGTGTTTGTTTGTTTGTTTGTTTTTTTTCACAGACCTGAAGCTGGGGCCTGAGGCGTTTAGGTTCGACGGCGGTGTGGAAGCCATCGCTACAAGACAGAATGAGAAATACTTCATCCTGAGGCCAGAGGTCATAGAAACCTACATGTACATGTGGAGGCTGACTCACGACCCCAAATACAGGCAGTGGGGCTGGGAGGCGGTCAAGGTGAGAGTGACACTCCCATCTCACGCCTAGAGAGTGTGTGTGTGGGTGTGTGTGTGTGTGTGTGTGTGTGTGTGGGTGTAGTGTATGGAGAATATGTCTTCCCCAAATGAGTGAGTGAGTCTGTCTGCTTTTGTATGTGTTTGTGAGTCCATCTGTGTGTGTGTGAAACTCTGTGTAAATGTGTGTGAGTCTGTTGGTGCATGTATGAGTGTGTGTGCATGTGAGTCTGTTTGTGTGTGTGTGTTTTCCGAGTGAGCGAGTGAGTGTCTATTTACAGTATGAGTGTTAGCGAGTGTGTGTGTGTCTATATTCAGTACAGTATGTGTCTGTGTCTATGTTCAGTATGTGTGTTAGCGAATGTGTGTGTGTGTGTGTGTGTCTATATTCAGTATGTGTGTGTGTCTATATTCAGTGTGTTAGTGAGTGTGTGTGTCTATATTCAGTATGTGTGTGTGTGTCTATATTCAGTATGTGTGTTAGTGAGTGTGTGTGTCTATATTCAGTATGTGTGTTAGTGAGTGTGTGTGTCTATATTCAGTATGTGTGTTAGTGAGTGTGTGTGTCTATATTCAGTATGTGTGTTAGCGAGTGTGTGTGTCTATATTCAGTATGTGTGTGTGTGTCTATATTCAGTATGTGTGTTAGTGTGTGTGTCTATATTCAGTATGTGTGTTAGCGAGTGTGTGTGTCTATATTCAGTATGTGTGTTAGCGAGTGTGTGTGTCTATATTCAGTATGTGTGTGTGTGTCTATATTCAGTATGTGTGTGTGTGTCTATATTCAGTATGTGTGTTAGCGAGTGTGTGTGTGTCTATATTCAGTATGTGTGTTAGTGAGTGTGTGTGTCTATATTCAGTATGTGTGTTAGCGAGTGTGTGTCTATATTCAGTATGTGTGTGTGTGTCTATATTCAGTATGTGTGTTAGCGAGTGTGTGTCTATATTCAGTATGTGTGTGTGTGTCTATATTCAGTATGTGTGTTAGCGAGTGTGTGTGTCTATATTCAGTATGTGTGTGTGTCTATATTCAGTATGTGTGTGTGTGTCTATATTCAGTATGTGTGTTAGCGAGTGTGTGTGTGTCTATATTCAGTATGTGTGTTAGTGAGTGTGTGTGTCTATATTCAGTATGTGTGTTAGCGAGTGTGTGTGTCTATATTCAGTATGTGTGTTAGCAAGTGTGTGTCTATATTCAGTATGTGTTAGCGAGTGTGTGTCTATTCAGTATGTGTGTGTGTCTATATTCAGTATGTGTGTTACCGAGTGTGTGTCTATATTCAGTATGTGTGTGTGTGTCTATATTCAGTATGTGTGTTAGCGAGTGTGTCTATATTCAGTATGTGTGTGTGTGTCTATATTCAGTATGTGTGTTACCGAGTGTGTGTCTATATTCAGTATGTGTGTGTGTGTCTATATTCAGTATGTGTGTGTGTGTCTATATTCAGTATGTGTGTTAGCAAGTGTGTGTCTGTATTCAGTATGTGTGTTAGTGAGTGTGTGTGAGACAGTGAGTTTAGTGTGTGTGAGTGTACACATTTGCGTGTGTGTGTGTGTGTGTGTGTCTATATTCAGTATGCGTGTGTGTGTGTGTGTCTATATTCAGTATGTGTGTTAGTGAGTGTGTGTCTATATTCAGTATGTGCGTTAGTGAGTGTGTGTGTCTATATTCAGTATGTGCGTTAGTGAGTGTGTGTGTCTATATTCAGTATGTGTGTTAGCAAGTGTGTGTCTGTATTCAGTATGTGTGTTAGTGAGTGTGTGTGAGACAGTGAGTTTAGTGTGTGTGAGTGTACACATTTGCGTGTGTGTGTGTGTGTCTGTGTCTATATTCAGTATGTGTGTGTGTGTGTGTCTATATTCAGTATGTGTTTTAGTGAGTGTGTGTGTGAGACGGTGAGTTTAGTGTGTGTGAGTGTACACATTTGCGTGTGTGTGTGTCTATATTCAGTGTGTGTGTGTGTGTCTATATTCAGTGTGTGCGTTAGTGAGTGTGTGTGTGAGACGGTGAGTTTAGTGTGTGTGAGTGTACACATTTGCGTGTGTGTGTGTGTGTGTCTATATTTAGTATGTGTGTGTGTGTCTATATTCAGTATGTGTGTTAGTGAGTGAGTGTGTGTGTGTCTATATTCAGTATGTGTGTTAGTGAGTGAGTGTGTGTGTCTATATTCAGTATGTGTGTTAGTGAGTGAGTGTGTGTGTGTGTGTCTATATTCAGTATGTGTGTTAGTGAGTGAGGGTGTGTGTGTGTCTATATTCAGTATGTGTGTTAGCGAGTGTGTGTGTCTATATTCAGTATGTGTGTTAGCGAGTGTGTGTGTCTATATTCAGTATGTGTGTGTGTCTCTATATTCAGTATGTGTGTTAGCGAGTGTGTGTGTCTATATTCAGTATGTGTGTTAGTGAGTGTGTGTGTCTATATTCAGTATGTGTGTTAGCGAGTGTGTGTGTCTATATTCAGTATGTGTGTTAGAGAGTGTGTGTGTCTATATTCAGTATGTGTGTTAGCAAGTGTGTGTCTATATTCAGTATGTGTGTTAGCGAGTGTGTGTGTCTATATTCAGTATGTGTGTTAGAGAGTGTGTGTGTCTATATTCAGTATGTGTGTTAGCAAGTGTGTGTCTATATTCAGTATGTGTTAGCGAGTGTGTGTCTATTCAGTATGTGTGTGTGTCTATATTCAGTATGTGTGTTAGCGAGTATGTCTATATTCAGTATGTGTGTGTGTGTCTATATTCAGTATGTGTGTTAGCGAGTATGTCTATATTCAGTATGTGTGTGTGTGTCTATATTCAGTATGTGTGTTACCGAGTGTGTGTCTATATTCAGTATGTGTGTGTGTGTCTATATTCAGTATGTGTGTGTGTGTCTATATTCAGTATGTGTGTTACCGAGTGTGTGTCTATATTCAGTATGTGTGTGTGTGTCTATATTCAGTATGTGTGTTACCGAGTGTGTGTCTATATTCAGTATGTGTGTGTGTGTCTATATTCAGTATGTGTGTGTGTCTATATTCAGTATGTGTGTTAGCAAGTGTGTGTCTGTATTCAGTATGTGTGTTAGTGAGTGTGTGTGAGACAGTGAGTTTAGTGTGTGTGAGTGTACACATTTGCGTGTGTGTGTGTGTGTGTGAGACGGTGAGTTTAGTGTGTGTGAGTGTACACATTTGCGTGTGTGTGTGTGTGTGTGTGTGTCTATATTCAGTATGTGTGTGTGTGTGTCTATATTCAGTATGTGCGTTAGTGAGTGTGTGTGTCTATATTCAGTATGTGCGTTAGTGAGTGTGTGTGTCTATATTCAGTATGTGCGTTAGCGAGTGTGTCTGTATTCAGTATGTGTGTTAGTGAGTGTGTGTGAGACAGTGAGTTTAGTGTGTGTGAGTGTACACATTTGCGTGTGTGTGTGTGTGTCTATATTTAGTATGTGTGTGTGTGTGTCTATATTCAGTATGTGTGTGTGTGTCTATATTCAGTATGTGTTTTAGTGAGTGTGTGTGTGAGACGGTGAGTTTAGTGTGTGTGAGTGTACACATTTGCGTGTGTGTGTGTGTGTGTCTGTGTCTATATTCAGTATGTGTGTGTGTGTCTATATTCAGTATGTGTTTTAGTGAGTGTGTGTGTGAGACGGTGAGTTTAGTGTGTGTGAGTGTACACATTTGCGTGTGTGTGTGTGTGTGTGTGTGTGTCTATATTCAGTGTGTGTGTGTGTCTATATTCAGTATGTGCGTTAGTGAGTGTGTGTGTGAGACGGTGAGTTTAGTGTGTGTGAGTGTACACATTTGCGTGTGTGTGTGTGTGTCTATATTTAGTATGTGTGTGTGTGTGTCTATATTCAGTATGTGTGTTAGTGAGTGAGTGTGTGTGTGTGTGTGTCTATATTCAGTATGTGTGTTAGTGAGTGAGTGTGTGTGTGTGTGTGTGTGTGTGTGTGTCTATATTCAGTATGTGTGTTAGTGAGTGAGGGTGTGTGTGTGTGTGTGTGTGTCTATATTCAGTATGTGTGTTAGTGAGTGAGTGTGTGTGTGTGTGTGTGTGTGTCTATATTCAGTATGTGTGTTAGTGAGTGAGGGTGTGTGTGTGTCTATATTCAGTATGTGTGTTAGTGAGTGAGTGTGTGTGTGTCTATATTCAGTATGTGTGTTAGTGAGTGAGTGTGTGTGTGTGTGTGTGTGTGTGTGTGTCTATATTCAGTATGTGTGTTAGTGAGTGAGGGTGTGTGTGTGTCTATATTCAGTATGTGTGTTAGTGAGTGAGTGTGTGTGTGTCTATATTCAGTATGTGTGTTAGTGAGTGAGTGTGTGTGTGTGTGTGTGTCTATATTCAGTATGTGTGTTAGTGAGTGAGTGTGTGTGTGTGTGTGTGTGTGTGTGTGTCTATATTCAGTATGTGTGTTAGTGAGTGAGTGTGTGTGTGTGTGTGTGTGTGTCTATATTCAGTATGTGTGTTAGTGAGTGAGGGTGTGTGTGTGTCTATATTCAGTATGTGTGTTAGTGAGTGAGTGTGTGTGTGTGTCTATATTCAGTATGTGTGTTAGTGAGTGAGTGTGTGTGTGTGTCTATATTCAGTATGTGTTAGTGAGTGTGTGTGTGTGTGTGTGTGTGTCTATATTCAGTATGTGTGTTAGTGAGTGAGTGTGTGTGTGTGTGTGTGTCTATATTCAGTATGTGTGTTAGTGAGTGAGTGTGTGTGTGTGTGTGTGTGTGTCTATATTCAGTATGTGTGTTAGTGAGTGAGTGTGTGTGTGTGTGTGTGTGTGTCTATATTCAGTATGTGTGTTAGTGAGTGAGTGTGTGTGTGTGTGTGTGTGTGTGTCTATATTCAGTATGTGTGTTAGTGAGTGAGTGAGTGTGTGTGTGTGTGTGTGTGTGTCTATATTCAGTATGTGTGTTAGTGAGTGAGTGTGTGTGTGTGTGTGTGTGTGTCTATATTCAGTATGTGTGTTAGTGAGTGAGGGTGTGTGTGTGTCTATATTCAGTATGTGTGTGAGTGAGTGTGTGTGTGTCTATATTCAGTATGTGTGTTAGTGAGTGAGTGTGTGTGTGCGTCTATATTCAGTATGTGTGTTAGTGAGTGAGTGTGTGTGTGTGTCTATATTCAGTATGTGTGTTAGTGAGTGTGTGTGTGTGTGTGTGTGTCTATATTCAGTATGTGTGTTAGTGAGTGAGGGTGTGTGTGTGTCTATATTCAGTATGTGTGTTAGTGAGTGAGTGTGTGTGTGTGTCTATATTCAGTATGTGTTAGTGAGTGTGTGTGTGTGTGAGACAGTGAGTTTAGTGTGTGTGTGTACACATTTGCGTGTGTGTGTGTGTGTGTCTATATTCAGTATGTGTGTTAGTGAGTGTGTGTGTGAGACAGTGAGTTTAGTGTGTGTGAGTGTACACATTTGCGTGTGTGTGTGTGTGCGTCTATATTCAGTATGTGTGTTAGTGAGTGTGTGTGTGAGACAGTGAGTTTAGTGTGTGTGAGTGTACACATTTGCGTGTGTGTGTGTGCGTCTATATTCAGTATGTGTGTTAGTGAGTGAGTGTGTGTGTGTGTCTATATTCAGTATGTGTGTTAGTGAGTGTGTGTGAGACAGCGAGTTTAGTGTGTGTGAGTGTACACATTTGCGTGTGTGTGTGTGTGTCTATATTCAGTATGTGTTTTAGTGAGTGTGTGTGTGAGACGGTGAGTTTAGTGTGTGTGAGTGTACACATTTGCGTGTGTGTGTGTGCGTCTATATTCAGTATGTGTGTTAGTGAGTGTGTGTGTGTGAGACAGTGAGTTTAGTGTGTGTGAGTGTACACATTTGCGTGTGTGTGTGTGTGTCTATATTCAGTATGTGTTAGTGAGTGTGTGTGTGTAAGACAGTGAGTTTAGTGTGTGTGAGTGTACACATTTGCGTGTGTGTGTGTGTGTGTACAGACAGTGTGCTGCAGGGGGAGAGTGTTTTCTCTGTGTGAGTGTGTATAAGCCTGGAGTTCAGAGCAGCTCTACGGGATGCAGATTGCTGAGTTCTCACATGCGTGTAATTGTGTGCTAACAACATGAGAATAGCTCACAGCTCTGCACACTCTACACTGTCTGTCTAGTGCCTCACTCCCCCCCCCCCCGTCTCTCTGTCTCTCTCACCCTTTTTTTTTTTAAAATCCATCTATTTTGATCTGTTTGCCTTCATCCCTTCATCATAGCCCTCAGGGTTCATCTCGGAGTCTGTTAAAATGATGGAATGTGTAGAGTTCTTTACCTCTGTCCTTTCTGTCCTTTCATTTAGAATTTCTCTTCCTCCACTTTACTCTGTACCACTTCTGTCTTCAGGTCTGAGTTTCCTCCTGGTTTCCCCCCGACTCCTGAATAGGTTCCAGCGGGTTGATTAACTTCACTAAATTGCCTCATGATTAAAAAAATGAAATCAGTAAATAAATATCAGATTAGCTTTGACTTGGTTCTACTGGCAGGTTGTTTTCTTATTTCTAGACAGAACCAAAGACAGAAATATGTTGAGAATTCATCTTCATGAACTTCATTATATAAAGATCTCATAATGAGTAATATAAGAACTTTTTCTTATTCAAGACAGCATGTGTGAGTGTGAGAGTGTTTGTGGTGTGTGTGTGTGTGTCTGTGTGTGTATGAGAGAGAGAGAAGAGAGTGTGAGAGTATGTGGGTGTAAGTGTTGTGTGTGTGATAGAGAGAGAGAGTGTATGAGAAAGTGAGAGTATTTGTGTGTGTGAGAGAGAGAGAGAGAGAGAGAGAGAGAGAGAGAGAGTGTATGTGGAGCCTTGGGATGGACTGCTGTTTTATGTGTTGTGTATTCCCACCACACACCCAGTGCTCTGAGGACAGTTCCTCCTCCTAGTGAAGATGAGGGGGAGAGAGAGAGAGAGAGAGAAATAGAGGGAGAAACAGAGGTAAAAAAAATAGAGATGGAGAGACAGAAAGAGAGAGAAAAAGAAAGAGAGAGAGAAAAATAGAGGGGGAGAGAGAGAGAACACTTCATCCTTTCTTTATGTAGACTTTCATATACTCCACAAACCATGTAACTATAAATGGAGAAAAAGTATGCTGTGGTGTAAGAGAAATAAAACACTTCCTGTTATAGGAAAGTATAACATGATCAGCTCCATCATAGAGTCAGGCCTGTTGATTATTTTTCTGATTCTAAATTGTGTGTGTGTGTATGTGTTCGTTCAGGCTCTGGAGCAGCACTGTAAGGTGGATGGAGGCTACAGTGGCGTGAGAGATGTTTACAGCAACACTCCCAACCACGACGACGTCCAGCAGAGCTTCTACATGGCTGAGACGCTGAAGTAAGTGTTTTTACACAATCTCACACACACACACACACAATCAGAGGAGCTTGTTTGTTTTGCTTGATCTGTTTGCCTTGTTAATCTGTAAATTGTGTGACTTCCGAGTTCTTACAAATGAGTACACACACACACACACACACGCACAGTATGCAGAGGCAGAATTTCTCAGGCTTCTCCTGATAGAGTTGGTCATTATGTGTGTGTCTTTGAAAAAAGGCACATACCTTTCTTGCTATTCTTGTGAGGGCCTTCATTAATTAGTTAATTAATCAGTGCTACAGTAATTAGGGATGGTTTTATTTGGTTTTCTTTATATGGGTTTGTGGCTGTGCTGTGAACAAATAAAAAGCCCCCAGAATGATCAAAACATTCAGATAGTTCTATCTTTATGGGGACCTCTATCCTCATCGGTCCCCACTAAGATATAAAAACATGCGCGCACACACACACACACACACACACACAAAACGAGCTATTTTCTTCTCATGACAAAACCTCCACACCTCTTCCCGCGTTCTTTCGTCCATTCTTTTCAGTTTCGTGTGTGTTTCTGTCTCCGGCATTTGTTCCGCTCCGTTCTGTTCACACACACCTTTTTGTCAAACAGCGATGTCCACACTCGAACTGAGAACCGTTATCAGCTTATCTTTAGCGGTAATGTAAGCTTTCAGCTCTCTCAAGCTTTCAGACTGCATTTTAAGCAGAATGAGAGTGCATGCACACACAGACACACACACACACACACACACACACGCTCGGGTAATTTACTCAGCGGAAAAAAAGGCAGTTCATGGAAGAGGACAAGGGACGGGAGAGAGATGGGAGAGGGACAGGCAAAGGATGGGAGAGGGACAGGAAAAGGACGGGAGAGGGACAGGAGAGGGACAGGAGAAGGACAGGAGAAGGACGGGAGAGGGACAGGAGAAACCTGCATTTGCCTCTGGTGTCGTTCTGCTTTGGGTTGACTTTTCCAGATGAACCTGTGAGTTCAGGATCTGTGTGTTTGGTCAGAGAAACATTGAGGAGCTGCTTATTTTTACTGTCATGTTCCACACATCTGATCCACCGGTATGCCTGAGGGGAGTGTGTGTGTTCTCTGGGCATGCTGGGTTTTTTAAGAAGTGTTGACACCTCTGAAATCCCAATATACTGTGTGTGTGTGTGTGTGTGTGTATGGCTGTGGGTGTATTGGAATGATCTGTTTTTATGTGTGTGTGTGTGTGTTACTGTGTGTAAATTGTGTGTGTGAGTGTGTGTGTGTATGTGTGTGTGAAAGTGTATGCCTGTGTGTGTATCTGTGTAGGGACAGGTTTATTGATATTAGAGTTTTTTTTTTTGTTTTTTTTTTTGCTTGTGGAGCTTTAATTAAGTTAGTAAGATGTAAGCTGTGTGTGTGTGTGTGTGTGGGGATGTACTTGAATGTGTGACACATCTTGATTACTTTCTCTCCCTCTTCTACTTGAGTGTGAGGGGAGACACTTGAGAGAGAGAAAGAGAGAGAGAGTGTGTGTGTGTGTGTGTTAAGGCTGGAGTGTCAGTGTGAGCAGCGTTCAGCTCCCATCACACATCACTATTCAGCTCTACAGTGTTTCTCTGCTCCAGTCTCAGCTGTCACCACTCTGCTGCTCCAGACCTCATCTTCACATCACCCTCTTCGCTGGTGCAGCTTCCAATTCACGGGGAAACGTTAAATAAACGTCATTACATCAACCGTTACACACAGGCTACGTCTGTTTACGTGGACGAATCGAGCCGACCACGAGGGTGCCAAATTAAACCTTCGAGTATGAATAAAAACGCGTGATTGCGGTGAATTGCAGACGTAAATACCACCCAATGACCGCTGCTATAGAAAATTCCTCTCCGACCTTCTGACCAATCAGAATCGAGATGCCTGTGTAAGGCAGCAGTACGAGGCGAGACAAGATAATCCGCTGCGGTCCCACACATGGGTTCTAACAAAATCAGTTTAAAGGCGGAGCTATACGTCTGGGACAGAAATAAATAAACGGTTACCATGACAACCCTAGAGGCGTTATTGGCAAATGCTGATCGAATAAATCTAAAAAGCATCCTCAAGCCATTTGCTTAAATGGATAACAGGTCATTAGTTACCTCGCTCCAACACACACACACACACACACACAGGAGCGCAGCACGACTCTAAATGTCTGTCTGAACACACAGCGGCAGCTGATCCCACTGTTTGTAGAGGAGAAGTGTGTGTCGGTATCCTGCTGCTGGATGGTGAGCTCTGTGAGATGCTCAGGTTAACACACACACACACACACACACACAGATGGTGAGAGCTGACAGATGCAGCAGGAGAGAGAGCCAGGTGAAGCTTCACACAGATAGAATGAGGGAGAGCGATGAAGGAAGACAGATATGGACCTGCACGCACAAGGTCAGAGCCGTCCGTCAGCTACAGCAGCTTCGGCTTCTCCGGTTATAGGCTGTAAATTCCGCAGAGTGTCACTTGGCTCGGGAAACACAGCCCCTTGCACACTTCTGCTACTGATATGCGAGCAGCACTTGTGAAGCTTTACACCATCACTCTCAGGGCAGCTGTAAACACGTCGCACTCGTCTCTGCCAAGGGAAACATAAATGCCTTTTTTTTTTCTTTCCTTTTTCTTTTTTCTGTTTAATTCACTGAAGCGAGTCGACTCGTGTCCGTAAAAGACTCGAGAACAAAAGCAAATCTCCCAGTGAGCTCAACATCTGGGTCAACATCACCACCACATGTTCAAGAGACACCACAAGCACACTAAAGATCTCACAACCGGCACTTCGTGATGGGTCACTCGTAGTGTGATGTAAAGAATAGACATGAATTAAAATGGCCAACGGTTTTATATGTAAAAAAGCTAACTGTTGCGAATTAATTGTGGTGTGTTTTGGGTTTTTTTGGGGGTTTTTTTCAAGCACTGACTCACGTGTATGTTTCTATTTTAGGTATCTGTACCTGCTTTTCTCCGACGACGACCACCTGCCGTTAGAGCACTGGGTCTTTAACACCGAGGCTCACCCGCTGCCCATCATAAAGCGACAGAGAGAGAGCTCAGACAGGAATGACCAGCTGTAGCGGCGCTCACGTCTCCCCACCGGACCCTGCAGAGACATCTGCAGCTGTGAGCAGTGCTCGGACCTCTAGCCTGATTTCTCCATGAAAAGCGGGCGGCGCAGTTGACCTTTGACCTTGTCGAAGACGCCCATTCCTCCTCTTTCCCTCCTTCCCGCCCTCCTTTCTGCCTCTAACATGTCCTGCAGGTCTCCCAGGGGCTGAGACTCTTCTCCACCATCGTTTAGAGATAGCAGTGTGCATGCTGCCCTTCTCCTTCTCCTGAACCCATACTACCAGATCCCCCACCTGTCTTTCTCTCTACCCTCGGTTTCTCTCCTCCTTCTGAGCCGCGGAGGTCCTAACGAGCTTCTCTCCTCCGTGAGGAGACCGGACCATCACCATTCGAATGTCGATTACGTATTTTTCATCCTGTCACACAAAAACGAAGCCATATTTCAGCTGTGAGTTCGTTCGATTCCGATCTTTCATTAAGAGTTTTTAGAAAATGTGTGGGGTTTGGTTTTTTCTTCTTTTTTTTTTGTTGTATTGTTTTCCGTCAATCACAACTGCAAGGTAGTGATATGGAGTTAACTAGTGCCTTTTTAGCTTAATGACCAACTGTTCTGCTATCGGAAGTGATTTCACAAACTGATGATGCTTTACTTCATGGAGTGTACGGACTTATGTTTATTTTTCCTCTCTCGGTTGTCTGTGCTCACGTTTCCCCGGACATTGTACGAGGAACAACAGATGAGGACGTCTATAACTCGGATGACTCGACGTGTTCGGGTACAAATCTCACGACATCATCATCATCATCATCCCATCTGATTCCATCACTGCATACGTCAGTGCTTCCTTTCCTCCCTCTAGTCGCGTCGTGTTTTAAAGCCGTCAATACCTGTTTACTCGACCCAGCGATGCTGAGAAAGCGGACGTGTAAAAATAAGATATAGTTTGTGTTAATTTATGACTTAAGAAGTGTTTTAGCCTATAGGGCTCACGGATGAAGGAACTGTCTACTCTGACGACGATGACGAAGACGGAATCATCATCATCATCCAGCGCTAACGAGTCAGATGGACAGCAGCAACAACAATCAACAAGATGGAATTATCTCTGAATGTACCACCAAATGTGAAGTGAACATTATTCTTATTATTTTTTTGCCTATCCTGTGTTATTTCTGATTTCTTTTATCTTGAAAGCACAAAAATTGTGGAAGTTTTTTTTTTTTTTTTTTTTTGTGGAATTAGGTGTGGAATACAGAAAGCACACGTAAGGAAGTAGCAAAAAGATTCAAAGCAAGGAGACACACACATATACACACACACACAAGGGTAGATTACACTGGATGAAACACACATTCTCATTCACACACACAGTAACATTAATACTGAGAACTGCCACAGCTGGCAAAACTTGTAGCAAGCAGTTTGTGTGTTTGTGCTTTTTCATCATCAGGTCCTGTTGGAAACTGTGCTGTACAATTGTGCGATTTTTATTTTTTACACAATCCTCTCTGCAACTTTGCTGTGAGCTCACCGCACCTAATATCCCACCTGTAATCATCTTAAGATACGTTCGCTTCTGTAGTTTTGCCCTGGAGCTACAAGCTTAATGTAGCTACTAATTAAAAGAAATCTGTCTCATCAGAATCATTTCCATAAACACACGCAATGTTTTTAAACAAGCTCATCATTACTAATACACTCTGAGGGGTGATGCAAAGCGGAGTTACCCCTTACCACCCCGAGTGGGTTCGTTTACAATAACGGCTCGTCCTCACTTGTTTGATATCTCTTATAGGACAGCAATATGCAAACGATTACAGATTTTAAAAATAAAAGGACGTCAGGACTCTTTAGCTACGTTAATGTTACAGCAGCTATAAACAGTTAGAGTTACACGGCAACGACACTGGAGACTCCTTCCAGAAATAGTTAACAGGGAGCTTCCTCCATAGATTGAGTGTTACAATTACGCACGTTTCTAAAAGCTTCGAGATGAAAACATGACGACTACACTCGGAGTTTCTCTAATAGAAAATGAATCAAAATCTTTCGACCAATCGGAGTTGAGAATTCAACAACTCTGGAATTTTTAATGAGCAGTTACTGTGGGTCTAAATAAGGAACTGTGTTACCATAGTCTTCAACAAACCAGAGTTTATCCTGAATAGATAGATAGATAGATAGATAGATAGATAGATAGATAGATAGATAGATAGATAGATAAACATGGATATTGGGGTTTAAAAGTAAAATACGCACAAGCTTATATATGAGAGAGAGAGAGAGAGAGAGAAGCAATACACAAGCGTATGAAGAAAGAGAAAACACAAGTGCTTCTGGTTTCCCAAAATGGCCGCCTCAATAACTCCAGTGTTTCAGCAGCTTCCTTTATGCTTCACTATGTTTCAGGCACGAAAATATATTTAGGTGAGTCGGATTTTCATTACTTGATAGCTACCCAAGCATCACGGCTCCAGCACAAAATGCTAAGAAGCTAAATTCAGACACATTTTGACTGTGGGGAAAATTGTGTGTGTAGGTATTTTCTTTAAAATAATAATAATCACTCTGGCTTGTTTATTAGCGTGCGTGCTAACATCAGCGCTAACAAGCGGCAACGAAACATTTCCATCTTTTCTGTCCAAGCAAAGCTCTTCGCCTGACACCGCGGCACTGTTTCCACCATTTTGTATTTGAATCGATTTAAGCTAATATTTTTGAATAGATTATTACAAAACAAAAGAACGTTCAGGTAACACTGGGTTTTTTTTTTTTTATTTTATTACTCTTTGGCTACATTAGCATCACAGCTCCAGCACAAAACGATAAGAAGCGTACATCTCGACTGTGGAGAAAATTGCCTATGTTTATATTTTGTTTTAAACAATGTGAATCACTCTAAATGATTATAGTAGGTGAAGGAGAGCGTCCTTTCCACCGTTAGCACGGTAAAGCAGTGAGTAATTCCCGAAATCTCGTATAAACGCTTCGCCTTGTTTTAATCAGTACTTTTGTTCAGCTGGAAAAGTAACGCAAGAGATCCAAAGAGAGACAGACACGGGTCTGTAACACTAAGACCAAAGGGAGATCGCGATCACCTGCTACCACAGTAAACCATCAACCCGACTCCAAGTGGCTTGCTTATTAGCACGTTAAATCACATCGCCGCTGAATTCAGTGCTAACATCAGGAAAAAAAAACAATATAAGCACTTCTATATTTTCCATCACAGCCCAAGCAAAGCCCTTTCTTTAACACTGCGACATTTTCTAACATTTTATCCAATTACATATATGTTTTGAACATTTGAGGCCATTGTAGCTGAACACCGTTTCCAGAAAGTTCTTTGAAACAAGTGTTACTTTTCAGTATAATGTTTATTTTTTCTTTCTGAAACTTCATTGCTCGTTAATATACTGTATTTTTGTGTAAATAATAAATGTAAAGTATAAAATAAAAATGTTAAACTTATATACATAGGTAATGTAAGTACGTAGATTATATAAAATAAAACATTATTAGTTACATGAGATTTCTAAGGTGTGATTTTTTTAGGTTTTTAAGCGTATCCAGCAAAAATAATTTTGCACTGAAATTTAACGCTGTTATTTGATGGAAATCGAGAACGAAAAATCGATCAGAAAGGCCTCAGATTTTCAAAACGGAAGATAAAATATTTGGCAAATTCGCCGTTTTTGTCATACTAAATTATTGCTACACACATACACAGCTTGCTAGCGTAACCTGACTAGCGTGAGGAGAGAAAAAACACGCAAGCTACGATCTAATGAGTCCTCACATCTCCTTTCAGATAAAAGACAGCGTTGTGATTAGGGTGTTGTGTTGACTATTTTGACATTGCCTTTTATTTTATTGTTTGTGAATCGAATTTTCTGTGACACAGCCTCAGAATTGTAAGTGTACAAATATCGCTGATAATTATTCCATTGCACATAGGTGTTTTTTTGTTTGTTTTTCTTCTCTTTTCTTCTTCTTTTTTTAATCATATGCAGATGAAGTTGTTTGTGTTTTGGGGAAGGGGATGGATTGGCTCTGTTTTTCGTGTTTCCATGTCCATTTTTCATCATCATAATTATTATAATGTACATATTCCATTCCGGCAAACTGCCACTAAACGTTTCTATATATATATATATAAAAATATGATGATCTTATGGAATAAATTATATTAATGAACAGCAGAAATCTTTTTGATAAACTATATTTGTTACACTTCTATTGTGAATAAAATAATCTTTTAATATAAAATTGTAGTGTAGTTTGACTTTGAGAGAGTTGTCGGGTTGTGTGCAGACGAAATTGGCGTTGTGTAAGTAAGGTGTTTTCTTCTTCACAGGTGTTCATTAGGAAGAAAGACATGGGTCTTTGATATGGGGAAAAAATTTGATAGCTTATATTTCACTTTTCGGCCAATTCGGTTAAAAGCAAAATATCAATTTAATGTTTTCAGATTGTTTTGCTTTGACAGGAAACTAACCAACAACACGCATGTGTGATGAAGCAGAGGCACTGTTATCACCTCAGAGTTGATTATTTTCAAATTCCAATTTTATTTGTCACATACGCAATCATACCCAGTACCACATGTAGTGAAATGTTGTTTTTTTACGACTGTCATCAATGAAAAGAAAATAAATATAAAAAATACAATTTAAATAAAAATGGCAAACTAGAATATAAAAGATTAGAAATAATTTAAATAAAAATGAAATACTAGAATATAAATTATTAGAAATAATTTAAATAAAATGAATATAAAATATTAGAAATAATTTAAATAAAAAAAACATGAAACTAGAATATAAAATATTAGAAATAATTTAAATAAAAAAACCAAACTACAGTATAAAATATTAGAAATAATATAAATAAAACAAAACTAGAATATAAAAGATTAGAAATAATTCAAATAAATAACAAAACAAGAATATAAAAATTAGATATAATATAAATAAAAACAAAACTAGAATATAAAAGATTAGATATAATTTTAATAAAAAATTAAATACTAGAATATAAAAGATTAGAAATAATTTAAATAAAAATATAAAATATTAGAAATAATTTAAATAAAAACCATAAAACTAGAATATAAAATATAAGAAATAATATAAATAAAAACATAAAACTACATTATAAAATATTTCTATAATTTCAATAAAAAAGTTTATAAAACATTTTGTATTATTTTCCTCTAACATTATATCCCAAAGCATTTTTTTCTTCTTCTTACACTACTCATTTTTTCCACAGAAACAATTTTTTGTTAATCCAAAAATGAAATATTGTTGGTCCAGTAGCGTACAGTAGCGTTAACTAATCCGTCCCTTCAGAATCTCAGATTTATTTATTTATTTTTGTCCACAGAGAGGGGAAAAAGCCAGTACTAAGACACAAGTACAACAGAAAAATGATGAAACGGAGGGAATGAGGATAATAACATTTGATCATGATCAACCAAATGAAATAAAGAAATAAAGGGGGTGGGGCAATGACAAAAATTACAACTACAACAGCAGAAAAGGAATAAAAAATAAATAATAAACCAGGTAAAAAGACCACATGAAGACAGCAAATGCTTGATTTTGACACTGCTTTTTTTTTTTTATTTGTGTTGAAACTTGCATAGATTTTCGACAGTCCTTTTGAAAACTCTTTTTTTTTTTATTTGGATTTAATTTCTGCGATCGGAAAATCAGGAAATCCTTGAGGAACTGATTCCTTTTCCAGTTTATAGCGCTGACTTTGCATTCTGTCGTCTTTGATCGATGTGTTTGCGAGATACACCAACATTTTATTTTAAATATCTTTTTTTTTTTTTTTTATTTTTAACAAATGCACTTTCCATTGAAATTCCATAAGGAGAGAGAGATTTTATGACAGCCATTAAACTGACACTCATAAACTTTATGACTTTTCTCTGTACGCTGCAGTTTTATACGTCCAGCATACGGGATGCACAGATGTTGAAAATCGCTTATTAAACACAGACGATTTGCTTACATTGACATTACGACGGTCTGATGTTTATGAACAGAGGTACGGAGAGACACCGCGTCACATCCCTGGGCTAATTCGGGGATCGTCTGCTTCCTAAATCCGAGAGCTGATAAAAGCTGTCCGTTATGGCGTGCGCATATATTCCTTCTTGTTGAATAAACATTATATTTTTCAGCACAATTACTGCATCACTAACAAGTTAAGACTCTAATTATTATTAGGTTTAGATCGTGTCCTGTGTATGTTAGTATAGAAACCGTAATTTTATTGAAATTTTTTTTTATTTTTCTCCAAACCCTCCATGATCAAGAGCCGCTAACGTTGTGGAAAATGAATCAACACCTTCAGCTCTGTTTAACATGACAAAGCACAAATCCGCCATTTTGTCTTGTTCGGTAGATTTGGCCGATTTCCTTCGCTGCACGTTGTGCTGTGTGAATCGTTGCATTGTGCAATTTGTTTCCAGTCACGTCTAATGGCAGCCAAAGGAGGCAAACGTCCTTACAGGATACGGAGCCGGCGGAAGTTGTGCATAAATCTGCCCTCGCCGAAATATAAAGCTATCAGTATGCTAATCTCCTCCTCAAGCAGCCAACCCGCAGCATCTCTAATGTACTTCTCATTAATGCCATCACCTTACCTACAGCTACAGATGGATTTCACTGACACAGCCAACGCTGTATGATACGTCAGTCACTCCTCAAAGAGCATTCGGGGTCGCCTGAATACCGGGAAAGATTTCAAACACGGCGGATTTCCAGAAGCCGCTGGCTTACGGTTTGTCTCCAGAAACTCGAGTCTACACAAGACGTTAATTTTGCTACAAATATTCTGCAAATGGATTACTTCAGGCTTAAACCGGTAATGACTGTGGACCAAACAAAACAAATGTATTCACTGTATGATGAATGTCTTTAGCACTGGAGGTTCCGAAATGATCAAATAAATGATCATGGACAGAATATTCTGAGACTGATGACAGAAGATGTGGAAATAGTCTTTGCTTTATATAAATACAAACTCATGGGAACGGAAGGAAGTTGGAGAGGAATTTTTTCAGTGTCAGTGGTGAGGTGTTTTTATTTTTATTTTTATTTTTTTTGGCTTGGGGTCAAACTGATTTTAAGTACATTTCATTAAGCATTCATGGAGTGTAGAATTTCCTTCTTCTGAATTAAAACAATATATATATATATATACAGTGCCTTGCAAAAGTATTCACCCCCCTTGGCATTTAATTTAAATGTTGTTTTTTTTTTTATCTGAATTTTATATGATGGATCTGCACAAAATAGTCTAAGTTGGTGAAGTGAAATGAGAAAAATATATATATAAAAAAATAATTTTTAAAAATTAAAAATCTGAAAATTAGCATGTGCATATGTATTCACCCCCTTTGCTATGAAGCCCCTCAAAAGTCCTAGTGCAACCAATTACCTTCAGAAGTCACATAATTAGTGAAATGAAGTCCACCTGTGTGCAATCTAAGTGTCACATGATCTGTCAGTATAAACACACCTTTTCTGAAAGGCCCCAGAGGCTGCAACGCCACTAAGCCAGAGGTATCACACCAAAGAGCTCTCCAACCAAGTCAGGGACAAAATTGTTGAGAAGTACAAGTCAGGGTTGGGTTATAAAAAGTATCTGGCTGGATGGATGGATGGATAGATACTTTATTCATCCCAAAGGGAAATTCACAGTTTCCAGCAGTATCCACAAACACAGGATAAAATAGGAAGGAATATAACAAAAATACTAAGATACCCAAATTAGGGTACAAAAATATAACAAAAAATATATCAAATAACAAAATATAAAATATAAAAAATATATATATATAAAATATAAATATATAAAATATTACAAAATATAGCAGAATATAATAATATAACAAAAAAAAAATGTTTGATGATCCCCCGGAGCACCATCAAATCCATCATCTTCAAATGGAAAGAACATGGTACCACAACAAACCCGCCAAAAGAGGGCCGCCCACCAAAACTCACATACCAGGCAAGGAGGACATTAATCAGAGAGGCAGCACAGAGACTAGTAACCCCGAAGGAGCTGCAGAGTTCCACAGCAGAGACTGGTGTATCTGTGCATGGGAACACAATAAGCCGTACACTCCATAGAGCTGGGCTTTATGGAAGAGTGGCCAGAAAAAAGCCATTACTTAGTGTTAAAAATAAGAAGGCATGTTTTGAGTTTGCCAAAAGACATGTGGGTGACTCCCCAAATGTATGGAGGAAGGTGCTCTGGTCAGATGAGACTAAAATTGAACTTTTCGGCCACCAAGGAAAACTCCATGTCTGGCGCAAAACCCAACACATCCCATCACCCCAAGAACACCATCCCCACAGTGAAACATGGTGGTGGCAGCATCATGCTGTGGGGATGTTTTTCAGCAGCAGGGACTGGGAAACTGATCCGAGTCAGGGAAAGATGGATGGTGCTAAATACAGGGATATTCTTGAGCAAAACCTGTTTCAGTCTGCCTGTGATTTGAGATTGGGACGGAGGTTCACCTTCCAGCAGGACAATGACCCGAAGCATACTGCTAAAGCAACACTCGAGTGGTTTAAGGGGAAACGTTTAAATGTGTTGGAATGGCCTAGTCAAAGCCCAGACCTCAATCCAATTGAGAATCTGTGGTCAGACTTGAAGATTGCTGTTCACAAGCAGAAACCATCCAACATGAAGGAGCTGGAGCAGTTTTGCCTTGAGGAATGGGCAAAAATCCCAGTGGCAAGATGTGGCAAGCTCATAGAGACTTATCCAAAGTGACTTGCAGCTGTAATTGCCGCAAAAGGTGGCTCTACAAAGTACTGACTTTAGGGGGGTGAATAGTTATGCACGCTGAAGTTTTCTGTTATTTTGTCCTATTTGTTGTTTGCTTCACAATAATAAAAAAATCACATCTTCAAAGTTGTAGGGATGTTCTGTAAATGAAATGATGCAAACTTTCAAACAATCCATTTTACTGGCAGGTTGTGAGGCAACAAAACATGAAAAATGCCAAGGGGGGTGAATACTTTTGCACGGCACAGTGGAACCATGTCTAATACTTAGTACATACTTTATATATATATATATAATATACATTATACAACTTGCAGTGAAATGAAAACCCAGTTTCTCCTAGACCGTGCATATGAATAATCTATGAACTTTATGAACTAACTTTAAAAAAAAAAAGAACTATTAGAAATAATAAGCAATAAGAAGAGGTGATAGAATGTGACGGCTAATTATGTTACATGTATTAACAGTACTGAATTTGCAAACATGACAATGGACAGTGACGTATTGTACATGCAGGTGAGTTACATGTACTTTGGTTATGTGGACGCGCGCCTCATAGCTGTTGTAATTGAACTGACTACAAAAACTAACCAGTTTCCACAACATTAAATGAATGGGTGTGTGTATGTGTACACAACTAGTGTATTGAGGAAACGGTTAGATATTGTGAGGCTGTTTTTGAATAAGATGTGTTCCCTATAAGCAGCATGAAATTTCTCTCAGTCATGCACGTGAACAAAACATCAAATGTTTTTCTGCTTGCTTTTAAATCTAGGACCTTTCACGTGCAAGGCAAACATGATGACCACTGTACTACATAAACCATACAAAGTTATACTAAGCATGAAATTATTCAGCATGCATGCTAATCAATAGGAAATGAAAGATCTTGAAGGCCAAATACACCTTTTCTTAGCAAAGGTATTTCCTGATGCCCATACCTAATGGAACTGTCACACTGTAAAATTGGTCAGGAATGGTATGAGGAATATGATAAGAGTTCAGACTCCAAATTCCTCATATTTAAATCAGACCAAACAATCTGTGGGGTGTGCTGGGCAAACCATGGTGGCCCCTACCTCACAGCTTATAGGAACCATGGTGGCCCCTACCTCACAGCTTACAGGAACCATGGTGACCCCTACCTCACAGCTTACAGGAACCATGATGGCCCCTACCTCACAGCTAACTGGAACCATGGTGGCCCCTACCTCACAGCTAACTGGAACCATGGTGGCCCCTACCTCACAGCTTACAGGAACCATGGTGACCCCTACCTCACAGCTTACAGGAACCATGATGGCCCCTACCTCACAGCTAACTGGAACCATGGTGGCCCCTACCTCACAGCTTACAGGAACTGGTGCTAATGTCTTAATGCCAAATACCACAGCACATATTCAGAGATATTGTGCAGTTCATGCCTAAACAGATCAGTGCTGATTTTATTCATTAAACACGTCACTTTGATTTTACTTTTATTTTCACAGAAACTAATATGTGGCAGTAAAATATTTGAGAATGTGTTTTCGGCTATTTGTGCTAGCTCTTCTGATGGGTTTGGACCAGGCAGACAAGCCTTGGCTCACAATGTGCATCAATGAACCTTAGGCACTGCTGACTGCTCATTGGCTGTTCTGGCTTGGACTTCTTTTGTTAGGTACCTCCCGATTATATCCTGGACGCTGTTAGAATTTTCGGGTTCACTCTGAGAAGAAACCTGAGTCGCGCTGCTGCCGCTGCCTCCAGAGCTGAATTCAGGGAAGAGATGCTAAAGAACCACGCAGACACAGTGATCGGAAATGTATAGTCTTCATTATTATCTATAGGTAAAAAAAATATGTCAGCAGAGACAGACGTGGTGGTTGACGTGTTCCCTGGCAGTTTTGCGAGTTTACTACGAAAAGACCTATCTAAGATACGGAAGATGGAACTGTCACTGAGTGTCTGTGTTCAGCACATGTTTTCAAAACAGAACAGAAAAGAATTTCTAGCACAAAACAAAAGATATCATGGTAATAAGATGAGGTCATAAACAAATGGTGACAGCCAAGGGCCGCAGTCAGCCCAGGACAGAGTGTGCTGAGATGTAGAATATATTACTGACCCAGTCATCTAAGATATCAGCCATAACATTAAAACCACCTGCTTTAATACTGGCAGGTACCAGTAAAACCAAAAAGCTTATAAAGTCCATATCCCACCAAAAATAAGTATTTAAAAAAAACATTTTGTGTCTCCCCGTCGGGGAATCGAACCCCGGTCTTCCGCGTGACAGGCGGAGATACTGTCCACTATACTAACGAGGAGGCGCTGAAACGATGGGGATTTTGTATCCTTTTTGAAAGGTATACATACCAGTCTAACACTGAGGCCGGTGTGTGCGCTTGATTTTTGCCTCTTGAGCTAAAACTCCCTAAACCGTTTCCCATTCATTCTCTATGGTAGCGCTAAAACACTACGGGTGTAATATATTTTTGGCCACTAAGACTTTGTGGCGCTGTTCCCTCACACGCCCTCTTAAACCAACTTATTTCCAGTTAGCGTGTCGAGCGGATCAACAAAACGACCAACTTATTAGACTATTACTGCTGATGTAGAAAGATTGAAAATATTATTTTAACATCTTGAGGATTAATATCACCTGCTGTATAACTATAATACAAGGTTGCCAGATCCAAAGCAAATCCATCCCCCCAAACTAACCCATTTAAAAAAACAAAACAAAAGATACACAGCTTATAAAGTCCATATCATGCCTAAAATGTATTAATATAATATTTTATATAATACAATACATTTTAATGAATCAGTGTTAAAAACAACTACATGTGTTTAAGAAATCAAGCTGGCAAAAATGAGAAAAACCTCCTTGTGTGTGTGTGTGTGTGTGTGTTGGCCTTATGAATCAACAAGCACTTTAAAGCAGGATATAACACTTGTAACACTCTGAAAGTGCCAACACTTTGAACGTTAACGCTCCAGGCAGTCTCTGATTTCTCTGAACATGAGCAGGTTTTAGCATGTTTGATTAAATAGTGTAAACTGTGGGAATTTAGTGGTTTAGGTGTTGGATTACTGGTCAGAAGGTTCTGAGTTCTAACCCCAGAACCACCAAGCTGCCACCTCTGGGCCCCTGAACAAAGCCCTTAATGCTCAGTTGTATAAAATGCGATACAATCTGGATAAGAGCATCTGCAAAATGTAAATGAAAATTTTACATGTAAAATAGGAACTAAATCTGGAGTTTGAAGTTAAATAAATACACATGAGGGTGAGGTGTTCATGTACTTTTGTCCGTAGCTGCTGGTGTAGAAAATTAATCAATTCCATCTGACCAAGCTGTGGTATTAATCCAGATGAAGAACCTGCTCTTTGCTAGGTAAGAACTAGCTGGGAATTCCTCTGACATGTAAAACTACTCAGTTAGTAGAAAAAGGACAGAGAGGAAAACGGTTTGAAACGCATGCCTGATTCTAGTGTTGAGCAAGCAGATTTCCTTGCGTAGCGAATACAGAACATCCGAATCCTGTTCATCCAGCACAAAGCTCAGTCTGATAGCGTTACTTTATAATTATTTGGCCTCAGGGATTCGGATCTCTGCTTAGAAAAGCTGCGCAATCTGATAGCGACAACACACGCTGAATGACAATGGCGAAGCCTTTGACTCATCTCCGTTCTGTCTTGGCACATTAGTTGGTACACTTTGATAACTCTATAATGGTGACATGCGCTGTCGAGATTCGAGACGAGTGCGGGAGAAGGGGGAAAAACTCAGCCAAGCACGGTTGGCAGTTGATGAAGCGGTGCTCTTAACTCGACACAGCTGCTCACTGTTACAGTGTGTAACTCTGAGAGAAGTCAGTCTATGCTGTAACACACACACACACACACACACTCACACAGTGCACTGCCAGCTATTGATCTCTTCGTTCCCACCACTTTTATTCTGGCCTGAAGAGAGCAGTTTCTGAATCCTCACGACCTACCCATCAGTCACGCTAGGCAGAAGATTAGGAGAGCCCCTAATGCATGAAATTACCAAATGAAATTACACTCTTTGGTTCAGACGGTTTCAAATAACACTAAAATAGGCCAGCTTTGTACAAATAATACCAATTTTCCTGTTATGAGTAAAGCCCGAAGCTGAATGCCGAATCCCTTCCTACTGAGGTTTTAGTCATGAATCCAGGCCAGTCATTGAGATCCGGTGTAACATGAACGGGATGCGGCCCGGGGTGAGGATGATTATCGCAGGATTCTGGGTCACATCTGTGGGAAGAGGCTTGGTATTTCCTGAAGTGTCAGAAAGACAGGAAATCTATAAACCTATAAGAGGTACCGTCCCGTGTGGCAAGGCGGAAACATTACTTGTAAAACATAATACAATAAACACGTTATTAGGCACAGTGGAAGTCTATTCTGGGGATTTTATCCGTATTTATCAGTATTTAATCAGGAAAATGCTCTTAAGCCATTAAACTTGGATCTAGACTTACTATATATTTCCTATTAGTTGTGTTATGATTATTGAGTCATGCTGAACAATACACGAGGATACGAACAGGCTTTACTGTAATGAAACTCACATGGTGGTGGGTCCAGACTTCTATTCCTCTCTCTTCCTCTATCTTAATTTATAGCTACAGTCTTTCTTCTTAAATTGGTGCTGGTGAGCTGTTGTATGCAGAAGATGACGGATAGTCCTTTTAAACCATTTCCCAGAGCGCAAAAAATGGAATTTGTGCCTGTTTTTGGGTCCAGAGTAAAGCATTGAACGTTTTTGTCATGTCTCACTCCACAGTGGTGGTTAAAATGAAGCCCTAATGAAAGTAGACACTCAGTGTGTTCAGAATTTGCAGTGTTTTGTAAGTGTTTTGTCTGTTTTTCTCTAGCACACTAGACACGATATGTTCATAGAAAAGTCCAAAAAATATTAAATGTTATTTTTTTTCATACAAATGTTTCAGCCTTCAAAGTAAATGTTGATATCAAACCCATTTCTGCTCTCTGAGATGCCCCAAGTGCTTATTCATCTAAAAAGCAGATCAAATTTCATCTTCAACCAGTAAAATTCTGTGTAAGGTTCTCCAACAGAGGGAAAAACTCACGTCTAAAACACACTGAGAGCCGACAGACTCGTTTTATGTCAGACTCGCAGCCTGAACATCATTCATTTCTTTACACTGATTGAAAATGTCTGAGAAATATTTTTTATAATTTTGGAATGCCTGTGTACTGGTGAGAAGGGTTAGCTGAACAAAACTTACTTTTGACACTAAACTGATGAAAAACCTTGACTGACATTAAACTAAACCCAGTTAAACCACTAAAACAAAAATTGTCAGTCTGGGAAATCCCATCAGATATCACATTATATCACATGAGAGACAAAAGAGATATTTAACCCAAATGCACAAGGCACTTTCATACAGAGTTTCCACTCATTAAAATACTACAGTTTCATTAAGTTTTTACTGTATAATTTGTTTCCTGTACTGTTTGTTATATAGTTTGTAGCTTATTGTATATTCTATGATCTCTATTAATTCTATTTATTGCTTTTGTTTTGTCTGTTACTGTGTTCCTTCTCTGTTGTCTGTCACTGTTAATGTCAATTACACTTCAGAACTAACAGGAAATCTGTCAGTGATGACAGGAGTGACAGGAAGTGAGCCTACGTGCCTTCAGAAAGTCTCTGTGATTGAATTCCAGCAAACAGCTCCTTATAATTTACACTGACAATTCAGCTTTAAGAAATTATAAACATATCTTGCCAAATTACTTATTCATTTTGTCTAAGCTATCCCAAATGAGGATGAGGTTTCCTTCTAAGCCTGGTTCCTTTCAAGGTTTATTCCTCATGTCGTCTCACGGAGTTTTTCCTCGCCAGCGTCACCTCAGGCTTGCTCATTAGGGATAAATAGTAACTTAACTTTAAACTTCATAATTTTTTTGACGTTTCTATACTTCTGTAAAGCTGCTTTGAGGCAGTGTCCATTGTTAAAAGCGCTATACAAATAAACTGAATTGAATTGAATTCCTGTAATATACAGTATCTCACAAAAGTGAGTACACCCCTGACATTTTTGTAAATATTTTATTATATCTTTTCATGTGACAACACTGAAGAAATGCCACTCTGCTACAATGTAAAGTGAGTGTCCAGCCTGTATAACAGTGTAAATTTGCCGTCCCCTCAAAATAACTCAACACACAGCCATTAATGTCTAAACCATTGGCAACAAAAGTGACTACACCCCTAAGTGGAAATGTCCAAATTGGGCCCAATTAGACATTTACCCTCCCCGGTGTCATGTGACTCGTTAGTGTTACAAGGTCTCAGGTGTAAATGGGGAGCAGTTGTGTTAAATGTAGTGTTATCGCTCTCACACTCTCTCATACTGGTCACTGGAAGTTCAACACTCAGTCATATCCGGAGGTTGTCTGTGGGAAATAGACGTATGAATGCTGCCAGCATTGCTGCAGAGGTTGAAGGGGTGGGGGGTCAGCCTGTCAGTGCTCAGACCGTACGCCACACACTGCATCAAATTGGTCTGCATGGCTGTCGTCCCAGAAGGAAGCCTCTACTAAAGATGATGCACAAGAAAGCCCACATACAGTTTGCTGAAGACAAGCAGACTAAGGACATGGATTACTGGAACCATGTCCTGTGGTCCAATGAGACCAAGATAAACTTACTTGGTTCAGATGGTGTCAAGCGTGTGTGGCGGCAACCAGGTGAGGAGTACAAAGACAAGCGTGTCATGATGGTGGGTGTGTCATGGTCTGGGCCTGCATGAGTGCTGCCGGCACTGGGGAGCTACAGTTCATTGAGGGAACCATGAATGCCAACATGTACTGTGACATACTGAAGCAGAGCATGATCTCCTCCCTTCGGAGACTGGGCCGCAGGGCAGTGTTCCAACATGATAACAACCCCAAACACACCTCCAAGACGACCACTGCCTTGCTAAAGAAGCTGAGGGTAAAGGTGATGGACTGGCCAAGCATGTCTCCATAGTCAGTGCAAAAATAGTCAATGTGTCATCTAATACCTTGCTAGCTATAAATGTGGGTGTCTCAATCACCTCCATAGGTTATGAATCGGTATATAGTGTGCATGTCTTGCTCCATTATGTGCAACGAAAACCTTTAGAATTAGTATCACAATAGCCAGTGGTTGACTTACTAGCTGTGTCCAAAATTGCATACCTACAGAATTTGATACAGTACGTACTGCTCGAGTGTTAATACAGTACATAGTGATCAGTATACATGTGTAGAATGAAAGCAAACTACAAATACTACATTTACAGCATTTGGCCCTCATCCAGAGATTTCTTACATTTTTATCTCATTTTACACAACTGAAGGTTACAGGCCTTGCTCAGAGGCCCAGCAGTGGTAGCTTGGTGGACTTAGGATTCAAACTCACAACCTTTTAAACAGTAGTCCAAAGTTCATAACCACTAAGCTACCACATCCCACTATGCTGCATCTGCCAGCTTGGCATTGTCATGCGACTTATGATGTCCTAATAACCACAAAAACCTGTTTAAACCTTCAACAAGTTAATAAATTACTCAGAATTGTTATTACTCATTGTTAAACAAGTACAGTTTAACCACAAGGAACAACATTTATACCTATAGCACTTACACTTAAAGAGCAGACAAGCTGCCTTCTGTTCTTTTTGACTGTCACAGCTCTTCCACGCCACTCCCATTGCCTTATGGTATAGCGCAGTGTCCATTAGCTCCATTTTGCAGAATTTTTACCGAAGCAGCACATCATCCAGGTATGTCTCGTCTACTGTTGTAAAAATACTGATCATTTGGACATATTACTCCTTTGGTGTACTGTACAGTAGGTTAGCAGTGATATTGATTTTATTTTCCAGGCGAAACAGAGCATGTGGTTATCTCAGAGTTCACGGGAGTGATCAGGATTAGTAAATCATGTTATCTTTTTTTTTTATTTTTTATTGCTAAGCAAAGTATGAAGAACAAAAAGCCTGTTCCTGAACTGTAAAGCGTATTTTCTTCCCGTCTTGCACTAGATTTGAATTTTTGAACCCTAAATACTCTGCGGTTGCTGCCAAAGCATTAATGGGTAGATCCCATCACAATACCGCAGCAGCACAACAAATTAAACGATATTACAAGCTGTTACCGCGCACAATATGAACTTCTTTTTTTGTGTTTCTCAGCTGGAGGCACGGACGTACCGCGTTTCCTGCACTTACAGAGGCTCGTTATGTTGTGCGCACCTGCTGGGGATAAGCTGGGATTTAAAGGCCTGCTATACACACCTGCTGCTCCTGATGGAGACACACTGAGAGACAGAGAGCAAAAAAATAAAAAAAAACCTAAGCACCCATATTCAACGTGTATACGAATGGAAGGAAACGAACAACATTTGTAATCCGCACATGAATAAAAGCGAGGAGTGAGAGAGGAAGACGCTGGTTTTACTGCCCTCCTGTTGTTACGTTCCGAAATGCTGCTATATGTATAAATTAGTTTAAATAAAAGGCACCATGTAGCATGTTTGCCTCTCTTTTCCCTCAGGCTTTGTTTTCTTTCGTCTTCTATCAAGGTAAATCTCATTTGCTTCGCATTTGGCGTCATAAAACCTGCAGTTCTCCGATTTCCAAATGACTCCAGGTTGTAAATTATTAAGGAGGATAATGTGTGGCTTGGGTTTGTGATTGTAAACAAAACCATTAAAATCCTCCCTCAAGTTGCTGTGCAGTTCGCAGTAAAATAATTAAACCATTATCACTCAATAAACAGATGCTTTGTAGTGTCCTGGTCTGAGGTCGGGTCGTAATAGAAGGGTTAAACGAAGATAAAATGGTTGTTAGTTGGGGATGAGTGAGATGTGTGGTAAGAATGTATTAAAAAAAAACAGTATACAGAGAGAGAAGATAGACACAACACAGACAAAACCTGTTTCAGCTGTTAATGAAGACAAAATAACACAAATAGGCAACATTTCGATCCAAAACACAGACAGAACCCCACCAAAACGAAATCATTAATATCTTATAAATATTCAGGGTTTTTTCCTAGTTTTAATTATTGGGGTGGTTCCATCCTCCCCATCCTGTTATTATCCCCATCATGAGTATTGAAAGTCCATAAGAACAGCTCTGGTAAGACTTTATCTCATGAGAGTGTCACTGCAATGTTCATTATTATAGTTTGACAGTTCTATTAATTAATTAATTATAAATGTGTGCTATGTTATTATAGTGTACAGTTCAACAACAATTTGAATGGGGTTGCAAAGATGGAAACAGGGTCTTTTATTATTCCTCAAGTAAAAACAGAAAAACTTGCCAAAAATAAAGCAACGCTCCAGCAGAGGTAACTGCCAGTTCATATAAACTCAACTCAGCACTTTAGACTAAAATAAAAACTAGAGGAATGAGTGCTGGAGTTCTTTCCGCTGACGTCCTGAAGCTCAGCGTGGATGAGAAGCTGTCAGTACAGTCGCTCATTCTGACTCTGCTCGAGTCTTTTACAGCAGCTTGAGTGAAAACTAGCGAACATGACGTGACATCGCGTAGACATCAAGACACGGAGAGGCTGCTCACTGAGTCACTCTCGCTCTGACAGAATACACAGGAGAGCTTCGCTGAAAACCGAGGACAAAAGCGAGACATTAATCTTCCAGTCACAAGTCGTTCTCTAGTTTTCACTCAACTCGCCGTTAAAAGCTTCAGCCGCAGTGGAAGAGGCCGAATGTGAGAACTTGAACTAACGTGTGAAGAGAACTGGAGGAAAGATGAAGAGTCCTAAATCTGGAGATCTTAAAAAAACAAAACCTGAAGAACATTTTAAACATTTGTACTGTATAAAATACAGACAACTGAGCTTCGGAGGTATTTCTGTAAATTAAAAAAATGATTTATGCCATAAAGATACACAAATGCAGAATTCTCAGCAGCTATCACAAATTTCCTCTTCTTGTATACTGAAGACTTTTCACTAAAATGAAAATGAATCTCATTTGGATATACCTGATTTCTTCATTCAAAAGAGATACAACTCACCCAAAGAAAGCCTTAAAATAGGAATTTTGGTTTGAAATGTAGTTCATTAGGGGTACAGAAGCTTAGTGGTTAGTGGTTAGCATGTTTGCCTCACACTTTCTGACTTGGGGGTTCAATCTCTGCCTCCACTCTGTGCTTCATGTACTTCAGTTTCCACTCCCAGTCCAAAGACATGCTGTAGACTGTTTGGCATCTCTAAATTGTCTGTGATGTGTGTGTGTGTGTGTGTGTGTGTGTGTGGCATGGTCTTTCCTACGTCTTGTTCCCCTTTGGTCCCCTTGGATGGATGGCTGGATGGTACATGGATGGATGGATGGATAGATAGCTGGATGGATGGACGGACAGACGGACGGATGGCTGGATGAATGGATGGATAGATTGATGGATGGATGGATGGATGGACAGACAGATTGATTGATGGATGGATTGATTAATGGATGGCTGATTGCACCACTCACCATCGTTCCAATAAATATTAGAAAGAGACACACTTAAACACATGTGCTACTGATAGCTAATATTAGAATAAAACAATACAAGCTTCTGGATTAAAAGGCAATTTGAATTCAGAATAATGGGAAGTGCTATCATGGTGAATTATCCTACAGTCTTTGTCAGCTAAACTCGACCATTTAGCATCTTAGACTTAGACGTTAGCACCATATTTCCATAGTTTTCTCAAAATAACAAAGTATCCATCTCCCAAACAACGCATCAATAAAGCAGCCTATCTCTAGCCATGTGTTGTGTGATGTCCAAGGTAGAATAACGAGCTCATCTCTTTGAGTAGGAAAGATGCCATTGCGCTCTCCCCTGCTGAGTCCAGCTACACCAGCCAGTTGTAGCCACCTGTGAGCTCATGTACATGGAAGAACTCAGGTATGGCTCTCCTCCAAGCGTGTTTGCTCTCCTTCAGGCATGGCAGCTTCCCAAATCTCAGTGGACGCACTTGATAGCTTCCACCTGAATGAACAAATTACAAAGAAAAATATTTTGTGCTTTAAATATTCTGCTAATCAGCTAGAGATGTTATTCAGAGGTTATGGCTTACCTGGATGTGTGTAAGATGATTAAGCAGGATAAAGAGTTTCCCAGAAAAGACAGCAAAGTAAAAACTTTAAGGATCAAGTTAGAAACTAATAATTAGCTAATTATGGTAATTGCTCTGGTAATTATCCCGGGCTGGGATGTTCATGTGTAACATTATGTGCAGGGAGTTTTTCATTGCCACCGTTGCCTCAGGCTTGCTCATTAGGGATAAATATTAATTTATATTAATTTTAAACTTTGTCATTTTTATTCTGTGTTTTTATAATTCTGGAAAGCTGCTTTGAGACAAGGTCCATTGTTAAAAGTGCTATACAAATGAATTGAACTGAACTGAACATTCAGGCTTTTCTGTTTAATTTAATTAATTATAATTATTCTATTTATTATAATTCATTTGCACATAAGCAGGCATGATAGTTGATCTTGTTTCATCTAGTAGCTACTGATAAACATTATAAGTTGACATAAAAACATCAATGAGCTATGTTTATTCCACCCCCCAATGATTTCCTTCATTCAATCCTTTCATTTTGTTTTTTCTTTCTTTCTTCTGTTGGTCTTTCTTGTGGTTGCTTAAACATCTCCAGCTTTTGGCAGTACAGGAAGGAAACACGCGTGAGGCAATTTCATTAAAAACGATCCATCCAGCCTGCAGTGGCCTGAATGTTTACAAAGCCATGGTGAAAGTGACTTCTACAGTCTGAAAATGGCTTTTGTAGGAAGGCATAAGCTAGTCTGTTTTTCTTTTTTTGCTAATGCAAGACCACGTTATCAGTTGCTCTCCCCGCGGCAAAGTGGACGCGTCACATTAAAGTCATCTCTGCTATCTTGAAAAAGTGTCTCTCGCTTTTATAGAAACAAATAAAGGGAGGAATATATATATATATATATATATATATATATATATATATAATGCATGGGAAATCTTTGAAAAGATATGCTGTGGTCTTTTCTTCAATCCTCAAGAGTGTGTCTCTGACCACAAGTTTGCGAAGCTCGATTTCCATGATTAGAAAGATAATCTGCAGTTAACACCGTTGCATTTTTTTTTTTTTAGCAGAAAGCACTCACCAGAGTATTGAACCACTTCCGGGTTCCTATCTATTCACATCCAGGGTCAAGACTTCTTCAGCGCTCACTTGTTAGCCTATGTACCGAGCCGTTTCTTTGCCATTATTATTATACCCTGTGTTTGCTGACATTTCTTGCCTCTTTTCTTCCTGATTTACAATTTTTGGATTTGTGTATTTTGTACTTTTGCCTGGATTGAATTTTCTGGTTATTGAGCTTTTGCCTGTGTTTACTATTTCTGCGTTTAGCTACCGTTTGGGATGCTTGTGTGTTTTATTAAACTCTGCATATGGATCCAACTCATTCTGTCTCCCATCCTGCGTTAAAGGTGGATCAGATTCACTTCAGACGTGTAATTATTAAAAAATCTTGTTGATTGTTTTTTCATTAAAGAGACCAAAAAATGTGAAAGAGTAAAGGTTTTGCTTTTCAGTGTAGAACGTTTTCATCTTCTTGCCATTTGTATATTGTACCACATGTTCAGGAGGCTTTTTGATCCGAAGCTTTGTTTCTGCCCCAGACGCTCAGTAGCAATTCATGAGTTTCATAGAAATAAGGAGTTTCTTAGAAAGCAGAATAAGTCTCTATTAAAAAAAAAATAGAAATAGATTTATTTAAAAGTTTATTTTAAACTTTAAATGTTAGCACATATGCAGATGTCTGAACAAAGAGTACACAGCGGTTCCCACTGGGAATAGTGCCACTAAAGGTTAATAAACCTTCTTTGTTTTTTATTAAAAAAGTGGTTTCAGGGATGACGGAATGAACGTACAGCATGCAACCTGCCATGTCGATATCAATTACCGAGTCTCTACTCTGTACTCGATTTCCTTATTGATTTATTTGCTTGGTTTGACCTTTAGTATGAGGATAATATGAAGTCTTCTTCATCTCATAACACTCTGGATTGCACTTAATCCAATCACTTTAGGGTTGTGTGTGTGTGTGTTTGAAGTATTAATCTACCAGTAATCTTCAACGATGGAAATTTTGGGAAATGTGAAAGCTGGAATCACAAGCGTGACAGCCATTACTCTGAATAATGACGCTGTAAAGATCATTACAGTTGATTATTTATGACCATGTCAGAATCAGGTGACTCCACAGGAACAGAGTCTAGACCAGGGCTGGGCAATTAATTTCTACAGGGGGCCACATAACAAATATGAACTCTGTTGGAGGGCCGAACCAACGATAACTTGAACTTAATTCTGCTCAATATTAATTTTTTCCCATTCTAAAAAGCAATAAAGTATATATTTTGATTAGCTGCTACTGGTAATCAGAAGAATAAGGATATTATGTAAATATTTATGTAAATGTATGAATTGTTGTGTAGGTCAAAGAGGAAAATAATCCTATAGAAGTAATAAACAGTTTAAGACAAAAACAATCACTGCATCACTGGTTCATTTGATTTTTAACTTGTTAATCTTCACAAATACTGAAAAGATATTTTGCATTATGTTAAAGATAAGCAACTGCTCAACTTCATTCAAAAAGCAACAAGTGCTTGATTTCAGTTCATTTTACTTGTTCAGTGAGAAAAATCCAGTTTGCCAGCTCCCACGTAATCCCACGTAAGAAGATGAGTAGCTGGGCAGTGTCACATAAATTGCAACTCTCATCCAGAGCCAGTGAAAAATGGTCAAAGTTGACCGCTCTGTTCCTCAGCTGAAGCTCCAGTTTTCCCGCGATGTCCTCAACCCTCGTCGTTACAGTGCGTCGGGAGAGGGGCACGTTCTCGAATGCTCCCTTTTTCTCTGGGCATATCAGGGCAGCGGAGTCCACCATACACTCCTTAATAAACTCTCCATCAGAAAACGCTTTACTTTTTCTAGTGATTTTGTGAGATATGACATAACTTGTCTTGACAGCTGCATCTCTGGGTGTGGGAGGTTTTGTAAAAAGGCCTTGTCGGGTTTGCAGCGTGGCTAGCACAGCCTCCGACTCCTTTGCACGCTCTTCATCAGACAAGTTCTTGTATTTCTCCTCGTGTTTGGTCACGTAGTGGCGATTCAGATTGTAATCTTTGAACACAGAGACCTGTGTACCACAAACTAAGCACACGGCTTTACCTTTGATTTCTGTAAATAAATATTTTGCAGTCCATGTCTTGTTGAAAACTCGGGATTCGGAATCAACTTTTTTTAACGGGAGCTGACATTTTTAGGGGTATCTGACCAGCATTAACGTGCCAGCATCACCTGTTACTGTTCAGACATGTACGCATGTCCATATGTAAATAATAAAACTCCAGGCTTTTCAAAATAAAAGCAACACAGTGGTATTGCATGCACAGCATAAACACTTGTTCATGACTTAACGCCATAAAATGCCCAGGTCTGGTCTAGACCCGAATGCAGGATCACAGGAAACACTGAGTATCTAAAAACTCTAAAACTCTGAGTATCTAAAAATATAGAAATCAAAAGGCATCATGTGTCAAAAGATCGACAACAAGAACATGATTATATATAGATATATATATATATATATATATATATATATATATATATATATATATATATATAAACAGCGACAGAAAACAAAGGCTCAGTTAAGGACAAGCGCAACACAAGTATATATAGGGGAGGCAATCAGGGGAACGGAACAATGAGTTGGGCGGGGCAAGCAGAGGGAAAGACAAAAATGTATACAAAATCAATTAAACAAATAAAAAGCCCTGCCCTCTAGTGTTTAGGCAGGGATCTGTCCAAGCAGTCCAAGTTTTTTCTTTATTGCCACCATTTTAGAACGTTTTCCCTTACACTTTCACCAGTGGCCCCCTCATTTAGGGTCGTCACCTTCTGACTGATCACCTTTATCCTAAGATGAAACATTTCTATCCTTAAGGGGGCATGTCTTCTTCCAGGATTGACTCCACCCCCATTTACATTGAACAAAGTCTCACCAAATGCTCTGATGACAATGAAAATGACCTTCCCACTCATCAGATCTCAAAACACTAATGGGAGATTTTGGAGTTAACACTTAACACCATCAAAACACAGACTGAGGCAATATCTTCAGGAAGAATAGTGTTTATCACTCCAGTACACTTACAGAAACCATTAAGCCACCACCTCCCTCTGTGTGTGAATGTACCGTTATTTAACTTGTGATACCTGATTAAACTCCTGGAGGGAAGAATGTATAGAAATTATTTAGGATATTTCTTCACAGGCAGAAGTGAGAGAGAGAGAGAGAGAGAGAGAGAGAGAGAGAGGATATTATTTGTGAAATATACACTACCATTCAAAAGTTTGGGATCGCTTGTAAATATCTATGTATTTCAAAGAAAACATTTTTATCCATTTCCAAAAAATTTTAATTAAAGAAAGATCTACATCATCTTACAAAGGCCCATTATCAGCAACCATCAGTGCTCTGGTTCAGTCTCATGTTATGTTTCTTATCCATGTTAATTGTTTTATAAGGCTAATTGATTATTAGAGATCCCTTTTGTAATTGTTCAAGCACAGCTGAAAACTTTTGTACTGATTAAAAGGACAATAAACTTGGCATTCTTTACGTTAGTTTAGTATCTGGAGCATCAGGAGTTGTGGGTTTGTTTACAGGCTAGAAGGAAGGAAGGCAGGGAGAGAGGGAGGAAGGAAGGGAAAGAGAAAGAAAGAAAGAAAGAAAGAAAGAAAGAAAGAAAGAAGGCAGGGAGGGAGGTAGGGAGGAAGGAAGGAAGACAGGCAAGAAGGAAGAACAGAAAGAAAGAAAGAAAGAAAGAAAGAAAGAAAGAAAGAAAGAAAGAAAGAAAGAAAGAAAGAAAGAAAGAAAGAAAAAGAACTTTGTTGTTATGGTAAGAACTTATCTTACCATTCTGTGGTCAACTAATCTCTTCATAGTACAATGCAAACTGGTTCTAACCAGAACAGAAAAAGGAGTGCGAGTTCCAGTGCCCTGGCAATTTCCAAGTGATCCCAAATTTTTGAACAGTAGTGTACATTACTTTTCTTTACATATCCCAGTTTAGGAAGTTGGGGTCAGAGTGCAGCATCAGCCATGATACAGAAAGGGCTAAGGGCCTTGCTCAAGGGCCCAACAGAGGCAGCTTGACAGTGCTGGGGCTTGAACCACTGACATTAATACCAGTAACTCAGAGCCTGAACCATTAAGCCTCCACTTCCCTCTGTGTGAGAATGTTGTTTAACTTGTGATACCTGATTTAACTTAATTTGAATCTTGAAACCATAATTACAAACATTTCCTTTATTTCTCCCATCTCACAAATTTTCCTGTGGCACTTTATCATTCTTTATCATACTATATGCTCTTTGTAAGTACCTTTATTTCTTATATATGATGCTTTATATCATGCGCTATTTGAAGTGAAGTGAATACTATATACGCTATAAAGAGTGTTCTCTTCAAAACCTCCTCCATCGTGTGAAGCTCCACTGCTCGCTGATGGACTTTTCGGTTCTATTTGAATTTCTAGGCGCACGTACTGCCTACATGCAAAAACGCAAGAGAGACTTCATTTCACACAAGTTTGGTGTGTTCACTGAGGCTTGAAGTGTTAAAAAAAGTAATTAAAATATATATATATAATATATATATATATATATATATATATATATATAGTTTAATAGCTTTTATGCAGTTTTACAAAGCTTACAATTAGGTAATTACATAGAAAAAGATTTAAATTAATAAATAAAACGATTAGGCTCATATTATTTGATAAGACTGAATGTGGAACCATGAATAAAGTCTTAGTCGACACTTTCGAAACTAATTAACTATGAATTTAGGAAGTGTTGAGAAATATGTCAAATAAATTTATGATACAAAGAAGGAAGAGTTTATAAGCAGCACTAAATCCCAGGAGTTAAAGCTCCTCAGGCTGCATGGTTTTAAATTATCCCACAGTATTTTATGTTGGCATTAAGTTATCCGGTCTGGCTGGATGTCTGCACAAGCACCAAATTACTTTGTGTCTCTTTCTAATGGCGCACAATCAGCGCTAGAAGCTTTTAAGCCACAGATTTCAAATTACGATTTTTTTAACTATAGGCAGAAAGGACAGATTTATGACTAACACTAGGAGTAATTCATGTTAAAGTTTTTAAACAGGACATCTATACTGCTGAGTGGATCAGTTTTACATACTTCCTCGGGGACTGTCTGCTTCTTTAGGGGACTAGATGAACACATTTGCTAGCGAGGATGACATAAAAGTTTATTTTAACCAACAATCAAGTTGGAAATTGTTCCATCTCTGTCCATCTGAGGAAACTCTTAAATGTTCAATGTAGAACCCTGAAACAGAGGGTTTTCCTTTCAGAGAAGGTCCCAATGAGGCTACTTTTAGGAAGATGATATAATAATTATTCAAAAAAGGGTTATGGAAAACACAAGTCTGCATTCTTTCCATTTTTCTTACAGAAATTTAAGCAAGTACGAACATTTGCACTCAGTTACAGAGGTACATTTTTAGATAAAGTTCCAAGTAGAATTGTCTAGAAAGATTTAAAAAAAAAAAAACCTTGACTATTCAAAAATTTTCCTTTAGAAAGAAAATTTCTATTTTCTATTTCTTTCTTTCTTTTTTAATACAGAAATCTCAAAAACATTTGTATTTAACTATAGAGGTGCATTTTTTAGATAGAGTTTCAAGTAGAACTTTCTGGAAAGATACAAAACCTTGACTATTATATAAATCTTTAAAAAAAAGAAAGTATCTATTTAATATTTTGGTTTGTTTTTTAATATAAAAATCACAAAAACCTTTGCATTTATCTATCGAGGTACAAGTAGAACTTTCTGGAATGATATGAAACCTTGACAATTCAAAAAATCCTTTAGAAAGAAAATGTCTATTTTATGTTTTAAATAAAGAAATCACACAAAAAAAAAAAAATATTTGCATTTAATGATTTGTAGATAGGGTTCTAAGTAGAACCGTTGTTTAAAAAATAAAATGAAAAACCCTTAATTATTCAAAGAATGTTAGTTTTTTTCAGCAAAGTTTTTGCATTATGGTATAACGTCCACTGAAATAAGCTTCTGTTGAAGTACCAGTGTAAATGGTTCTTCGGTTTGTCCCACATTGTCCACATTAATATCAGACTACTTTCCGGTAATGTACATTTTCCTGTTCGGACTCAGGAATATTGAGAGATGCAAACTTTCACACTGTAGTGCAAGTATTCGCCCTTGAAAAAGTTAGATCAGCCCAAAGGTTTCTTTTGTTGTCCCTCTGGAGAAACCCTTAAAAATATTCTGTGGAATCCTTTTCCTAAACCACAAATCTGACTGAACCCTTAGCTACCCAAAGAATCCTTTTTCTTCTGCGTGTAGCGATCTATTATTTTCTCAGAGAGAATGCCATTCTGTCTTACATATTCATAAATCGAAGCCAAGTCATTATTTTTACATGAAATTCTCTGCCTACAGCTACACCTCTGCTAGGTCTGGCATTTGTGAAGTATACTGCATATACACATGCATACGGCGGTGTAGAGTATAACACACACAAAAAAACAAAGTGTGCTACAGATAATAACGAGATTTCATTTCTAACACACACACCTACATATATGTACACAGATCAGGCATAACCTTATGACCACCTTCCTAATATTGTGTTGGTCCCCCTTTTGCTGCCAAAACAGCCCTGACCTGTCATGGCATGGACTCCACTAGATCCCTGCAGGTGTGCTGTGGTATCTGGCACCAAGATCTTAACAGCAGATCCTGGCCCCACCTCGCAACTTACAGGAATTAAAGGATACTTACAGGACTTAAAGGATTCTTTTGATAGATACTGACCACTGCAAACCGGGAACACCCAACAAGAGCTGCAGTTTTGGAGATGCTCTGATCCAGTGGTCTAGCCATCACAATATGGCCCTTGTCAAATTCACTCAAATTCTTACAATTGCCCATTTTTTTTCTCCTTCTAACACATCAACTTTGAGGACAAAATGTTCACTTGCTGCCTAATACATCCCACCCACTAACAGGTGCCATGATGAGGAGATCATCAGTGTTATTCACCTGTCACTGCTCAGAATGTTATGCCTAATACACTACCATTCAAAAGTTTGGGCTCACTTGGAAATGTCCTTTCCAATTTAATTAAAGAAAGACCTACATCACACAAAGGCTCATTATCAGCAACTATCAGTGCTCTGGTTCAGTCTCATGTTATGTTTCTAATCTAAATTAACAATTTTATCAGGTTAATAGATTGTTAGAGAACCTTTTGTAATTGTTCTAGCACAGTACTGTTGTACTGATTAAGGGGTTAATAAATAATGGCCTTTTTAGGTTAGTTTAGTATCTGGATCATCGGGAGTTGTGGGTTTGTTTATAGCCTGAACAACAGACAGACAGACAGAAAGAAAGAAAGAAAGAAAGAAAGAAAGAAAGAAAGAAAGAACTTTCTTTATTTTCATGCTAATTTCTTGCTATAATACAATGTGATCCCTTCATAGAACATCACAAACTGCTTCTCACCAGAACACAAAAAGGAGTTTGAGTTCCAGTGCCCCGGTGGACAACTGGAAAATAAGGAAATTTCTGAGTGATTTTTCAAACTTTTGACCACACATGTGGCCAAACCTGTTGTTTTTTTAAGCATCATCTCTCCAGGTCACACAGAATAATGATATAACAATATAATGATTATAGAATATCATTAAGACTTAATAAAAGACAGGGTTTTCTCTACAATAATAAGTTTGAGTTATAAAACACTTGGGAATGTGAGACTGGAGTACTGTGATGAGTAGCAATGTGAAGCAGGATCAAGCTTTTCACACTGCACTTAACCCAGGTTTAATATCTTTCTAAACCTCACTTTTAATCCCGGGTTGAAGAATGTTTCACACTTGTAACTTAGAAGAGGGGTATCATGGATTTTTACCCTGGTTTATGAAACCCTGCTCTGAAGCATCATTAGCACAGTTTTTGCAGAGTTAACCCCGCATCGCAGTGCCAGACTCGTACAGTGTAAAACGATGCCAAGTTAAAATGTTACCGCTAGATGCTTAGCAGCAGACACCTAAATCAGAAACTGAACAGTGCATACTTCATATCACATGAAAACCAGGACGTAGCAACACTTTGAACATCACAAAAGTGTGCGCGCCATAGTGAGGCGGAAATATGTGACCAAAAAAATTTGCTGAAGCTGAATATCAAAGAACACCTTAAGAGCTACATGACAAATAAAAAAAATTAAGGCTAAAAAAGATTACATAGCTCCATGCATAATCAAATTCCATTCATGATTGTTAACACTGCACATAGGCAAATAAGAAGGGTAATCCAGGGTTTAGGAACGTACAGTGCAAAATGCCAGATTATGAAGCTTGGGTAAAGGATAAGCGGCGTGAAATGTCAAACAAGATACCCCAGGACTGTGTTTACCCAGAGTTTATAATCTATCTATTTTTGTGTGAAGCCCTTTAGATTATATAGAAGTCTCTACGAATTCGTTGTTACTATAGAAACTGATTTCTGTTGCAGCCTGAACTACCTTCAGAGCTTCTCTTGGAGAAAATGCATCAGCCCCAGGCTTGTCACCAGTCACATTCGAGAACTCAACAACACAATGATGCATTTTAAATATAGATTAACATGGACATATTTTAAGCATTCTCACCAGCCCATTTGTACCACATGATGTACTCAAGAAGTAAAGTCTCCTGCTAACACACAGGACATCTCTGATTCATAGCCTTAACAAAGCCGAGCACATTCCCACCGTTTCTATTATCCGTGGCCACACGTGGTTTGATGTAGTCCAGCCATCAGCCTGCTGGCAGGGACTCTCAAACCCTCACTAAGCTCCATTAGTATGATGAAGAGTGTGCCTCTGAATAGCTGCGGTCACTTTTCCATCTTATAACACCTTTCTTTCTTCCACGCTGTGTGACTTTGTTCTTCCATTCCAATGAATAGTGGTGTACAGGTACCGGGTTATTCCATTCTTCATCAAACCTAAACCATAAAATCTTATTCACACCATGACTGAGGAACCTGTTGTAAAGACATGGTATATTCTGCAATTTGGAATAGATTTTCTTAATTAGATGACTTTTTGTATAGGAGTACAGAGGACACTGATCTATGAATGAACTCTAGGTTTCAGGTTTATTCTCATACCTTCAGTAGGACTCAGTGAATTATTAAGGTACATGGCATTAGAAATCCAGCATACAAATGGAGGCTATAATGAATAAAGAATAGAGAAAAACGAACATTTGGAAGTCTAGTTCAGAGGATATAGTACAGATGTTTAGGCAGTGATGTTTCTGTCGTGATTGGCAACTAATCACATCTTTTGGACCTTTAGATACTTTGATTTTCTTATATGTTCAGTTCTGGTCAGCGTTAATAGCTTTACGCCTCATATATCCAGTACATATGGGGAATATTGGGGTCTAGTTTCCTTGTCCCTTTAGTTCAAGTGGATAATAGAGTTGTCTAAGGTTCAGTTTAGTTAAACCTTGTATATATTTAGGTAAATGAAATCTTTTCATTTTAGTTCACCCCTAACCATCACACCCATATAAGGTTCTTCCCTAAACTGTTCCCACAATGTTGAAAACACACCATTGTCTAGAATGTGTTTTTGTGTTGTAAAGTTACGACAATGCCCCATGTGAGTCCAAAATGATATAGTTTATGAAATTTGGTGTGGTTGAATGTGAGTGTCCTGTACACAGCCCTGACCTTAACCCCAATAAACACCTTTGGAATGAACTGGAACACCAACTGTACACCAGACCTCATTAACAGGCATCACTGACCAACCTTATGTGTTCTTTTAGGATAAATGGGTGAAATCTGCATAGCCATGCTCCAAAATCTAGATGAGTGGAGGCTATGTGGCGACAACAGCAATGTGGTAGCAATTCTATGTTAATATTAATGCCTATGATTTCGAAATTGGATGTTCAATACTGAGGCATCCACATACTTTTGGTCATATAGTGTTCAGTTAAAGCATGACATGTTCTCGTTTTGTTCATGTGGGCTTGCTCTAGGTTCTTCAGTTTCCTTTCACCTCCCAAAAACCTATCAGTATGTGGACTGGCTATAATGATTTTCCCCTAGGGTATGAACGGTGTCCTGAAATGGACTCAGGCTGTGTTTCTACATCATACCCAGTGTTCCTGGACAGGCTCCGGATCCACTGTGACCCTGACTAGGATAAAGTGTTTACTGAAGTTGAATGGATGTACTGATGAATTGGCTAACAATGGGTTTTAGCTTGTTATAGTCAGTTCAGGTGGGTGAGAGGGTGAGAGTGGGCAGCTTATATTCTGCTCAGACAGACAGAGAGAGAAAGAGAGAGAGAGAGAGAGAGAGAGAGAGAGAGAGAAGACTAAGCTATCTTAATGCACAGTTACATTCTCATTTGTACTAATAGAGAGAAAAATGTCGATCTAAAGAAGGAAAGACTTTGACTAAGCATCTTTCCAGGTTTATGCAAAGCTCTAAACTCTCCAAACCAGGTCCTAATCACTGGCAAACCTATTAAATGTTCTGGTTCTGGTTGATTGGACTATTCTTTAAAACAAGTCAGATGGATGATTATTTTCTGGGCATTTGCACCAAGCTAAAGTGCTGTGTCCAAAAAACAAGCAAAGCATCAAATTACTTTATCAACTGGGTGCAAGCGAGGAAAAAAAAAGATCCGCTCTTACTACGCTGCTGTTTGCAACACCGTCTGTCAAGAATGATATAGACTCCGCTTCCAGCCAGGACCATTTGAGTGCTTTTCATTCCGTACAGACTGGATCTGAGACCTTAATTACTGTTCAGAGAACAACTTACTGTATGAGTGATAGAATGTGAAACGCAAATTCCCAGAGGCAGAATTGCATTTTTTCCTTTTTTTTTTTGCTTTTGTTGGTGGTGGATGTTAGCGATTCATTTGCTAGCAATGTCAAGCTGTCACTTTTTTTTGTTGTTTACATATTCCGATTGCATTTTTTAAAATCAAAGTAAAACGGTCATATCTCCATTTGCTAAAATGGATGAAAACAGTATATACAGTATTCAACAACCTCTCCCGGTGGGAATCATACCGCAGACCTGAAGAATATGAGATTATTGTCACATGCAGGGCTTCAGAGGTTTATTGTCATGTGCACAGTGAAAATACAGTGGTTTAGACCATACATGAAATTCTTCCCTTACACAAAAATAATAAATAATAGAAAAGTATATATGTATGAAAAATTTAAATATATTGAAAATATGAACCAATATACAGATCAACACCTGAGTTTAGTGGTTAAGATGGTGTGTGCGTTATGGAAAAATACAAACAGGGTAACAATCAGTGGGAGTGATGGGGTGTAGCAGGGTTGGTGTTGAATGTGTTGTTCAGGAGTCTGGTAAAAGAAGAAAAAGAGGAAGAAGAAAAAATTATTGTCACATACACATTACAGCACAATGAAATTCTTTCCTCTTTCCACAAGCCACCAGCTTCTTTAATGCAGCCGTGGGTCTTTCATCCTGTTCTTATTGTCCTGTTGTATATTTTGAGGGACATCCTGTTCTTCCGTGGGTAAAGTGATTGCTGTGCCCCATTTTCTCCTCTTGCTCATGACAGCCTTCATAGTATTCCATGCTACATCTAATGTTTTGGAAATTCTTGATTGTTACCTTTCCACATTGAGATCTTGTACACACTTTGCAAGCATTTTAAAGACAATAGCTTCAGCAGGAGGAGAAAACCAAGAAGATCTTTAATTGAGATTACCTCATTCGACAATTACTCTTGAGCACAGCCACATGACCCGTTATAAAAGCATTTGCTCAATTGTGCAACCAGGTTATTGTAGATTGTGTCTGTGTAGACTTTTTATATACACTATAATCAAAAATAGGCTTTTTAAACGTTTGTTTAAAAACGCGATCGATTATACAGCACTGTGTAACAGTCCTTATTCATGCAGTTCAGTATGACAAATGAAATATTTACAGATAACATTCTCTCGAAAATCACACAGGTCAGCAGTAATAGCGTGAAATCTGTAAATATTTCATTTGTAATATCGAACTTTAATATGGACCTTCGTTAATAATTACTGCAAGGTTGTTGGAGTGAAAAATTGATTTCATGTACACATTATTGTACTGAATGGAACAAAATGGTGATGTCTGACTGACAGACAGTAGAGTACATGTACATGTAATATCAGCGGGAAGTTCTCACACACCAACCCACTGTGGTGCTCCTCCACTGGCTTCCAGTAGCTGCATACATCAGATTCGAAACACTGATGCTTGCCTGCAAAGTCTAGAATGGACCAGCACTCTCTTACCTCAAAGCTCTTATTACTACTCACACTACACCACGCTCCCTCAAATCTACTAGCACTGCTCGACTGATCCCACTGTCTCTCAGCGAAAGAGGTAGGTATTCATCTAGACTCTTTTCTTTTCTGGCACCGAGGTGGTGGAATGAACTTCCCCTAGTTGTCCGAACAGCCGAGTCACTGACTGTCTTAAACTAGCTCTTATTTTCACTGTTTGTTTTATGTATTTTTATGTATTTATGTATTTGATCTCTTGCTGATTTTGTAGGTTTGCCCACTCACAAAGAAATGAAGGGTCTATAATTGTTATGGTAGGTTTATTGTAACAGATAGAGACAGAATATCAACTAGAAATCAAGAAAAACACAATACAAATGTTATGAATTGAGTTGCATTTCAGTGAGTGAAATAAGTATTTAATCCCCAACCAAAATATGACTTAGTACTTGGTGGAGAAATCCTTGCTGGCAAACACAGAGGTAAGACGTTTCTTGTAGTTGGTTACCAGGTTTACACACATCTCAGGACGGATTTTGGTCCACTCTTCTTTACAAATCTTTGCTAAATCCTTAAGGTTTCTTGTCTGTCGCTTGGCAATTTAAAGTTTCAGCTCCCTCTATACATTTTCTATAGGTTTAAGGTCTGGTGACTGGCTAGGCCACTCCATGACCTTAATGTGCTTCTTATTGAGCCACACATATGTTGCCTTGGCGGTATGTTTTCAGTCACTGTCATGCTGGAAGACCCATCCACAACCCATCTTCAGTGTTCTAGCTGATTGAAGGAGGTTCTCATCCAAGATTTTACAATACATGGCCCAGTCCATTGGCCCCTCAATGCGGCAAAGTTGGCCTATACCTTCAGCAGAGAAACAGCCCCAAAGCATTGCCTGACTTTAGGGAAGGTGTTCTTAGTGTCAAAGTCAGCATTTTTCTTCCTCCAAACACGACGAGTTGAGTTGATGCCAAAGAGCTGAATTTTGGTCTCATCTGAGCACAGCACTTTCTCCCAATCCTTCTCTGAATCATTTAGAGGTCCATTAGCAAACTTCAAATGGTCCTGTACATGTGCCTTCTTGAGAAGGGGACCTTGCGGGCGCTGCAGAATTTCAATCCCTGGTGGCGTATTGTTACTGATGGTGTGTCTGGTGACTGTGGTTCCAACTGCCTTGAGATCATTTACATGCTCCTCCTGTGTAGTTCTGGGCTGATCCCTCACTTTTCACATGATCATCCTTACCCCATGAGGTGAAATCTTGCATGGTGCTCCAGACCGAGGGTGATTGGTGGTTATTTTATTTCTTCCATTTGCAAATAATCGCTCCAACAGATGTCTCCATCTCAGATGGCTTCTTGCTGATGGCCTTGTAGCGCATTCCAGCCTTGTGCAGGTCTACAGTCTTGTCCCTGATGTCCTTTGACAGCTCTTTGGTCTTGCACATGGTGGTGTTGAGGTTTGAATGGAAGATAGAGGTTCTTTCTTAAATTGGCAGGACTAATCTGTGTACCACATGAGCACATAACCAGTCTGTGGGAGCCAGAATTATTGTTGGTTGGTAAGGGATCAAATACTTATTTTACTCACTGAAATGCAACTCAATCTATAACATTTGTATCATGTATATCTGGATTTTTGGTTGACTCCCCCTGTATGTTGGAAAATAATTCCTCCCAGTTTTTAGACTGATGGTATCCTATTGAACCAGTGTTAATGTGTTCATTAATAGAGACTTCAAAGCACTCTTGTACATCGATCTGGATAAGAGCGCCTGCCAAATGCCAGAAATGTAAATGTAATGTAAATGTAACATTCAAGGCATATTTATTGAGTACAACAGCGGAAATATGAAGCAGTCTTCAGGGATGGTGTGTCAGCATTAGCACTGATTATTAAACGCATTAAATGCTTGTCGATTATTATCTTCGCACTGCAGAGTCACACTGGATTTTGGGATTTATTTTCTTTGATATATGGTGTACCAGAGTTTTGGATAGTGAACAAACCTTTCACTCGTATCTCGTTCATTCCTATCACTCAGCTTTAATCCTTGACACAGCTGCACCTTCACCAAGTCTATTTTTGTAATGCCGTTTTGTGCTCCAACGGTCCGCACACCTTGCGAACAGCATTTCCACCTGCGGCTAAAGTGCAGTCTGGCTCCAGCGGCAACTGTAAATATGATCTTGATTCCATTAGCTTCAATAAAAGGTAGGAAAGAAGCTTAGAGGAAATATTTCCACAGAGAGGAAGGAAGCAGATTTGGAAAGACGAACATGCCTTTGGTGTGATGAAACAACATCAAGGTACCAAGATGGGGGAATCGGTTTAGTCGCTTTTATTTGATTTCATTTATTTTATAATTTAATGTGAATTCCAAGCTACAGAAAAAATCTGTTGTGCAAAATCTCTGATATTATTTTCTACATTAAAAAACTAAATAAAGACGAATTAAAACTAACTAAATAAGACGAATCATGCAGACTAGATGAATGCAGATATGAGATTTTATTTGCAATCAGCGCTGATACAAGAATTGAGATGCTCACGCATGAGCGTCCCAACAACCTCTCCTTTGGCATTTCCAAACACCATCTTTTTATTCATTTTCCTTATCTTTCCAAATGTAACACGTCACCAGCTCTCTGCTGAGAAAGTCCCACCTATTCTCTTTTTGGAGCATTAGGTTCTTTTTTGACACCATTATCTTTGAATTTATAACTTTTCGAATACCATTATAATTAAACTTTCGAGAATCATTATATTAAAAAATGTGGGCGTCTTCGCCCCCACCAGTGGGATTTTCTTCAGCTCCACTTTCTCAGATGACTCATTCAACCACAGTGGACAGCATGGGTAAGTTCTCAGTTCTGCAGGGGCCTTTATTACTGCATTTTACATTTCACTGCTTTTTCATCTATCTTTCTTTTCTGCATATTTGATCAAGACATTTCACCTGGTACTACCATCGCTATTCAACACGCTCTGCGTTTGCTCCATGATGAGATCGCTGCCTCTCAAGGTATCAGCAGGGTGAAGACTGGTCGCGATGACCTGTAGTACAGCTCCAATATTGGCTGGTCCAAATTTGGCATGCCTGCTACCACTGAGAAAGCCTGCCAGACTGACATCACTGATACGGCTGCTCATTCTCTGAAACCTTTGCAGACCACATGCAAGGCCAGCGATGTATTTCATACAACATCAAACAAGAATTTCATATGTATACACTTCAAACTATAAAAATTATCTCCCACAATACTTACAGAACTTTTGAGCTGCAGAAGAGCTGCAGTTTTGGAGATACTCTGATCCAGTCGTCCAGCCATCACAATCTTGTCAAACTCGCTCAAATCCTTACACTTGCCCAGCTTCTAACACATCAACTTTGAGGACAAAATGTTCTCTTGCTGCCTAATATATCCCTAAGATCATCAGTCTTATTCACTTCACCTGTCTCTGCTCACAATGTTATTCCTTGATCGCTGTGTGTATATATTTAATCTAATAAAAATTATTCAGAAACTTTATGCTAAATTGCATGAAATATCTTATTTTAGATACAAAGGTGAAGAAAGTCTGGAACTACTGAGTTAATGGTGTGTCAGTGTGTTAAAGATCTAGCAGATGCTGTGTGTTGACAGTGTGTGTGTTTTGGTTTTTTTTACATTTATATACGTGTTGCCATGAATTAACATATTAAGGCCAGGAGATAATGCAAGAAAAAGTGTAAAACTTCAAAAGTACATCAGCAGACATTAAGATCCGATTATAACTAAAATCTAAAATTCTTCTGAATTAATTATTTAAAATGACCTACCGTCGTTGCTTGCTGATACGTCCGTCTCTGAAAAGGATTGTTTTAATTAAACGTCTGCATTTCGTCCACATTTCAACCTTGTGTTCTTGGGAAATCCTGATATTACTGAAAGGAAATGCATTTTCAAATTGAACGAATATGCGGCATTTTAATTATTAAGATGTTTGACAGATTAAATAAATAAATAAATAAAGCAAAAGCATTGTGGGAGCATGGAAGACGGGCATGTTTAAACCCCCTCTGACATTCTCTATGCTAAAATGACATTTCAGTGACATTCTAATGTCTCTTGTCTTCTCCATAATCTCTGTTGGTATCATGTGGAAGAAAAGAGTCTGGACACCAAGCGTTCAGATATTCGATTGCTAACATATTAAAGACATATTAAATATGCAACATGCAACGATTTCACACTCATTTTTCAAATTTTTTACTTCCACAGAATAATGTGTAAGTTCCAATGAGAATTTTATGAAGCACACAAAGTCTAGCCAGTAAACTACATGAAATATTTGAACTATTTCTTCAACTTTCTGGCCTAAGACTAGACACATTAATTCTAGACTTGCAGTGCTAGGAATATTTCATATGAGGTAGCTGAACCTTTAGCAACAGAGGTTAAAGCACAGACTACATTTATGTGAAATGGATTTATGGTTGAAAAAAGAAGCTTAAGAAAGCCTAACCTCTAACCCACAGTAAACCTGAGTCGAATAACAATCCTGTCGAGAATTTCTGGTTAATAAATTAATTATTTTCTAATACCTAAAGAATTTATTTTCATGGTCAGACTCGTGCTGTTTATTTGACTGAATGTGAGCTACCTCTTGTCTCATATCTTCTTGTTCATCCATATTGTCACCATGTATTGCCAAAATACACTATAACGATCATTTACGAAGGCTGCAAATGGAAGTTATACATCACATCATGCTGCGGTTTTCCCAATTCTTACCGGACTGAAAGCAGTGTATCAGAATTCCCGATTCTTACTGGAAAGGAAGTAGTGTACCAGTTGCAGTTGTATGCTTTAAGACATTTCAACATAAGGAAAGTTCACCTGCTGCCTTAAAAGTGTGAGAACTTGAAGATAAACTGCTTCAACTCACAAGTAGTCAAGACAATGAAGTACTTTAAGTTTCAAATCTTTTTAAACTTGTCATGACCATAAGAGTTAAAGAAAAGAAATAAGTTCACGCAAATGAATCATGCCTTACAGCGGCTTCTTTCAGCTTTGGTCAACTTCTCAACTGAAGCAGTTTCTTTCTCAGAGAGAACTAGAGACTTTAATTCATGCCTTAAGCACTTAAAACTACCATAACTCCCTTTCACTGGCACTAAGAAATATGAACATATCAGGCTTCTCTTTACCGGTCACCTTTGAAATGTATCTGTCTGATCTTCTTCATCTGTATTCTTCTCCCAGGTTACTCAGGTCCTCAAATCAGTTACTTCTTAAGGTCCCATGTTCACGCTTAAAGTCTACGGGAGAGAGGGCTTTCTCAGTTGCTCCACCTACAACACCTCTACATTACATCTGCCTCGTCTATTACCTAGTTTAAAAGCCTAGTTTAAATTACCTAATTTTTAATCCTAGAGCATTATAATTATCCTAATTATTATTATTATTACTGCTTATTTTACCTGTTAAACTGTGTTGAATGCTGCATTCTATTATACAGAAAGTTTTAATACCTTTTGTTTTAATTTTTAAATAAATAAATAAATAACATTTAATATTTATTTTTCTACAGCTGAGACTCTGAATGTAGTTCCAGTTGCAAGGCAAATAGCAGCTTAACAGTTATTTCTTTAGCGACATCTAATTCACAGAAATGCGTATGATGACGTGTAATGTATGTAACATTTCTGGAAGAAGTCTCCAGTCTCGCTGTTTAATAACACACAAAGGTAAAGCTGTAACTACGTTTTCTGTCACAGCAAAGTCCTGAGGATGAAGGATGTTGTGGTTTTACCTAGTTTTTTTGTTTTTCTTACTGAGTAACATTTTCTTACGGGGTAACACTGTTCAGAAACCCATAGGTAACTATGCAGGAATTAATAAATAGTTCTTCAATAACACATATTCCTTTTAACTACTAAAAACTACTTCTAATTAGTCTGTATATTAGTAGAAGTCCACTATTAACCATGTAGTTTTCAGAAGAAATATAAGAGTCAGTAATTGCTACTTAAGTCTTTGTAGTTACTGAGTCTTTCATTTCTTCTTAAAAAAAAACTACTAGCAAATTATTCTCTTTTAAAATAACTAATATATAAATAAATTAATAAATAATTTCTTATCTCACATACATTCATTCCCATTAGCTAAGCCTTAGTTAACTACCCAGAGGTTTATTCCATTAATATACCTTATAAGCTATAAAAGTAAATGTTTATACAAGTTATTCTAGGTCTCCTCAGTGGAATATTCCCCATTAACATTCATTTTTTTTGTAAATAAATGTCTTTTAAATAATAAAAATGTGTAAGGAATTACCATGTGTAATAGTTTTCTACATCATCAGAAGACATTATCATTAACTACTGAAGAACAACACAGCAACACTTCAGTCATTACTAATGAGTTTCCTTGTGTTTCGCTTTACAACACTGTTCCACATCATTAACTACTGAAGAACAACACAGTGAAACTTCAGTCATTTATTTTCAATGTGTTTCATTGTTATGTTCCACAACTTTCTATATTTAACTATAAACTGATAAAGAAGAAGAATTCGCCTTATAGCCAAGTGTGCTCACAAACACAAGGAATTTCATTCAGTGAAGTGAAGCTTCTAGTACACAGAAAAAAATGTATAGTAGACACAATAAAGTTTAACCCTATTCCCAGAGTCCAAAAAATGAAATTTGTTTCATTTGGGATTGAATCTTTTTGTCATGTCACACTCCACACTGGTGGTTAAAAGCTCATATGAAAGTAGACACAAATGTTTCGATCTTCAGTAGTAAATAGTGTAAGTAAATGTTGACATCAAACTTATTTCTGCTCCCTGAGATGCCCCAAGTGTTTGTTCATAAGTATCTAAAATATGAACGTGTTCTCTTCAACCACAAAAGTTCCATGTAAGGTTATCCAACAGAGGGTAAAACACATGTCTCACACTCATTTCTGTCAAGTCCTGACTCATTTTATATCAGACTTTTGGCAATAAAATAATTCATTTGTTTATACTGATTGAAAATATCCCATTAAATTGATTTCCATTCTGCCCTAGAATGGAAGACCAGTGTCTTGGTAAACAGGGTTAAGACAGAATAGATGGGTACAGATGCAAGCGTAATGCAATGTGTCTAATGTAGGAGTATATACAGGTAATAAATTAAATAGGAAGGAATTTATTATTGCACATTAGATTATATCCACAATGAAAACTTACAAAAGGGTCCTTGGAGGTAGTGTGGGAGTCCTTGTGAGGAAGTTGACCTGTGGGACAAAGCTTTTCATATGTCAGGATGTTTTGGTGCTTAGTGGTTTGTCACATCAGGCAGAGGGCAGCAGGTTATAGGGGTTATGACCAGGGTGAATGGGGTCTAAATTGATTTTTTCTCATTTTGCAAGAGTCCAGTTCCTGGAGGCAGGACAGAGGAGCACCAGTAATCCTCTCTGTGCTCTTTACTGTCAGTTGTAGTTTCCTTAGGTCTGATTTTGGTTTATAGCTGAACCAAACCAGACAGTTATTGAAGTGTGCAGAAGAGATTCCATGACAGCTGAGTAGAACTGGGTCAGCAGCTTCTGTGGTAGGTTACACTTGTTCAGTTGGCAAAGAAAACACAACCTTTGCTGAGCTTTTTTCAGTGGAATCCAGGTGGGATTCTCACTTTAGATCCTGTGAGATAGAGCCCTGGAACCTTAAAGGACACCGTAGTGGGCACAGTGCTGTCTGCTATGGTGGAGGAAGAGTGTTTTGGAGTTCCCTATGAAGGCCTCAGTCAATTTTACTGCCAGTTGTTCAACCCTTCCTTCTTTGTGCAGATTCACACTGTCCTGGACGAGGCCAGTGACCATGATGTCATCTGCAACCTTGTTGAAGCTGGTCAGGAGCTTAATGGAAAGATCTCTGGAAATGCAGTAATTAGTGTAGAGGGAGAAGAGCAGTGGGGAGAGCACAAAACCCTGAGGAGCCCCAGTGATGATTGTTCATGTACCATATGTGGATTTTCCTTGCTTCAGTAGCTGCTGCCTGTCAGTCAGAAAGTTGCAGCGACATTGACAATCCACTGACTCACTGGCAGATGGCACAGAAAGCTGGATTAATTTAAACAGGAGGAGATCCGGATTGATGGTGCCACAAGCAGAACCAGAGTCCACAAATAGAATCCTTAAATCCTGTGTCTTTCAAGGTGTTGCATGTTGACTGAATCATCCATTGACTTGTTTGCTCTCTATAAGCAAACTGAAAGGGGTCCAGCAAGGGTCACTAATGTTCAGGTTGGCAAACATCAGTCACTTAAATGACTTCATGACCACACAGGTCAAAGCAACAGGGCTGCAGTCATTCAGTCCTGTAATCTTGACATTCTTTGGGAAGGGGTGATGGTTTACAGCAGGAAAGAACTGTACACTGCTCCAGTGACCTGCTGAAGAACTGGGTGAAAATGGGTGACAGTTGGTCTGTAAATTGGTTATCCACTGACAGATGTCGGTGCACAGAGAGCTGGGTTCATTAAGACAGGAGGTCCAAAGGTCTGTCCAGGTACTGCAGTATGTAATGCAGTCCCATTGATCTGTTTGCTTTCAATTGAGGGTCCAGCAAGGGCCCACTGATGTCTTTCAGGCAGGCCAACACCAAATTCTCAAATGATTACATGACAACAGACATCCTAGGAACAGGTCTGTAGTCATTCAATCCTGTGATCTTGGGATGCTTTGGGATGGCGATGATAGTGGAGGATTTAAAGCAGAAACAAACTACACTGCTCCAAGGATCTGTAGAAGATCTGGGTGAAGATGGGTGACAGCTGGTCAGTGCAGACTTTCAGACAGAGAGGTGAGACCCTGTCAAAGCCTGGAACTTCCGAAAAAAGAGGAGATCCTAGGAACTGGTTGAGGTAATTGGCCAGTAACTCCATGGGTTAGGATGCAACCCATTGTTGAATATTTTCCTACAACACTACACACATAATTTTCTTTATACAACTGTGTTAATATATAACATTTTCCATTTGTCTTGTGGATGCAATAGAAACGATATAGTTTTACATGAAAAAATTGCTCAGCTGGCATCACTCTCAATTCCTGGAATGCAGCAACACACCTCTGAAAAGTGACTGCTGAGTTATCTAATGTAGCCATTAATCACAACTACTAGTGTGAGCCAAAAGTGCTAATCAAATTACATCAGGGTCAAACAACCAAAGTCGGATTTGTACTGATTTGAGCACAGTTCATAGCCCAGAAACAGACCAACTTTCTTATGTATTACAATATGAGATTGATGACATCAGTGAAATCTGTAAAATCAACACCAGGGAGAAGTGAAGTGTAATTGCGGCTTCATTTTCACTCCGAATCTGTGGTTAGTGTGTTCTACAGAGTGATTAAAAATGAAAAACGGGTGACAGGCCTTTGTCCATTCTGAATAATTGCTTGAAGTTCTTTTTTTTTTTTTTACTCTCAGCAGAACAGCCATCACCTTGAAGTTAAATTAATATCTGATGAACTCTCAGCGACAGAGAGAATGTTTTCATACAAGTCGCCTGCAGTCAGGAAAATGGCTTTAGGACTGAGATGAAGGTGATACAGTGTTAACCACAGGGTTGTGATCAGCCAGTCTCGATTTCATTTAGGAGGAGATCAAAAGGAGATGTTGCTCTGAATTTTATCATTCTGCTTTCCAAATTGTTCGGGCTACAAACACACACACACACACACACACTCATGGATTATACATAACACTATTCCCTGTTACAGGTTCAGCTTAAAGGTAGCAGTAGAAGATATTAAAACTCTGATTTACCAAGCAAACTTTTGTCAAGGTAACATCCATACATTTTAATAAAAGATGCATACATAATATATAGGTACACCCAAGGACTAAGGAAAAGAAACTATTACATGATCATTATTCTATACAAAGTTTCTAACGTAGCGTATCATGTTTGTGTCCTTGACAAAAAAAAGTTCAACATTTTGAAGGTTTTTTATTTATTTATTTTTATTCTAGCGTTAGTCCCACACAACGGCATCATTCGATCCGCATGATTTGGCACAGGTTTTATGCCCTTCCTGATTCAACCCTCCCTTTTTTTTTTAATCTGGGCTTGGGACCAGCACTGAGAGTTAACTCTTCAGTAGCTAGGGCAGTGCCCTGCCCGGGAATCGAACCTGGGCCGCAGCAATAAGAGCACAGGAACCTGCCGCTGGACCAGCAGGAGGCCTGTGAGATGAAGGATTAGCGCTATGATTAACTAAATGTTGTGCTTAAGAGTGGAAAATGTTCTTGTGTTTTCTGTTTCCAGCAGCTGTAATGGAGAGCTTTGAGTATATAGAAACAATGGGGCGTGTAATTGCGCATTCCATGATTGCCAGGAACTGAGCTGATGAAGAAAAGATATCAGTTTGTTCTGCATATAAAGCGTTTTGGGGTGAAGAAGAAGATGACAGTGTGATCCTAAGTGGCTTCTGATGGTGGAAATAAAGAGGGAATGTATAGGAAGAACAAGGTGCAGATGAGATCGATGGACTGTTCTAATAATAAATGAGTTTGCTGTCTTATGTAACAAATGGGCTTTTTATGTTGTGGCATAGTATAAAAACTAATTCAGAGATCAGCCTTCACAGCTGCATTACTCAGTCTTTTATTTAACCCCCCCAAAAAATGGAATTTGCTCCTGTTTGGTTGTGTCCATGTTCAGCACTGAATGTCTTTGTCATATCCCACTCCACAGTGATGGTTAATATGAAGCTCATAAGAAAGTAGACACTCAGGGTTTCAAGAATTTGTCATTTTTTCTACGTATTTCTGTTTTTCCATAGCCTACTAGGGGCAATATTTTCTTACTAACCTAAACTGTTCTTTTTTTCCCCACACAAATGTTCTCTGCTCTCTGAAATGCCCCATGCATGTGGTCTCTAAAATGCCCCATGCAAACTTCAAATGCTAAAAATCTGTGTAGAGGTATCTGAACAGAGGATTAAATATGTCACCCCATGTTTAAACAGTTACTTAATAAATGAAACATCACTTTTCTGAAGGTGAAAAAGTATTTTTTGTTGTTGGTGGGCTTTTTTTCGGGGTTATTCAGATTACGTATCTGTTATTCTGATTTGTCCACCCTGTCTTTGTGTGTGTTTGTGTGTGTAGCAGGTTTTTCTGTAACTAAAGTACATCTTTTGAGTGTTAGTGTTAGTGACAGGAATGTAACAGTAACAGCTCTCTGCTTAAGCCCTTCACCTTTTCCCTCCAAACACATGCACAGGAGAGACGGAGTGAGCTGGAACACATTACTCATCATCGATCTGACCCATACACCTCCCTCTCTCACCTGCCCTGGGTCCAGTTTCTCCAACACGTCGCAGAGGAACAATCAGTTCGACTTTCAGAAAGTGTTCAGTTCAAAATGACGGCCCCTGAAGCCTTACAGTGAAAGCAAGGTTGATTTTTAAATGTGCTTCTCTCCAGGTTGAAACCTCGACTATTCTTTCCACAACCTGATGATGCTTCCCCGCATGCTTGTACTTGAATAAATAAAAAAATCACATAGCATTCAACTTGGGCAAATCTGAAGCGTTATGATATTGTCTGGATTTTTTTAAAAAGCAATAAAGGATGCATTAGCAAAAAACGGTAAAGGTCACATTGCTGAGGTTACTTTATTGTTTGATGAGACTGAGTGGGTTGAATTTGAAGAGTTCCTCATCTTCAATCAAGGTCATGGCTGACTCTCAGGCTTTCAGCATTATAGCTGCTAATGTCACAGGCAAGTTTATACAGTTTTCCCCTTATACAATATCAGCTATTACTTATACTCATGCCTATACTTAATCCATATTATACCACAGTAACATTAAATCTTAAATGAAATCTGATTGGTGAGAAGAGGTTGATTAATATTTTTTTAACACTAACTCAGACGTAATCCATATTACACCACAGTAATATTAAATTCTGAAATCGGATTGGTCAGAAGAGGTTGATCAATATTTGTTTAACACTAACTCGGACGCTACTTATGGCAGAAAGGTAAATTACAGGTATAAAGTATGAGCAGTGTGAAGCAGGATAACCCAGGATTCCCTTTACTCAGGGTTTAGGATGACTGAGGCTTAACTACAGCGGAACCTCGGCATATGAATGCCCTCCCTTATGAATTTTTGCTTTGAGAATTGAAATTTTTTGTATGCATCAGCTCATTGGAAAGAGTCAACCCACGATACCAACGTTTCCAATTTTTCTGGCATTTTTTTGTTGACAGATTGGTGGCGTGGGTGGTCTGTACTATTTTTAGCCCAAGCTTGGTGGCACGACTTCCTGTGACGATCCTTGACATGGAATGCTTGGCTTGGGTCAGTTCTTTGTAAGCAGCCATACAGTTTACGTACGCTTCGTATTGGTCATATTGGTCATATATTTGGGTGGCTGGAACGGATTATCTGCATTTACATTATTTCTTATGAGAAAATTCGTTTCGCAATACAAATTCTCGACTCCAGAACGAATTAAATTATGTCGAGGTTCCACTGTATTTGAAGTGTGAAAAGCCCTTTTGAAATGTCAATTAGAACAAGTTTTTAATATTCCTTGATATCCCAAATAAATTATTTGTTTCCCACAGACCGCAACACAAACAGCAGAGTGGAATCATCCTATCACTGCATGACAGTAAAGCAATAGCACCATGGCATAAGCTCCTGTCTCCATCCATAAAGACTGATGGGGACTACAGGATGAGAGAAGAATCCACATCATTCAAACACAGCAGCAATGTCTGATGTCGCTTTAGAGTTCTGCATAATGCGCTTCAATCTTCGCACGGCCGATTGATTTAGAGCAGCGCCGATCGGATTTGTCGAGTCTCCATGGAGCCGTATGCAAATCGCGCAGAGAGAACAGGATTTGGTCAAATCTCTCACATAATCCAATCGGAAAGCGTCAGAAAAGCAGCTCACAAAGTGTTCCCCCAGTGCTGAACAGTAAGAGGGGGAGATTGGGTAACATCAAGGGCAGATTTAACCTGTCGGAATCCTGGAGTGGCTGGATGGATAAAGTGAAAGGAAGAAAGACTGCTGAAGATGGAGAACTAGAACAAGATGGCTCAGTAGTGAAATCCCAGCTCTTCCTAACTGCCCTGCTTGGGTCTATGAGCAAGACTCTTAACCTTCAGAAGCTGTTTACATTCCATTTCACTTGTAAGTTGCTTTGCATAAAATATGTAGCATCAGCTATATGATCAAAATTTATATGTATTCCTCTTTAGCATTAATCCAGATATCACACGGTAGTGTTTAAAGCAGTGACAGTCGCACACATTGATATATAGTGCATACTTGCCATTGGTGCACCAACACAAATTCAGCTATTAACCATCAACCTTTAGAGGTGCATTCCCACAATGGTACTCAGCCTCCTCTCCAGGGTTAAAATATCTGTGTGTGTGTTTGTATTTGTAGACACCAGAAGGCTTGAGAGGAAAGAAATTAGAAAATCTCTCATGCTCTCATGTGCTCATGCCCTGACACCGCAGATTATTACAGCCACAAACAAATTAACACAGAGGTATTACGATCAGTCAGAGGAGTTACAGCACCTGAAAGCTCTGATAAATGTCTATAATAAAGCCATGATGCCTCTGAGTGCATAAACTCGGTTCGGTGTATCAGAGGAATAGCCAAGTCATCAAATAAACTGTAAAGAAAATTTCATACACAATCTAATAAAAGAATCCGTGTAAGATGGATGGCTGCTAGGACGATGATGATGACGATGATGATAATGATGATGACGATGATGATGATGATGATGATGATGATGATGATAAAGCCCAGAATTGTGGTTGATTGAATTCTGATTTTGAGACCCTGTACTGTGACATAATTTTCAAATTCGGATAAATGTGAGCATGAAATTTGCCAAGCTAGTATTTTGTTTTTATAGACCTATATTAATATATTTGTCACAGATACATTACAGCACAATGAAATTCGGTTTTCATCCCAGCTTAGGAAGTTGGGGTCAGCTATGATACAGAGCCCCTGGAGCAGAAAGGGTTAAGGGCCTTGCTTTAGGGCCTGACAGTGGCAGCTTGGCAGTGCCGGAGTCTAAATCCTTGACCTTCCGATCAACAACTCAGACTCATAACTGTTTGAGCCTCTAGTCCACTTAATGAGAAAGAGGACAGTGCACATACACTGTCCGAAATTATACAGCTAAGATTCCTGCATTTGGTGTATTCACAAAGGTCAGCACAGCCTGAGTGTGATGGCTAAGCCTTGCTTTGGGCAAAACACCTCCTTGATCATACTATTGCCCCTGCCGGGTAAGTCACTAATTCCTCCTGCTTACATGTCATTCTATTTTGAGTCCATACAGCAAATTGTGCTTTTATTTGTGTGCTAGTTCTGTGTTTTATTTGTGTTCTAGTTCTTGAGGTTCAAGTCCCATTGAGCAATTGAGCAAGGCCCTTAACCCCTCCTGCTCCAGGGGTGCTGCATCATAGCTGCCCCCTGTGCTCTGACCCCCACTTTTTCAGCTCTGATATGTGAAGAAAAGTATTCCACTGTGCTGTAATGTATGTGTGGCAATAATAAAGGCTTCTCCTTCCCCTCGCATTATCTGTCTCTTCCCTATTAATTGTACATGCGGCTGTTTTGTTTACTTTTCAGAAAAAGTCTAACTGACTGTTTTTGTGCATTTGTTTTGTTCTCTATCACATAAGAGCAACCACCCAGGGAGGGGAATCTTCCCTATCTACACATACCTGAGCTCACAGATGCCCACGATTTGCTACTTCCCATGATTTGCTTAGATTGACAGAAGAAAGAGAGTAACCCACGCCTCCCACCCAGAGAGTATCAGTATGTATTAGTACATACACATTATTATAAACCTTGCATCATAATTATTGTCAGAGCTGCTGTTAGAGAAAACTAATAAACACCTTCTGACCTTGAATTGAGAATTCAGTAGCTCAGCATTATGAATGTGATATCTCAAATCTTCTGCTTCAAATTGTTCTTAGACAAGGGACACAAAATTGCTTAAAAAGGCCCTGAGGGTTGTGTCTGTGTATCTGGAGCTGCTTTTATATCAATAATACAGCAGATGTTTATGGTTCTGCATATTAGATTTCCTTATTTTGTAGAAGGGTACGGAATTAATATTGACCTCAAACTGTAATATATTTTCATATATTTAGAAAAGAGAAAGAAAGCAAAACATTTTTGGAAATTGTCAGTCTTTTCCATTAATACAGCAAAGTTGATCACAGACCATCAATATGCTCAGTTAAGGATATGTTTGTGTGTGTGTGTGTGTGTGTTTGTGTGTGTGTACCTTCTGCTGTCCTTTGGGTCTTCCCAGGCTGCACGCTGCCCTAAATAAGACGAATTGCTACGCCAATGCAAGCTGACCGCAAAACCTTGTGAACCTTAACCAAATTACAGACAGAATCTACAGAGATGTGATCACACAGCATTGCAGGGCCGGCAGACATCCATCAGAGACCCGCCGGACCCCTAGCAAGTCCGCTGATGTGACACAGGGAGCAACCTGGCCTCTGGGATATAACATGAAGGCACTGGATTCTGAGAGAGTCATCACTTACTGACGTCAAGACTCCAGAAAGATTCATCCAAAGGCCAGTGAGTAAATACAGGACTGACCTTTTTTGCTTACTTTTATCCTTTTTTTTTTTTTTTTTTACAGATACATACAAAAAATGAGAAAAACAAGAGAGACCGATATAAGTTTTTGTAGTCGGGGAAACGCTTGCTGCTATCTACAGGTTCATATTTATTCAACTTATTAAACAAACTGTGGTGGTTGTACTGGTTCAAAGACCAGTTTGTTGGTTACTGGCCATCTGATACATTAAATTACTTATTTTTTCCCGCTGGCCATTCAATTTATACATAAGTATTTGGCCAGGAATTGATTTCAGATGGATGGTTAGAAAATATGATTAAAAAATCATTTCATTGTACAATTAAATTGATAAGTGTGACATGCTTGTGAATTATGTGGATGTCAGACACTAGTAGGAGCAGTGACAGTGTTCGGAATATGCCATTTAATTATTTAAGGGATGAGCTATAATACTGATAGGACAGAATAATAAACCTTCATGACAGTTCCAGTAAAAATGATTGAAATGGCATGCTAGTGAAGGGGAGAAAGGGCATCTTGCTATTCTAAAATCTTATCTTTTCATTCTTATTGTTTCTCCTCCTTTACTTTACTAGTTGTTACATTGACTGCTGAGTGTAGCTAGCTGACTAGTAGCTTTATAGCAGCTGGTAACCAATACAATATGAACCCTTTTGCCAGTAGACTGATTTTCATTCTGCTGGTGGAATGGAAATGGACTTATGGATTATGGATTATTTTATCACCACAAGTCTGTTATAAAATGTGTCAGGACTTCTGTGTCAGGATAACCTTACACAGAATTTTAGTAGTTAAAGATAACGCCTTTATATTTTAAATACTTATGAACATGCCCTTGGGGCATCTCAGAGAGCAGAACTGGGTTTGATATCACCATTTACTTTGAAGATACAAACTTTTGTGTTTTTGTTGGAACATCTAATAGGCATTTGGAAGACATCTTTATCCAGAGCAGCTTAAAATTTATCTCATTTTATACACCTAAGGGCCTTGCTCAGGAGCCTAGCTCGAGGGACCTGGGATTCAAACTCACAACCTTCCAATCATAAGCCCAGCAACTTAACCACTAAGCTACCATACCCCAACTTATCTATTCTCCCTAGTAGGCTAAAAACTGAAATACTTATGAAACACTACAAATTCTTAAAGCTCTGAGTGTCTACTTCATAATGAGCTTTATATTAACCACCACTGTGGAGTGGGACATGACAAAGACATTTAATACTGAACATGGACACAATCAAAACAGGAGCAAATTCCTATTCAAACCAACTAAGTGTCCATTTGACCTTTGTGGAGGAACCGTAACATTGTCCTATAGCACAAAACACTGAATGCACAAAACACTAAAGTGTTAAAGTCAATATTAACCTGCTGTACAAAAGCATTTCATGCAAGTCATGTCTGGTTTTCTCCAATCTTCCCAAAACACAGTGGTAGATGGATTAGCTAGACTGAAGCTGCCACTACATGTAATTGTGTGTATGAAGGTGTGTGTGATGTCTTGTTATGGACCGGTGTCCCACTGGCCTCACTCCAAGTGTTCCCTGGATGGATTAGGATAAAGCAGTTACTGAGTAGGAATGAATAAATGAATATAATTATCAAGATTAAAGGAATCGACTAAATACTTTTCTCTTCTCATTCCCTCCACATTGTCTTTTCTTTCTCTCTTTGAGACTATATTTTAGTTCAGACCTGACACAAAAGGTGCTTTCCTAGGCGCCCATGTGAATGGACCAGAAAGACTGCTGATCTCATTTCTCAAAGTCAAGACCGTAGCAGAACAGCAGCAGCAAAACACCTATTTCTCCAGTGCTGGGCTGCAATAGAGAATATTAACTATGTGTTCTGACAGGTTTCCCACAGAGATTCCTAGCAGATCTTATTACTTAGAATTTGTTTCGACAGCACACACCAGTGAGGTATGAAATTACCAGTTAAGATTGTAGTTTAATGAATAATTAAGCCGAGCTATAAAACATGATTGGTTTAAACTTTTACATCAAGCGTTGATATTGAAACCCCCTGACTGTTTCCACCCCAATTTTAGCATTAAGCATTGTTTGTTATCCTTTAGTGGCATTGAAGTCGCTCAGAACGTAAAGAGCTGGCAAAGTAGATCACGCCCTGGAACTAGTTTTGAAAAGGGCACTTAAAAGCAATTGGTGCATTTATCTGTGATGGTTTATCTTGAGTCAGCAACCTGCTGAAAGTAGACAAAGCATTGCTTTTATGTTCAGGCTGTTGGAGAGAGAGAGAAGGGGGGGGGGGAGAGAGAGAGAGAGAAACTGCTGAGCTCAAGTATACGAGTACTGGGATAAGACCAAGACCTTCATCTTTATTTCTGAACTACAAAGACAAATTATTTTGTAGCTGACTCATGAAATGACATTGTTTAAAAAAAACCCTGAGTAAAGCAGGCTTTGCTTCTATTAAGTATAATCAAATGTGTCATGTACCCTTGCAACTACGGCTGGCCTCGTCTCTTAAAACATCAGGCTGTGAATAAAATAGTTACAAACTACAATACACACTTTACTCAATACCTCAACAATGACGTTTTAAATTCAATTCCCATTAGCCCTATTTGGATGGGATTCATATTATTCAGATGCGGTCCTATTTTTCCTCTTTTTTTTTTTTTTTTACTCTGCGATTGTATTTCCATCTTCCTTTGAGAAATAACTCTGTAGTCTTCTTATCATTTCAATCCTGTCTGGAATCCTATCTGTGACTTTCTATGCAGAACAAAAAAATAACGTATCTGTGATCACTATCGTAGTGTCGATATCAGAGTAAATTTCTTTGCTAAGGTTGCAAACCCCTGCTTTAATCAAAATAGTCTTCTTTAAAGATTTTGTAGTGAATCAGATTGTGGTCTGCTTGATGTATTTGCTGGAAGAGCAGGCATGTAACCTACAGATGATCCAGATTCACACATTGTACAAATGTGCACTGTATTCGTAATAATCAGACTGTTCTGACACTGATCCATATTTATATTTCTGTGTATTGTATATTAGTTTGTTTTTTTTCCATCCCTGATAGTGGCAGGATCCTGTGCGCTCACCGCCATGGCCTGGGTTCAGTTCCTTGGGCACGGAACAACCCAGCCACTAAGGGGTTAGGGGTCAGTGCTGGTCCCAAGCCTGGATAAAATGGGAGGGTTGCATCAGGAAGGATATCCGGCATAAAACCTATGGCAAATCAAATATATGCAGATCAGATCTGAACCCAGGACAGGGAGCAGCCAAAGAAAAACAAAAGCTATACATTTTTTTTCCATTTTCAACTGTACACTTAATTCTATTTCTAGTTTTATCTAGTTTATTTTTATTCTACTTTCATGACACAGACAGTCAAAAGCATTTCAGATTGACCAGATGATTAAATAAACTAGTTTTCTAGCTGAGGATGCTTTTATGCTCCCAATCTAAAATACTGTACAGTGCTATTTAGCATATTTCATGAATTCTGCAGGACATTTCAGCAAAGACAAAGTGTAAAATGACATATGGCTGTCAGAAAACTGAAAAGGAAGTCCTGACATCTTGGTTATGAGTACAACAAAGCAGCAAGGAGCCATCGTTTTCTTGACAGTGTCAGGCGAATAAGCAAGGACGTAGAATATTAAGCAGGTTTATCATGAGCAAGTTCACTTATCATTGTGTGACCAGTCATATCAGCCAGAGGAATTGTGCTGATCAGTGTTATTTCAGCTATTGTTTTGGTCTGTTTGTTATGGCCAGTGTTCAAGTCTAGTCAAATCTTCCGGCTATTTAATAAATCAAAACGTTCTAGTGCAGTCAATGACTATAAATTTTCCTCTTATGGCAATAATGAATGTCCAGATTTGTCACAAAAAATCTCTTGACATTTATCACTAGAGTTTAATATAGACTGAGATACATTTTAGAGTCGTGACAGTGACCATGGTTTTGGCATGACACCCTTTTCCGACTCAGACCAAGCAATCCCAAAATGTTTTGCATGCAATCTGTGCTTCAGTGTCCTTCAACTTGATCTCCAATCCTTCTACATGAGATCTCAGCTCTTCAGAGAGAACTGAACATTAATCCAGAAACACTGTGTGTGTGTTCTCCAATGCCATTCTGACATTTTTTGTTGATTTTGTATATTTCACTGCATTAATGCTGTTTTTATGTACTACTTTATTCATTCTAAGTTAGTCTTCTTTGAAGAACTGTATGATCACTTTTTGAGTTTGATGGAAATCTGTAGCTCTTGTATTACAGCTCTAACCTTGAATTGGTTTCTGCCTCCGTGGCACTTTGGATAAAAGCATCTGCCAAACGAATAAAATGGAAATGTGAATGTAGACACCCTGATGCATATTAGGATGGATGGTTCTGAATCGGTGTAGTGTAGAGCTTGTGTAGAGCTGAGTAGCTTGTCGTACACCCTCTCAGAACAAGATGAAGAAGCGAATGACTACAGAGTACCGTGAAGTGGAGAGATGAGATGATGCATCTTGTCAGATTAGAGACAGCAGCACTTTGTAGTTTTCCTCAGTGCACTTATTAAAAAGCATTGGCATGATGGTGAACTTCGTAGCATTGCCATCTCACAACTCAACAAATGATTCAGTCCTGAGCTCAGGTTAATGTCCGAGTGGGTTTACTTCATGTTCTATAGTTTCTTCCTATCTTTAAAAAGCATAGAGGATCGGCTAGATGGACTATACCAAATGACTCCTAGTTGTGAAGTTCTCATTCTAACCCTGACCTGTTCTCAGGTGCTGCCCTGACCATTATGAAGGACACAGGTTCAAGAACTTTGAAAGAAGAGATCAAGAACTTTTAGAAACATGGACGATTAACTACTCCAAATGACTCCTAGGTGTGAAAGATTTTCAGGTGTTACTAGGGCGGGCTCAGAAACCACAGTTGCCCTGACCTCTGGAGGTGAAGGACACAGCTTCAAGTACTTTGAAAGAAGAAAGCAGAAATAATAGATAGCAGCTGAGGTATAAATGTACCATGTCTGATTTGTGCATGTTCTTCCTGTGTTCACATGGATTTCCTCTGGGTTATAGAGTTTCCTTCCTCATGCTGTATTCACACCTCATGCATGTTTCTGGAAAATGCTTCAGACCAACAGTGACCCTGTCCTGGATAAAATGGGAATATAGCTGCAAGAGCATAACTGAGTGTAATAAAATCTTTATAAATTTCATTGAAATGCACTACAGTATGTATTCAGTTAAAACCACTCTCACAAGTGAAATTTCTTAATTGATTGTTTGCTAAAACTAAAGAACAATGTTCTTGCCCAGATTCTTACCCGTATGTGTATATCACCTTATTATTCATCCTTACTAAACTGACCAATACAAGCAAGCCACAACAACTGTGTCCACCTTTACACTAGAAGAAAACAAATCCGATTTCTTCAACAGCTCGCTTCTTTTTAGCCAATAACAATGGAGGAACCCCTAAAGATTCAACTGTGCATGCTGCTTCACATATACTGTAGTTAACAGAGGGATATTCTTTACTGAGACAGATCACGTAAATATAACAGGAACTGACATCATTTGGGGGAGTCGGTACCCCTTGAACACAGAAGTAAACAGTTTCAGTCTGCACTGCCATACTGAGGAGCCTTGTGAGTTGAAGCTAAAGCTCAGAGAACATCTTGGCCAAATGCTACTGGTGTATATTTGAGGAAGGCAAACCTCCAAAGCCAATTCCCACAAGTCATTGTTCCAATTTAATTTTTAAGACTGATTCGGCTGAACAAACTCTAGCACATTGAGTGCAAAGAACAATAAACTGTGGCATTTCAGCAGTTGGTTTTTATGTCCTGTACAGAGTTTCTGCTAGGAATTTTTAGGGCTGGAATTAATGGTCAGGAACAATGCAGTTTACCAGACAAATGAGTATAATCCCATCCCAGTCATATGTTAATTACTACTGCTGTAATATTTGGCTACACAGGAATGAACAAGAATCCTTTACACTTGTCACATATACATCTTTTTTTGCATATCCCAACTTTGGAGGTTGCACAGGGTCAGCCAGGATACAGGGCCCCTGGAGCAGAGAGGGTTACTCCTCACACTGCACCATGCTCCCTCTGATCTACTAGCACTGCTTGACTGGACCCACTATCTCTTAGGCTAAGGTAGATATACATCTAGACTCTTCTCTGTTCTGGAACCGAGGTGGTGGAATGTACTTCCCCTTGGCAGCTGAGACACTGGCTGTTGTTGTATTTTGTGTTTAAAAAAAGTTCCTCCCAACAGAGATTTTAAGCTGATGGTATCTGGTAAGTCTGTGACCTATTGAACCTGTGTTAATGTATTCATTGTTAGATTCTTTTGTTCATCACTCTGGATAAGGGTGTCTGCCAAATGCCAGAAATGTAAATGTATGTTAAGGGCCTTGCTCAGGGGCCTAACAGTGGCAGCATTTATTTCTTAAATGTGGAGCCTGTGTGTTAGATTTCTGTCCATGCCCATTTAAACTGGAAACTACACTTCCCATGATCATCAACCTAATAGTGAGCTACAAGCCTCACCACATGACCCATCAGATGAACTGTAGCCCCTGGTCAAGCTCCACACCTCTGATTACTCAAACCTGCTTTCAATCAACTAGACCCTCTCAGAGTCTTACTCTGTGCATTATTTATCAGGTTTTGGCTCTGCTGTCTGCTGCAGGTCTTTTTTTATTTATTTTTAATAAAACTCTGCATTTGTATTCAAACCCATGAGTCTGACAGCTACATCAGGTGGTTGAGTCCTTGGGGAACAACAACAACAGTGTGACACCATCCACATCACATTAAATGAACTATGTTGCCTATGTTGATTCAGCAGCTATCCTCCATCTCTGTCATAGTCAAGCATCAAACCAGGCCAGTGCTATCCTGTTAAGTTCGAGAAATACCACAGAGATCCAAAGGAATACCGAGGTTTCCTCCTGCAGTGCTTGTTTTATTTCTTTTCACAGTGCCATATCAATGACAAGAAGATTGTTCAGTTGATATCCCTCCTCATGGGTAAGCCTGGCCTACAGTGGTGTCGTCGATTAGAGGGGAGGTCGCCCAACCTTGCAACCATTTTGGCACTCTGTTTCTCAACATATGACATCAAAGGAGGCCAGAGAACAGCATGTGACCCTGAAAGCATGGCTTAAGGACAGCAGCAGACAGTGGATAAAATTAAACAGCTCATAACACAGCTGTCTTCCAAGGAGCCAGCCATGGTCGGTATTCAATTCAGTTTCAATTTAACAATGCACAGCTCAAATCAGCTGTACAAAAGTACAGAAACATAAAAAAAATATTATAAAGTTTATATTTAAGTTACTATTTATCCCTAACATTTATCCCTAATCAGCAAGCCTGAGGTGACATTGGTGAGGAAAAACTCCCTGAGATAATATGAGGAAGAAACCTTCAGAGGAACCAGGCTCAGAAGGGAACCCATCCATTTGGGTGACCCCAAACAGTAAATAATGAAAATGTTGATAATGTCTGCAACAGTTTATTGTCACAAAGAATTGTGCAACCAAGAGCTCTTGAGGAAGATTCAGTGTAGTTTCATTCAGTGTAAGTTCATTACAGACTTAGCACTAATTCATTCCTGCTGAAAGCTGACAGCAAGCAGTCTGAAAGCACTGAAAACAGGGGTAGAGCATCTGGATAGATCAGGCAGGTCTTATCTCATCACTAGATTCTCTACACTGTACATGTCTATCAGAAAATCTGTAAGGCAGAAGCAGTCTAAATTGTCCAAGGCATTGGTTCAAGAGGATCTGCAAAGCTAAGCCTGGTAGATCAGCCACATGCTAATGCCGTGAGTAAAATGTGGTGTTGAATTAGTCAGACAAGTTCTGATATTAAACAAATCCCAGAAAAACCTCCATGTTATTGGTGAATTCCTACCATGTTTCAATCTTGAGTTTACGTCTTGCCCCTGGTTTACACAAAGATGGTACCAAAGCTGTATTCTCTAGTGCATTGTTTATCTGGGTTCAATTCTGTTTTCTTTTGCTATCACCTTTGTCATGGCTTAATCTAGTCTGTTTGTTGATATCCTGACTGTTTGCTTCCATGACGTCTTGGAGTACTGGCTTGCCTTTTTGGTTTGTCTGCCTCTATCTTGTTTAAATAGAAGATCTACAATTAGAGACTTATATGAGACTAATAATTTTATTGTCTATTGTGTTTTTAGGCACAGATTTACAATTAAGGGTTAAGAACCTTGCTCAAGGGCCCAGCAGTGGCAGCTCGGAGAACCTTCAATTCAAACTCACAATCGGTAGTCCAGCACCTTAGGCACTAAGCTACCACATCCCACATAGTATTTTGTCACAGTGTTTCTGTTGCCATCCATGTTATCCCAACTGATATCCCTGAATTTATTCTCTTCACATTACTTTTTGTGTGGAGAGCCAAACTGTGTCCTATGTAAGTTAACTTTACATTAGCGTTAATGCGGGTCAGCTCAGTGGTCATTCATCTTGCTCTGTTGCACAGAGAAAGATAGACGAAGGACAAAATTGAACCTGACAGATTATTTATTTCGCATTACAGTTTTCTTTTATAAAACAAATTGCACTCCAATTGTGTAAGATCTTAAATATAAAATTTCAATGTCTGCTACTACAATATGTGATCAAATAAAATGTTGTATTTACTTTTTGGCCCAATCTAGAAAGGGACAGAGTTGTACCATGGCCCAGGGTAGTATCAGCAGCAATAATGCAATATATATATTTATAAATATTCTATATTTTTAAATGATGTCTAACTGAAACTGCAATCTCCTCTTCACTCACTGTGAGATTTCCAGCACCTTATAAATTCCACTTTAAATCCACAGAGTTAAACAGAGCTTAAATTCAATGAGGAAGTGTTAAACCTCAAGGATACCAACCTGAGTAAATGCTAGCACTTCATAATGAAGCATTGTGTTCTTTGGCTTTACATTCTGTATAAAATAGCATCAGTAAATTTTATTTTAGTAGGTGGCATAATGTCTAAAGCAGGTCTAATAGTTCAATTTTATTTGGACTTTGAACCATAACAATTGAAGCGTTTCAGATTGGTTTTTTAGGGGAATTTGTTCTAATGTGTGAGATTATGTTGTATATTGCTCTGGGTTTTTGTTGCTTGCCATAATAACTAACTTTGGTAATATGCATTTTGGGAATAAATTGGGAATTGTAAGTCTAATAATAGTCATATTTGGGGAATGATGATGTTTATTTTTGCACTGTACACTTTCAAAGTGGTGTAGTGGTAGCTCAAGTGGTTAAGGCTCTGGGTAATTGACAGAAAGATCAGGGTTCAAGCCCTCAGCACTGCCAAGCTGCCACCATTTGGCCCTTGAGCAAGGCCATCAACCCATCCTGCCCTGGTGCGCTGTATCATGGCTGACCCTGCGCTCTGACCCCAACCCCCAAGGATGTGCGAAGAAAGAATTTCACTGTGCAGTAATGTATATGTGACAAATAAAGACAACTAAACTTAAATGAGACTCCCATAATATCGCTGTAAGTTGCTTTAGCTCATCTGAGCCATGACATAAACAAAATGGACAAACAATTGCACACATCTGATGAGATACACGATTAGTTCATCAGCCCTAAACCAGCCCTTGAGTAGCTACTTATAAGCAACACTGAGGTCTGTTTAGGACTGATTTCATTGACTCTTAGAGAAATCTACAGCAAAATAGCACCATCTGAAAGGCTGAGTCAAGAGAAAACATTTTAAAGGAGCAAAAAAAAAAAAAAAGTGCCTGAGTGTTAGAGAACAAATTGGGTTTGTGGAGTGAAGCGACACGCTCACAGCTGTCTCTGTTAAAGTCCATCCAGCAGAGCTGAAGAGATGAAATGAGTTTGTCTCATCTGTTTCCTCTCAACTGGGTCTGACCCTACAACTGAGACATGCAAGGAGCACAGCTGAAAAAGCGATAACTATACAGCATGTCTAACCCATTTTACCACGGCTGGAACAGGATTGTGTAAGGTGAAGGAAATGTGTTGCTGCTTTAAGGTCTGGGTTCAATAATTGGATCGTTTATTGGTCTGAAGCTTATATCCGTGTCACGACATTTCCTACTGAATTTTCTCTTGTAACAATGTACTCGAAGGGTACTGAGCCTGATTGACAAGGGTATTAGAGTCTTGGCAAAGATCTAAAAATTCTCTGTGAGACATTTAGGACATTTGAGACCTGGTCTCTAAAAAATAACTTTGAAACTAAGTTTAATAAAAATTAATTATAGGCGCTGGTTTAGTATAATGCTAGTAAATACAGACGTGTTCCCATCTTTTTTGGTTGCCGATGTTCAGCATTAAATGTCTTTGTCATGTCACATTCCACAGTGGTTAATATAAAGCTCATATGAAAGTCAGGGTTTTAATAATTTGTATTGTTACATACCTAGCCTACTAGGGGCAATATATTTAAAGTTTAAAATATTTTTCTATCTTTAAAGTAAATGTTGATATCAAACCCATTTCTACTCCATGAGATGCCCCAAGTGCTTCTTCATAATCATCTAAAATGTGAAGGTGTTTATCTTCAACCACTAAAATATTCTGTGTAAGGTTATCCAACAAAGAAAAAACCACACATCTTACACTGAAAGCCTACAGAGTCCTGACTCATTTTATATCAGACTTGTGGAGATAAAATATTAAATTTGTTTATACTGAATGAAAATGTCCGATAAGTCGTTTTCCACACCAGTGTACTGGTAAACAGGGTTAAATGGCATCCAGGTAATTCTTTCTGGATATTATTCCTAGAATCATCATTTTATTTCAAGGGATAAACAGAGAGGATGTTTTTAAAGCTGGAAGGTTATTGCTTGTCTATTGCTTGGAAATCCTTGAGATCAGCAAACTGATGTTTATCTGCTTTGAGAATTCACTTAAGGTAACACAGGCTGCTCTTGTGACTTCTGGATGTCTTTATACATCATTTCAAGAAAAAAAGTGTACTGTAATATTACTGTATCTGTCATCACTTTCTTTTGGCTCCCTGTAGCCACAATTCAATACATTTCCAAGTTTTTAAAAAAGTTCAATATTCTATATATTCAACTTAATTCATAGCAACACCATATAAAAAAATATCCATCATGCCACTTAAGCAGCTCTGTATTGAGGCCCATGTGATAAATTTCTGTCGCAGGACCAAATTATGTTGATATTAGGGTTTAGCATGATTCTGGCCTGATCAGCAAAAAAGCTCATCATCCTGTCAGTCTATTCATGACTATGTCCTCTTTAACATTTTTGGATATTGGACATTGAATAGAGTGACATTGGAGTATTCATCCTCTTAAATGCTTTAAATAATTGAATACATGCCAGAATTTCTGTGACAAACTTTATAAAAGTGAGAGCAGCTATTTGAGGTTGATCTGCTGATGCACACAACATATTCCCAGAATGGTTTATAGCTGTTTCCAACTGGTTTATTCTTTAGAGTATATATATATACATTCTAAAGAATGCTCACAGCTAAATAATACTCAGAGCTTAAAATTAACATTCACACCATGCTGTATGGCAGCACCAAAGAGGCACATTGCCAATTTTCCCATTTAATCCTAATTGCAGTGCTCTGATGGTTTGCTGAGGTCCACTGCTTTGTGCATAATTTTCTGCTAATAGCAGTAATTTTAACATAATTTTATAGTAGCACCGTCTTCTCGGCTTGAAAAACAAATGTGTCCCGTAAAACAAAGAATTTTTCTTCAAACGTTAAATTTGTTGTGTTGTTTATGCTGCTTTGGTTAAAAGTGTAATGAGCATTACTGTTTACTGTATTCATGCTGGTTTATTTCAGAACTAGGTTTAGGGTTTAACCAAGCTCATTTGTTTCCACTTGCTACTTTGTGCTTTGTAGTGATGAGTTGTTTGGTAATAAATAAATAAATAAATAAATAAATAAATAATGGACAATAAATTATTATTATTATTATTATTATTATTATTATTATTATTATTATTATTATTATTATTATTATTATCTTTAAAAAAAAAAAGAAAAAAAAAAGCTTGACCTTTTGAGCTGGTTCTTGAAAAAGGTGGATATACAAACTGAAATCTTAGAAGAAAAAATTGCTTCTCATCCCATCTTTTTTTTTTTTTAAATCCAATTTCTATATCAATAAATGTACAATGATTGGAAAACAATAATCTTATCAGGGTTGAGGTTTTTTTTTTTTCATTCTATCACACGCATTACTCACATGATGGAATGACGGTTCAGCACGTTTCAATAAAATGAACGTCTTCATATATGTAGGCTCCTGAAGCCATACAAGAATCATGGCATTTTTATTCATGCATTAGGTTATTCTGTTAAATGAAAAATAGTGTAGGAAGAAAAAACATGCCTCAAGCACTTCCCAGGTTCCACGCTCTCTTACATACATAACAAGAAAATGCAACAGAAACTCGGCACAGAGACTTATTTGAGTTTGGATGGTTGTTTCAGGAGTTTCTTCTATAGTGAAATTACTCCAGTTATTGGGGAAATTCAACAGATTAAAGTGGAATGTTTAACTTATTCACTGCTTAATGAAAGCAAGGTAGAGTTCTGACAAATAAAAGAAGGAAAGTGGTGGTGTTTTTTTTTCCTTCTTATATCAGGCTGCTGAATAACATCATTACACTCAGTAAGAAGAAACTCTATGCTTTCTGTCATCTCTGGGAATGAAATAAAGTCAGCTGAGGTCTAGGCTTGGGGGGTAAAAAAAAGGAATCTGAAAGAAAAGTGAAGGAGAAACAAACAGTGAAGCAAAAGTAATGGCTGATGTATACAATTTTAATTTATACACAGACTGATGTTGAAAATATGATATGATAAAATGTAATGACACGTTTTGTGTCCTGGATCATTGGTCAGATATCAGTCCTCCTCCTGCATGATTTGTCCTGAATGTAACACCAGGGATGCTAAAATGAAAGGGTAGGAAAAGCATTTCACTGAAGGGGAAAGGACACAGGATGTGAAAGGTATTCATTTGTTTCTGGAAGCAGTTATTTCCATCAGCAAGGATGCAGCAAGGCTTTAAATTGGAGTGCTGTAATTTTAAAGGTGCAATATTTTTTAAAATAGTATTTATTTATTTATTTATTTATTTATTTAAAATATATTATTGATTTATTTTAAATACAATTTGTTTATTTTAAATAAATCTTTTATTTATTTAGCATTTTGTTTGTTTTATTTATTTATTTGTTTGTTTATTGTAATTTTTTTTTAAATATTTAAAAAAAAAAATGTAGAATGTTATTTTAAAAAATATGTATTTAACCAACAGAACTGTGAAGTAATTGTAAGTTACACACCAAAGCTATTTTTCTGTTTGTTTGTTTGTTTTAATTAAATGATGAAGCTGTCTCAGACAGCATTCTTTGAACAAATCTTGAATAATTCTTTTTCCACGCTTCAAAATAAAACAAACAATACATCCAGAATAAACACTTTTTGCACCAATTTTGAGAAAACATGCCTAATGCACCTTTTAGTGGCATAAATGTGTATTATTTGCAGTTAAAGGAATTCTGATCCCACTTCCTGTGCCTTTTTCTGCCTTGCTGTTTTGTTGCTGATGCTGTTTGCCTGTTGGATTATTCCTGTTAGACATGTTATCACCTCTGAAACACCTGACTGCACCCGGAGTCTTGCAGAATTCTTCACAACCAAAGGTGACTTTAGTTCAAAACAAACATGGTGGACACCGGTTCGTCTCTTCTCCCGGGGTGATTATCAGTCTTTCCCGATCGTGTTGACGTTCCTCTGACATACAGGATGCAGAATAGTAAACAACAATGGTAAAATCTTAAATATTTGCCATTTTACATCAGGGCGGGTGTGACGGCAGAGGGGTTCGAATTGAATTTGACACACCACAGTCTACAGGATAATATAAACAGATAATCATTTAAAATCAGACTAAAATTTTGGATAAATTGACCCCAAAAATACACCTGTTTATCTTATATTGTGTGCAAAATATACAGCAAAAAGCTACCTTTAGAATTCAACATGCGACATTTTTGTTTAAAAAAGAAAGATTTACAAAGATGTAAATGACCAAAATTCACTGAAAACAAGCCTGATATACACAGAAATCTACAGAAACACTACATTACCCTTCCAGCTCCCAATCCAGGCTATAACACAGCCACTACAGAGGCAGAGAAATTACTTTTCTTTGTCCTAGAGGGAAGAGATTCTCCATTATTGCATCTGTAGCAGCTGCTACATTTATTAACAAAACACAAAGTGAACAGCCGAAAATAAAAAAAAGAGAGAGAGAGATTGCATATCATATTTTGGGTTATTTTATTTTTTACCCGATCCTCTTACAGGCTACTGTTTGGCCTGTTTTAGTAAAAACAAGTGCATGAAGTGAAATAAATAGAGTATTCAGTCGTCATGCAGTTGATATGGAACAACGAATGAAAATGAGGCTACAGAAAAGGTTGTTCTTATTGTGTCAGGACTACGCTACCCATCAGCCCCTGCGGCTCAGGAGATCATGTGCACCTGAGTCACGTCTAAATGATGTCTAATGATGAGTACAGGTATTACAGCATTCTCCGTCTTGTGTTTATCGAGCTCACATCATGTTCTTGTGTTCTTCACGTACCGTGTGTGTGTTTTATATTGCGCCAATTAATCCAGTCCCTGTGTGTGTGTGTTCAGATTATCAATGCTCTGTATCTAACAGATTGGACTATCAATTCAAAAAGAATTATTTACAGCAAACAGTGAATGTTAATAGAGCATTTATTAGTGTTTACTACTGAATGAGTAATGAATGATCTATTCGATTGGTTTAAATGGATGGATGGATGCCTGGATGGATGGATTTCGGATGGATGGATGGATGGATGGATGCATTGGATGGATGAATGCCTGGATGGATGGATGGATGGATGGATGCACTGGATGGATGAATGCCTGGATGGATGGATTTCGGATGGATGGATGGATGCATTGGATGGATGAATGCCTGGATGGATGGATGCAATGGATGGATGCAATGGATGGATGCACTGGATGGATGAATGCCTGGATGGATGGATTTCGGATGGATGGATGCATTGGATGGATGAATGCCTGGATGGATGGATGGATGGATGCAATGGATGGATGCACTGGATGGATGAATGCCTGGATGGATGGATTTTGGATGGATGGATGGATTTCAGATGGATGGAATTGCAAAGGTATTTTTTATCATTTAGGGAAAGACTTTTCAGTTTTCCACCACAGAAAAGTCTTCAGGAAAGTGGGATTTATGCTTTGTGGGGTTTTTCCTGAGTAAACCATGATAAGCTGGGACTTTTTGTTCTTAATAGCTTTAGGAGCACACAGTATGAGAGAGCAGGACATTCCACAACAGTAAAATGTAACTATAAACTGATTAAAAAAACTATTTCGTGAATTAAAAAATCATTATTGTCTGCACTGGTAATTAGGCATGAATCCCATGATTTGGAACTTGGAAAAAAAAAACATTTTATAAAGTATATTATTCACCAAATCCTTAGGTTTATCATGATTTTATAGTGATATTTAATTGGACCGGATGCAGTTAGTGTCGAATTGCAGATTAATTATTATTAATAATTAATTTAAATATTAAATTAAGGGTAAAATATTATATTTTTAAATAAATATTTTTTAAATATATTTTTTAATGTAATTTCATTTCATTTTATTTTATTTTTAGTATTCTGTGATATATACAGTATATACTGTAGATACACTACCGCTCAAAAGTTTGGGATCATTCAAAAATTGTATTGTTTTCCAAGGAAACACGATTAGTCTGAATAGAAAATTAGTCTGAATAGACACAAAATTAGTCTGAATAGAAAATATAGCAAAAGAACAGGAAATGCTAACATGTAAGTGGTAGAAATAATGATTTTGATGGAAATGAATGTTTTCTTCAAACTTTGCCTTCATCAAAAAAACCACCTTTTGCAGCAATTACAGCCTGGACATTCTAGCGGTCAATTTTTCAAGATAATCTGATGAGATTTCACCCCATGCTTCCTGGAGCATCTCCCTGGATTGCCTTGATGGAGTCTTCCTCCGTAGCTGAAATCAAGCTGAAATATGCAAGTGATCCCAAACTTTTGAACAGTAGTGTATATAAAGACGACTTTTTCATATTTGTTCGATACTCTGAATCAGGACTAGCAGCATCCTCAACAGACTCTACAACACACACTAAAAATGTACAAGCTGCTATTCCCTCTCATCCATTTTAGTATGAAGCAATGCATTTCAGCATCTGATTTCACCATCGAGAGCGTAAAGATGCTGACGAGATGCAAGGTCAGGAGCTGAAATAATGGGAGTGAGCCGAGACGCAGAGGAAGTGTGTGCGCATTTATCACCATGATAAAGCTTGCTAATCTTCCTCCAACAGCCCACGCAGCCATCACCTGATTTTCAGACAACCTTCATTTTATCTCTACACACTTCAGCATAAACGAGGCTACATCAAAAAGTAGACGGGAAACAACTGCAGACATGTTGGCCTTGTTGCAAGCGCTGGGATTATTCTAACACTTTCCAAGCTAGACACGATGAGTGATACAAAAATATAAAAAATAGTCAAATCATCCAACAATGTGAGTCATAACCAGTGGTGAGGAAGTTTGAATAGTTAACCTTTTTCCTAAATCAATTCAATTTATTTGTATAGCGCTTTCAACAATGGACATTGTCTCAAAGCAGCTTTACAGAAATACAGAAAATTGTACAAATTATACACTAAAGTACCGCTCTGGAAGCTTCTGCTTCTGGAAAAGATTCATTATCTAGCTAACTAAATACCCCAAAATGGGGTTAACTAGCATTCACACTAATGGCATGTGAACATTAAGAACTTTCTAACATTTTTTTTAAATTAATGAATAAATAACTAATAATTAACAATGATAATGATGTTCTTTTAAGTATTTAACTTAATCTTTAGTTGATATTAATTCGGCTAACCGGGTTGTACTATCCAATTTAACCTCACAGTAGTTGATTTTCTTCTTCTCATGATCTTCAGAATGCAAGATGATGCAACTTCCTGTCAAACATGTGGCTTGTGAAATAATTTCATAAGGGTTAATGTGTTCAGGTAACAGGGTTGAGTGAACTGATGCTGTGGAACTGAAGTGGACTTAAATAATAATAAATGGGTCAGAGAGAGAAGGGCGGCGCTAAACGGATTTATACACAAAAGCAATAATAAATATGACGACATTTTACTGTAAGGACATTTGTTTAAATTGTCTCATCTTTACATGACAAACAAACATACATACAGTATTTGTAGATGTAATGTTATTGAGAATAATAATGTTATTGATAATAGATTGAATAATGCTGTAGATAAACATTTTATTGTAACTTATAGCAATTCCACAGACTTCTAAACTTTTCTACTTATCTTTTCATGGCCAGAAGTGAACGTGACGATTCTGATGTAGCAGATATTGCTATGAATTGTGTTTATTTAATATTGTTAACTTTCATTGAACCATCTTTTTTCTGCTCCAGCTCACCATATCAATGTTTTATGTCTGCTCTCTTCTTTTACTAGGTAATACAATTCAATTAGCCACAGGCACTTAGGTTGCGAGTTTATTCTGGATTTTGATAGTGATGGTCTATATTTAGTGTTATGGTTTTTTGTTTTGTTTTGTTTTTTTCAAAATTCACACCCAAAAACGTGTTGACGTGTCTCGCTTAACTCTTGTCGTAACACAGACTCTCCAACTGGTTTTATGACTCCCTATAAAAAGGTTTGTTGACTTGTGTGGAAGTATCTGGTTTGATGGACGAGTCTCTGCATGCGGGGAGAAGTTTTTAAACACTGGGGGTCTGGAGCAGCTAGACAGACTATCGGTTTTAACGCTCGGCTCGGTCTCCGTCCTCTCTGACGCATCCAGCAATGATATAGCTGTGGGCCAGTCGTCCCGTCTCAAGCAGAGTGAAATATGAGTCGTCTCTGTTTTTGCTGCTCCAGAGCACTCTCAGAGCTCTGAGAATACACCAATCTCTCTCTCTCTCTCTCTCTCATAAATTTCTCCTTTATATGAAAACACACCCCACACTCTGCTTCACCATTTAACTGCTTTTTATCTGGACATTTAAAATGATGTACATTAGCATCCCACTAAATGGCTTTATGGGATTAAAAAGGTACTTTGACTCCAGGTGGAGAACACAGAGAAGCTTTAGTGAGTGTGAGAATGATGAATCACTGAAACACACAAGTCACACTCAGTTCCAGTCTATAGTCTGTGCTACTGTGGTGACAATGGTGTGATTATGTCCTTCAGTGATGGGTAGGATAACAAAGAAAGGCTTAAAAACAGGTAAGTAATTAAGTAAATAAATAAATAAATAAACTATTTAAAATAATAATAATTTTATTATTATTATTATATGCATCAAATTCTATCTGTTCAAAGTAGACATCAATGAATAAACCTTTTGATGGTGAAAATATGCACCTGAGCTAAAATATTTAAAACTATTTTTCAGAACTATATTAATTATTTTAACTAATTTATTATTATTAGTAGTAGTAGTAGTAAAAAAACAATAATGCAGATGTATTTAATATCCATATAACAATCAATAATAATAATAATAATAATAATAATAATAATAATAATAATAATACATAAACTCAATATATGCTACTTTATACTTATGTAGGAATAATAGTAAATGTTTTTTTATTAAAAATTATAAATAAAGCTCTAAAAAATTGCTAAATTTATTTATTTTTTCAATCGATCTAATGATAAAATGTGATGTGACATTAAAAACCTTCTGATAATATTAAGTTACCAAAAGATTTACAGTATGAACCAGTTCCTTCTTTTCAAGGCTGAGAATAAAGAATTGGTTTATGAGGAAACTGGTCGTTTTGTTAAACTGAATGATGAACTTCATGTAATATGATAACTATACCTGATCTTTTTGGAAACACCACAAATCATCTCCAAATCATTGATTTAAAATCACTCAGCATCTTCTACAGTTCCCCTGCTCCCTGTAGTTTCTCATCACGCATCTTTTAAGCCTTGTACAACAGCCAGAGCTACAAGAGGATTAAGTTTCTTCTCCTCATATGAGAAGGATCAAATCTGAAAATATCATTTCACTCGTCCCCTTTTACTCGCCGCTGTTGCTGTTTCTCCTCAGCTTCATTTCTAGCTTCATGAGCTGTAAACGACTTCCCTCTTCTCTACCGATACACGTATGTAAATGTAGATGAGGAAGAAGCATGCATGGCTTATAATAAGCGCTCACTTCGGGTGAACGGAAAACAATACAGAGCAAATGTAAGTCAGACAATGAGGTTTTTAAAAACTCCCATCTGTGCTGAGAGAATCCTGTGTGAGTTGGGGGGAAAAAAAGAATGAAATACTTAGCAAGCATCAGAACACAGCAGATGCTAGAGATTCAAGGTGACTGTAACAGCAGGGTTGCTTGCAGCACCAAACTTCTGTTAAAACACTTGCGAAGAGATATACAATCTGGCATATCACTCGGATAAATCACTGCAGAGATTTGCACTCCAATTTGCTTCCAGTTTTCAGGCCCATTTACTTGCCTCTTCCTTAATTATTACTGCAAGTGTGTGTCTAGTCAAGTGGCATTTTAGTGTTTAAGTGTTTCACATGTCCATATCCTCAGGGGGTTCCTTAGGGGATTCCTCACCAGGTTCCTCAGGGGATTCCTCATCAGATTCCTCAGGGTTTCTTCGGGGTTCACAGTAGGTGGATTGGTGAGATTTAATTGCCAAAGTGTGTCTATGTTCCCTGTGATGCACCATCATATCCCATACAAGGTGAATTCCTGTGTCATGCCCAGTGTTCCCAGTATACACTGGGAACTGGGTTCCCAGTATAGACTCCACCACAATCATGACGACAATAAAGCACTTAGAGGTGAGTTTAAGAATGTACGATCTGTTTGTACTATGCACCAAATATCAATTTCTGTTTTAACAAAGTGGGTGTAGCCCAAATGTGTACCAAATGTAAACACTTTCAGCATGGAGTGTTAAATCTGGCTTTGACAGTTCCTCCACCTCAGCTTCATCACTCCAGTTCATGCGTGATCTGAATTTCTTGCTTGTGCAGTGATTTTTTTATGCTACAATTTATTCCTAAATATTTAGACACCTGATCGTCACACCTATACATGTCCATTGAACATCCTGTTCCAGATTTTACCTCCATTCATCTGGGAAGGCTTTTCCATTAGATGTTGGAACGTGACTGTGGGGATTAGTGATCATTCAGCTACAAGAGCATTAGGGAGATCAGACACTGATGTTGCAAGAGTGAGGAGGTCTGGGGTTCAGTCAGTGTTTCAGTTCATTCCAGAGGTGTTCAATGGGGTTGAGTCAGAGTCAGGGCTCAGTGCAGAACACTCGAGTTCTTCCAACCTTAACCTCCCTACCATGCCTTCCTGGAGCTCTGTGCTTTGTGCATAGGAACATTGTCATGCTGGAACAATGTTTGTGTCTTTTAGTTCAATTGTGTGCTTCCAACTTTGTGGCATCAGTTTGGAGAAGAACCACATAGGTGTGATGGTCAGGGGTGCACATCGTTTTGTCCATATACATAATGCATTTTCTAAAAAATGTAGTTTATCCTATTTAAATATAAACAAATTCGGGTAAAGGATTGAACGGTGGATATAAATCATGTAAATTCATATTAATGACTGCTTTTTATTTGTCTTATGAGCTTCATACTTATTTGCCTGAGGATGAAGCTGAAACGGTGCAGACCATCAACTGGTCAAGCAGGCGAATTAATATTCACTATATTTGTGCACTAAATGGATATAATACCTGAATACCCTACCTAGTGCCCTCACACATAGTGCAGAAAGACATTTGAGATTCAGCCACAGATACATGGCCTGTAGTGTTTTAGCAGTTTAAAAAATAATAAACCTTGGCTATATTTGGGTGTTTGGGAAAGTCATGATTGTGTTTGGGTGTGCATTGAAACAAGCTCGATGTTTTTCGCCCGCTAGTTCACTTGAGAAAGAAAACCAGCATGATAAGATAACATAAAATGAGAGATGTCTGTCTTTATTTCTTTAGATTTCAGGCAGTATTTCAGAACTCGTCTATATCAAGTCGCCTCCAGAGAAACTCAGAGTTAACTCGGAGGTAAGTAATGGAAAGTGACAGACAGAAAGAATACAAACGGTCCTGTGTGAGAATTTGTTAGATGGCAAACTGGATTGTTTGATTCAGAAAGCCTGGAAGCGTAGACTACATTGATGATTTTAATATTTATGCTATTAAACAACCTGCCTAGCTTACACATTCTAGCTTTATACATTTTGTAAATTAGAAAAGGCTTCATTTAGGTCCTGGAGCTGATCTAGAATCGGACATTTTTCTGTAAACCAGGAACTAATGAGGATTAATCCCATTGAAATGTCACTTGATGGGTCAACATTCCAATTCAACATCCACAATTCAATACCAGCTTGTCAGCAAAGTTTTCTCGCTAAATCACTTGTGCAATACTGACACAGATAATGGTATATCTAGGACAGTGGTCTTCAAAAAACAGTCAGCTGAAGGCATCTCAGAAGGCTGTGCTGTATGAAAAACTTCAACTCGATGGTTTCTCTCCTCCAATTAGAGCCTGAGTAGGAAGCAATTCATTGCCTCATGTTTCTGTTCCACCCCCAAGTGAGTTGCAGCTTCTGTCTAATATTTCACCCGCTCTCATGTGGCACCCGTGCGGAGATTGGGTTTTAGTTGTGATAATAGACTAATAATGCATCTCTGTTGGATGGATTGACTCATAAGTTTGCTTCTTTTATTGGGTTCTCAATGAGGCTTAATGAAGAATAGACACAGCTTTCAAATCAAAATGAAGACATGAGAAGCGCAAGCCTCAGGGAAATTAACTTCACTGTGTGTGTGTGTGTGTGTATGTGTGTGTGTATGTGTGTGCATCATTTCAGAGAGCATGAAATGCGATCCATAAATAATGACTCAATAATTGTATGGCAAACTGGGAAAACTTACATTTTCACATTTGCTTATATACATATACACAAAGTGGCCAATTTATTAGAAACCCTGTACATCTGTTCATTCCTTTGAATTCCATTGGGGAAAAATAGGTGATCTCAGTGACCATGGCACTGCTGATCTGCTTGGATTTTCCCAGATAACCATCAATAAGGTCACACTAGAGAATGTTGTAAGGGGAAAAAAAACATCAACAAAAGTGTGGACACCTTGTTAACGAGAGAGACCAAAGGAGAACGGACAGATTTGTTGAACCTGAGAGGAAGGGGAGATTGTAGCTCAAATAATTGCTCTTTACAACACAACTGTGCGAGATGATAAAATTGAGATAAGATTTTACACCTAAAGGCAGACTGAATGTTGTTACATCCCTGTTTTAACCGGCTCCTTACACATCACGATCAGGGTCTATCTTACAAATCCCTGTGTGTGTGCTGTTACTATAGAAACAATGATGTATTATAAAAAGAGCATAATAACCCTGTCATTCTTGTTAGTGGTGAAAATGTTGTCAGAGCCACGCTGCTACATCTACGGCATTTAGCCAAAGTCGCTTACATTTATCTCGTTTGTAAAACTGAACAGTTAAGGGTTAAGGGCTCACCCTCACGGTCCCATCGGTGGCAGTCGAGTGGTCCGATCACTGATCACATTTTCTTACCTGAAATGGAATTGGCCGTCTTTGGTTGATGATAGAGTTTTATCTTTGCCTTATTATTTGTATATTGCTGTTAATTCTGGGCATGGTGGTGGCTAAGAGAATTATACAGAGGGAATGGAAATCTACTCCTCCACCATGGAGATGGTCTCTGTTTTACATCTTCAGAAAATACAGTTTAACAAAGCAAAGTCACTTGGAAAAAAATTTTGGACACTACATGATGAAGCAAATACACAATTATACCTCAGTGCTACTGAATTCTGGAATCGGATTGGTCCAAAGTCTGGGGTCACTTCTATATGACAGTGGAATGTCAAGATTTTGACTTATGTATGATATTAGGATTTTTATGCTGATTTCTATCCACCTATTTCTGAACTGCCCTTCTCATTTGTATCGTGTTATTTAGGCATTTATATCATTTATGTCACTTGGCCTCCCCCTTTTCTACTTACTTTGTTTTTAATTTTTAAATTAAAGTGGAGGTGCTGGAGGATATTAAAGGCAGAAAAACAGACTTTTGACCAAAAAGAATATTTTGTCATTTTGTCTATTTGCAATAATTTAGTAATGACGCAATCTGATGCAGACCGCCAGCATGAATTTATTGTGTGTGTGTCTATGTGTGTGTGTGTGTGTGTGCACCTGTACATGGACCACAAACAAATCTGTAAAAGGTTTGGGAGAATTTTATCTAAGCCTATCTTCAATTAATTCAAGTACCTTCTGTGCTCGGTGATCTCTCACAAGGATTTTTCTTTCAGGTTAAAACATTGGGAATGTAAAATAAGATACAACTCTATTTCAGTGTATGTATATCTCAATGTTTGTGTATGTTTTATGATCAACTTCACACCGCCAAAATTACAGCAAACTGACCGCTGGTCTGCAGATAATGTAGCTAAGAATTGCACTTCTTTTGCCTATCTACTTTCAAATATATTACTACAAAGCCCCTACAATTATTTCACCTTTCACCTAGTAGACATAGACAATCAGCACAGGTGAATTAAAACTTATAGACTTCCTCTAAATCACTGTGATTATCCAGACGTCACGCTAGCAAAGTGTGGGAGAGGTCAGCAGGTTTGGGCTGAATCTATAGGAGGTTAATGTTGCACGCCTGAACTCCAGCTGAAGCTGTAATTACTTAAAAACCCCGAACAGCTGGGCCACCACATTAACTGAATAGCAATCCAAAAACTAATCACAGATCTGGAGAAGTGGAGAGTGGAGAGCACACACTCCCATTCAGACGCCGTGGAGTGGCTGGCGTGGCCTTTCACTACTGGACTCGAGGCAGCTGCAACCCCGAGATTACAAAATGAGACTTAGGAACTGCAATCAGGACAGCGTTGGCCTCATGATTGCAAAGTTTGCATGAGCCAACTTGCAAGAAAATGTAAGTGGTTAAGGTTAGACTGATTTACTCATGAAATAATTCCATTTCTGGAATGGTCGAAATTGGTGGCTTCGCATATCTCTCAGGAAGCACTCGTTATAATGATTTTTCCTCTTTACCTGGATGGTGCAGTTTGGGGAAATAGTCGTTGTTTTCACCAACAAGCAAGCTATGGTGTCACGTTGAACTTTTGTTGCGTGGTTTTCAAATGATTAACATGATTCACCAGCATATATTTATCCTGTGGGTTATGTAAGTTGTTTGTGTGCACGTGAACCACAAACAAATCTGTAAATGGTTTGGAAAAAATGTATTTAAGCCTGTCTTCAGTTCATTTTCTCTTACTGTGCTCGGTAATCGCTCAGAAGGATTTTTCTTTCAGGGTGAAACATTGAAAATGTAAAGGAAGATACAACTCTGTGGACCATTAGAGAAACATGTCAAACAATTCATAATGCAGCGAGTAAAGGCAGAAATTTAAGAGCTATTTCTGTATTTCTCTATAAAAAGAAAATTTCTCTCTTAACAATTTTTTTAATTTCTCTCTTTTAACAATTTCTCAGTTTCGCTCTTTTAACAATTTTTAAATTCCTCTCTTCTACCCATTTTTTTTATTTCTCTCTATTAACAATTTCTCAATTTCTGTCTTATAACAATTTCTCAATGTCTGTATCTTAACATTATCTTCTCAATTTCTCTCTTTTAACAAATTTCTCTTCCTTAACAGTTTCTCAATTTATCTCTTTCAGTGATTTACAAGCTCCCAAAGCTGTTTTAGAAACGCTTTTGGAAACTACAAGATGAAGCAAATACATAATTATACCTCAGTGCTATTAAAAATTCTGGAATCTGATTGGCCAGAAGGTTTTTTGAATTGTTTCTATAGTAACAGCTAATTCACCACTGGTATGGTGGACGTTCCACATAATTACAAACCTAATTATATAGAAAATGTAAAGAATGTTTAATCATTGGAATATTGTTAAGATACGATCTTATTAAGATAAAGGAGTCTCCAGTGTCAGCACTGTAGAACAGACAGAGGTAAAGCAGAAACTTTCCACAACCATAAAACAAATCAATAGCTTAATAAATATAAAATGAGATCCACCAATGGATGTGTGCTACTGTCCTCTTGGACTGTATGTGATGTAGTGCCCTATAGAGATTTCCCAGATGCTCTTATCCAGGGCGAGTCTATCAATCAATACCAATACTGGAAAGGAAAAACAGCGAGAAAAGCACACAAACTTCTTTTTTAAAAAAAAATAAAAAATAAATGAATAAAACTGCTAGTTTAAGTGTTTCAGGAAGAGTTAGGTCTTCACCTGTCATTTGAAGACAGCCAGTGAATTTCCTTCCACCACCTAGATGCCAGAACAGAGAAGAGTCAAGATGCAAGTCTTCCTTGTACACTGAGAGTTGGTAAGTGGCTGCTGGTCCATTTTTGGTTTTGTAGGCAAGCATCAAAGTGTTAAATCCGATGCAGATTGATGATTCGAGGAAGCGCACCAATGGGGTGGTGTTGAAGAGCATCAGAAGGTTGAAAACAAGTCATTCTTCTGCATTTTGGATCATATGCAGATGTCGAATGCTGCTTAGAGGTAAACCTGCCAGGAGCGAGGTGCAGTAGCCCAGGTTCGAAATGACACAGACTGTGTGGAGTAGTGGCCTGTGTGGATAGAAATGGATGAATCCTTCTGATATTGTACAGGAGAAACTGACATGACCGTGTCAGATTAGCAATATGCAAGGAAATGGACCCCAATATGATTTATCCAGGAAGAGCACAAGATCCTGATGATCCTGATGCTTCCTACAAAAATATAGAAAACACTACAAATTTATCCCACTGTCACCCTGAGGTGACAGTTATATATATGTATATGTATGTGTATATGTATGTGTAGATAGATAGATAGATAGATAGATAGATAGATAGATAGATAGATAGATAGATAGACAGACAGACAGACAGACAGACAGACAGACAGACAGACAGACAGACAGATAGATAGATAGATAGATAGATAGATAGATAGATAGATAGATAGATAGATAGCCTTCATAATGCTCCTGTATTTACTATTATAGACTTAATGCCTTCCTCTGTTATTCCTTCCTACTCCATGTAGCAGGAAATTTTTCCTTACCCCTCAGGCAGCCCGTATCTACCCCTGCTCATACCCTTGTTACCTGGTTATTAACTAAGAAATATGACAGGATGACTAGTCTTACAAGTGTTCTACAATCCTGATTGGGAAAACATTTTAGCCACTAAACCCTGATTAATGACAGTCAGAAAGTGAATACCTTCTCCAATATGTCTAACAGAGGAGACTTCAAAACATCTTTGATGGAAAACAGCATGCTAGCATTCCCAATTAGCAGACAAGCTGCTTGTGATGTGTCTGTCTGTCTGTCTGTCTGTCTGTCTGTGTGTCTGTGTGTTACCTGAGATTAATACATCACATGAATTCATTTTATAAAGGAACTCTTTTGCTATAAAGAGCTACACGAGCTCCGGAATCATCTCTTTAGTTCCTGCTGTAATAAATGTGAACTACCCTGCAAAGGGGACGTAAATCGATCAGATTTGTGAACTACTGAACTGTTTCGTTTGTCTTGAAGCTAGATTTTTACATTTGTCATTAACTGTTACAACCGATTCCTGTATGTTTAACACAAAATGTCTAACCAAGGGAAACATCATTGCAAATAGATGCTAAGAAAAATCACTTGGGTCCAAATGAGATTCATCGAGAAATGGTACTTTTTTCTTTCTTTCTTTCTTTTAAAATTTTTCACAAGTTTATGCAACTTGATTATCTGCCCCCGAGTACTGTATTTTCTCGTTCATCATTTCTAAGGTGGGTGTTAAATGAATCAATTTGCATAAACACTGAGCCTGTATTTAGCGCTTTTAGAATAAAATACATATTTATTAAGGGAAACATACAAAGCAGATGTTAATTATAACATTAGAACATAATTTTGCTCTGGTAAAAGACCCTGTTAGTAAATCAGCTTGCATGTTTGTTTAGCAGGTTGTGTGTGTGTGTGTGTGTGTGTGTGTTTTCTTTAATTAATCAGCGCCTGAAATTGATCAATCCTTTTCCCTGACTGTTTTCGTGATTGCTTAAATCACTGGAGGGAAGTTGACCAGCCAATTTTTTTTTCTTCTTTCTTATTTTAAGTTTTGTTAATTGCCTTTGTTTCTCATGAACACTTGTTATTTTTTTCTTTTTCTTTCTTTTTTTTTTTTTTTGGCGAAGACTGAGACTAGAATTGCTCCCTTAAGGCTTGATGGAGAATTACTAATGAATGTGGCGACATAATAAGCAGAAGATCTGAATGAACCTCAAAGTAAAGTGGGAATGTGCTTCTCTTGCTTCTTTAAAATGATCCTTTTCAAAAAAAAATAAAAAATTGGAAAAAAGTCCATTCTTCTTCTTTTAATCGAACCTGCTTCGGGTCATCATATAACAAACCGTGGGAAGTAACGGCGCAGAGAAATTCCTGTGGCTCCATGTATTTTGTTTGATTTTAAACTTTCCTGCTTTCATGCTAGGAAGAAAAAGTTTGTGCGCCCTTCAGAATGAGGAGGAGTTACTTACATAACCTGCAGTTTAATCGAACTAAGCTCTAATAACAGACCAAAATTCTGCTCTAGCAAATTTTACAGTTACAGTATGTTTCATTTTTTCTAATGAACACATTAAATAATCATTTCTCGGTGTACTTATCAAAATTCCATAATAATTATGATATACTTTAATACAGTATAATACCATGTTCATTATCATACCATCATACCATGTGCAATATTACATCATGTGCAATATGTTCTAGTTCCCTAGCACCTTTTTTGTATTTTGTATATATAGAATATTTCTAGAATATTTATTTTGTATATATAGAATATTTCATTTATATTTCTGAATACATATATATATATATATATATATATATATATATATATATATATATATATATATATATATATATATATATATATATATGTATATATATATATATATATATATATATATATATATATATATATATATATATATATATATATATTATTTATTTATTTATTTTTCTTGTAATCTGAAGCAGTTTCTGGCAAAATAATTTCCTTCGAGATTAATAAAGTTCTATCTTATCTTATCTTATCTTATCTTATCTTATCTTATCTTATCTTATCTTATCTTATCTTATCTCTTCCAAAACTGTGTTGGTCACCTAATATTTCTGGCTAACCCTAGTATGAAAAAGATTCTGTTTATTATTGGTTTTCAATGCCACCCTAAACAATGATTTTATTTATTTATTTATTTATTTAGTTAGTTAGTTAGTTAATTATTTATTTCATTTATTCATTCATTTATTTCTTTTGTGTGTGGGTGTTTGTTGATTATCCCCCTCCAATCACTCCTTTTGTCTCATCTGTCCTAGAATCTTGAGCTTTTTTTTTTTTTCCGAAAAGCAGTGATATTCTTCCATTACCAACACTAAACCATCATGTGAATGTTAGATTTAATCGGATGTTTGTACAGAAGGTTAGAAAATGTTACTGCTTAGGTGTACTGTTGAAAAAGTTTGTGTGTGGGCAAACCTTTAAAATTGTATTTCTAGTCACTGTTGTAGAAATACATAGATACACCGATCAGGCATAACATTATGACCAGTGAGAGGTGCCGTGAATAACACTGATGATCTCCTCATCATGGCACCTGTTAGTGGGTGGGATATATTAGGCAGCAAGTGAACATTTTGTCCTCAAAATTGATGTGTTAGAAGCAGGAAAAATGGACAAGTGTAAGGCTTTGAGCGAAGGGCCAAACTGTGATGGCTAGACGACTGGATCAGGGCGTCTCCAAAACTGCAGTTCCTGTGGGGTGTTCCCAGTCTGCAGTGGTCAGTATCTATCAAAAGTATCCTTTACAGGATTTACAGGACCTCACAATTTACAGGACTGCCACTATCTTGGTGCCAGATACCACAGCACACCTTCAGGGATCTAGTGGAGTCAATGCCTTGATGGGTCAGGGCTGTTTTGGCAGCAAAAGGGGGACCAACATAATATTAGGCAGGTGGTTATAATGTTATGCCTGATCTGTGTATGTTTCCTTCACAAAGAATTGATTTGGAAAAGAATCAAAAAGAAAGAATTTCCTCTGAAAAGAATTGAAATTTTATTTATTTGTTTATTTATTTTTCTTACATGCCAATGAACATACTTGAAATGTTTTGCACACAAAAAAAATCCTACTGGTTAACATTAAGGATCAAAACATTATTCCTAAATGTCTTAAAATCGCAGAACCTAACAGACGCTATAACATTAGAATTCCAAAATCTCAACACTTCAGTTCCTCACTGCAATCAAGCCGAAGATTTCACCAAACTGTGTTGAACTATGAACACACTAAGAAGTCTAAGCTTATTATATGTAATTACATGTTATTTTACAGTGCATCCTCTGTTCAGTTTCAAGCAGCACTGCTTTGAGTTGCCTCATATTCCCCATCCTTCTGGATACCCCACGCTCCTCACATCATCACAGTCGACTGACGTGATGAATGAAATGAGATTTCAGAGCTGCTGGGTAAATGAGCAGCAGGTGGAAGTAATAAATTAAAAAATAAAATAAATAAATAAAAAATCAACAGCTTTAACCAAGTATTAACTGCATAAAAAAACAAACTGGATTCATTTAAAAAAATAAACAAAAAAGGAAAGAAATTGCATATTTCATTTTACACAGAGTTTCCTAGGATTATCAAGCATCTAGTATCTATCCTAAGCTGACTGTTTGACTGTTTTTTCCACAATTTCTGAAATGATCTGGATAATGCACAAAAAACGTAAAGTAAGTGTATAAGAAAAGGTGTTTTTCATTATTTAAGAAGTAAATCAAATCCTCATGCCAGCTGTGAAGCATGGTGGTGGGAGCATCATCGTTTGTCACTGCTTGAGGTTTTTTATCATTTCTTAAAATTAGCATTTGTATCATTTCTTAAAATGAACTTTGCTTCTTTTGTTCACGTTCATGCAAATGAATGAGTAACTGTGTGTGTTTTAAAAAATAAAATAAATAAATAAACAAAAATAGCAAATTCATAAAAGGCTGTTATCAGATCAAATGCACAATTCTTTTGAATCCTTTTTGCTTTCCATCAATATTTTGGCTTTTGCCCTCCGAATCAACCTTCCTCGCAATTTTATTAAAAATAAAGAAAAAGCAATGTGTTAAAGCTTTTCTTCACAATTTGGACGACGCAGCGCTCCGTCAACTTGTAGAACATTGCAAATGTTTTAAGGGGCTGAATATGTTCAGGTAACAGGAGTGAGTGAATGTTGTAGGATTCGAATGCGATACAATTTACGCATTTTTATAAATGTTGTTTTATGCTTGTTATAATTCATATGGACAAGCAAAAATGCTTTGTTTCCTCTGTGTTTCAAAGGTCTTTTTCTTACTTTAAACTGTACATAAAAATCATATTTCAGTTCAAGAAAGTTTATAGTTTTAAGAACTATATATATATATATATATATATATATATATATATAATAGAAAAGGTAAGCGTTTCACTGTGTAAAGGGTTTTCCCAGGCCACCATGCACTGAACTCTATTAAAGCAAGTTCCACACAAATTACTTTCTCATTTATCTGAACAGAATCCAGGAAATCCTCATAGCACCAACCCTGCTTATGAATCTGTTTGCGTTCCTCATGACATGGTTGCATTTGTAAAACTTCGGGGTCATGTCATATTTGTGCAGCAGCTCAATATTCAAATCCGATGTAAATGATCTGTTCTCCAGTTCTAGATAAAGGTACATGGAGAACTTTGGGTACCTGTGAGACTGGAGGCTCAGGTGAGCACAACAGTGCAGGTTATAAATCATTCAGAGCGAGGCTTAGACTCAGCGCTTGGTTAGCCAACCATATCTCAAATCGCCCTTCATCATGCTGCAGATTTTCAGCTCAGCTCCAGAGAAGTGCTGCATTTTCCCTTTACAGTCCAGCACTATGGACACACTCAGCTTTTATGGGAGGTTTTTTTTTTTTAATTGCCTGGTTGTTTGACTTATCTGCAGTTGAAGATGTTATGAATTTCAGGATGGTGTTTAATTATCCATTATTGTAATATTAGTGTCCACTTTTGTATTATGCATTAATATTTTAGATTATTTGGATTTTTTTTTTTTTGTCAACTGACAAAAAACTTTTTCTCATTTTCAGGGCTTTAGAGGATGTCAGCAGAAACATATTTAATTCTCTTCCTTCACAGAACTCAGCATTAGACTAGAGATGTGAAAAACTTGACCAGCATTCATTTTTGATGGCTTGCTTCATCAATATTTTTCAATTATATAATACGGCTTACAGTGCTGAGATTAAATGATGTTACAGGGGAAGTGAAATGTTTATTGCTTCATAATAAGTAGCACAACAGATTCATTTTACATTTTGTGGGGGAGAGGGAACAATAATATTCAGCGCATGCTGGCCATTTGGAATCGGGCACATAAAATATGCAAGAGTTTTTAAAAAAAATAATTTAATATAATGTAATTTTTATGGATATAAATAGGTTCTTGGATACCATATTTTTTTATTTATTATTTATTTTTTTTAAATAATAATAATAATAATTATTATTATTATTATTATTATTATTATTATTATTATTATTATTATTATTATTATTATTCACTGATGATTGGAATGACGTTCTTCAATTCTTGAAAAGAATTAGATTAAATGTTTAATTAAAAATGACTCCAGCCAAACAATAATTGTATGTCTCTCTTGTTAGCACCGATTAAACTGTGCTTTATTACATACATGCATGTGCTAATTAATCAGACAACTTCTGGAAAGATCTATATCCGAGTTCTTGCCTCAGGCTTTTTTTTGTTGCATTTTTCCTCTGAGCGCCAGTACAGTTTCCTCCAAAAAATGATAAGGTTGGCAATTTTAACTCGAACAGGAAGTCTCTGCTCACTCAGCCAGAAGCTGCTTGTCAGCACACACCTCAAAGCAAGCAGTCAGAGGAAAGCCTTCAGAGTGTCCTGAGTGGACACACATACACACATCCAAGGACGCTTCGTGTAATTGCAGGTAGTTTTGAGGGCAAGAGCTGAACCCAGTGAAGTGGAAGAATGCCTTGGGCATAAAGTGCATGTAATACGATGCAATTCGCAATCTCTAGCACTGTAGCCAATCTTTGCAGACAGGAGAGAGTAGCTAGTGCATGCTCCAGAAAGTCACTGGAAGTTGCCAGATGTCATAAACTAATAGATTAATGGCGTATTCATTTCATCTTAATGGCCATTTGCATAACAAAGTGTTTTACCTGAATGCTTGGGACTCGAAATATCATGAAGAATGAAGAAAAGATTGCACTAGTGGACAAACAGTGATTGGTCTTTGGGATGAGTGCTAATCAGTGATTGGTCATTAGAATCAATGGTGATTAATGATTGGTCATTGGGTGCAATGTGATTGGTGATTGGTCTTTGGAATCATTGCTGGTCAATGATTGGTCTTTGTGATCAATACTAATCAGTGATTAGTCTTTGTGGCTGTCAATCAATGATTGGTCATTGGGTACAATGCTGGTCAGTGATTAGTCATTAGAATTAGTGCTGATCAGTGACTAGCCTTTGGAATTGATGCTGATTAATGATTGTTCATTGGGTGCAGTGCTGGTCAGTGATTGGTCATTAAAATCCACGCTGATCAATGATTGGTGTTTGGAATCATTGCTGATCAATGATTGGTCTTTGTGGTCTATGCTGATCAGTGATTGGTCTTTGTGTTCAATGCTGATCAATGATTGGTCATTTGGTGCAACGCTGGTCAGTGATTTATCATTAGAATCAATGCTGATTAATGATTGGCCATTGGTTGCAATGCTTGTCAGTGATTGGTCATTAGAATCAATGCTGATTCCAATCACTGATCAGCATTGATCACAAAGACCAATGCTGATCAGTGATTGTGATCAATGTTGATCAATGATTGGTCATTGGGTGCAATGCTGATCAGTGATTAGACATTAGAATCAGTGCTGATAAATGATTGGTCTTTGGAATAAATGGTCATCAACCACTGGTCTTTGGGAGCACTGCTGGTCAGTAATTTGGTCTTTTGCCTCAATCATGTTCAATGACTGGCCAGTATGAGCAGTGGTGATCAGTGATTGGACTTGGGAGCAATGCTGATTAATCATTGGTTATTGGGAACAATACTGATCAGTGATTGGACATTGGGAACAATACAATAGAATGATTAAAACTGACCAAACTCTCATTTTTATGTTAACATTGGAACTAGACCTCGCTTCACACATCTACATCACTTTGGATCAGATTAACAGACTGTGTATGAATTATCTGCAGAGTGTCCAGATCAAGATGCATTTAAACAGTAAACCTAAATCAGAATCTGCAGTTGGAATGAAATTATTCTGGAATTAAACATCTGCATGCAAACACAGAATGTGATTCTAAAGCACAGAAGTTTACAAAGTCCTAAACTGCACCTTCACATGTCCCCAGGTGAAATCCTGAAGGGTAAATGTTTATAGTGTATTTTATCTTTAAACCTATTTTCAGTATGTTATAAAACCGTCTAGACTGAGAACAAAGGGATTAGGGATGATCCAGTGGAGTGAAGTTTGATGTGACACACCTGAGACCTTGTTCTTGTTCCTGATTTACGTTTTGTCTCTCTCCACCGAGCAGAGTGTACATGGGCACAGTGTGTGCTGAAGACACAAAGAAGCCGAATTATACCATATTTTGGGAGGCTGACAGGTTTACAGATTCGCATCTGCAGCACGATTCACACACATCACCTCAAATGTCTAGCTGTTAAATGTGGGCTATTAACCAGTGTAGCTTTTAATCCAACCCTAGGTGACCTGCAATGGGGTTTTAATGAGCTGTGTGGGAAAGTAGCTTATATAAAACCAAAAAGAACGGTAGAAACCCCATTCTGTACACTTTGGCCATTAGTTTTCTGAGGTTTCCACTGGAATGTTTGAAGATTACTTTTCTGTCCTATTGTTAGTCTTCAAGTTGATCGATCACTGGAGGATAAGAACTAGAAGACTCTACTCCATTATCCATGGCCTTTAATCCCACTGTAAAACATTTGGCAATGCTCTACTCTAGGAACTCCTGGAAACACCATGGGGAAGGTGGGAATACACACTGGATTGGACACCAGTGAATCATAGGGCACCACAGACAGATAGATGTGGAGTGTCCAAAAAACCCAGAATCTTTGTCAGATGGTATATGATGCTGAGTGGGAATAAAAAGAGAAGTGCAACCTATGGCATCAAATACACTCTTTCACACAGCACTGGTGATGTTGTGTGGTCCATCCAGCCATCCATCCATGATCTTTACCTTTACCTCATCCGACACAGGGTCATGGGGAACCCGGAGCCTATCCCAGGGGACTTGGTGCCCAACCCTGGAGCTGTGAGGCTAACCACGTGCAATTTACTCCAGTAAAGCAAAATGTTTTCCCCAAATTACCAGACTACCAAATTTGGCTATGTTGTCCTTTCCACTGCCCTGACCATCCCTACAGCAGCGACTAGATAATGAGACTAGCCTACAAACTTCATACTGGGGTCCTCTGAAACAGCCTCCTGAAGCTCCTCTGAACTTAGCTATAGCTTTTTAAGATCCTTAACATAACAACAGACATGCTGACAGCACACTTTACCAGGCATATACATGAATCATGCACTCACAAGAACTTCCAGCTGAAGTACAACACCGTCTTTATCTTCAACTTCTCTATTGTGCTCTGTCTCAAAGGATCTCTTGCTCACTTGTCAGTTCAGTGCCATTCTTCTTATACTGCTAGACAACGATAAAACAGCGAGGTTCTCAGAAAGGTTGAGTGCTTTGAAGCCAAACTCGGAACAACAGACTTGAGAAAGGAAAAAAAATAATTCCCCTCTGTGCATCAAGAGACTTGAAAGAACCAGGGAAGTTCAGTAGTGTACGAGTGACCACACCGCTATATGCCATAGCTTTGTATGTTATTATCAGAGCGTGTATCTAAATCCCAGTTGGTTTATTACTCCTATCTTTTGAATGTCTTCAACAGAGGGCAGAAAAAAAAATGCTGCTAGTAAATTATTCTTGCACTTCTTGCTTGGATTGTCAACAGTTCCAGCAGTTCAAATAGAACTTTTCATCCTCATATTAAACGCTGTTATAAAATGTGACTGCACTCTGGGTCTCCTATCAGAAAGGATGTAAAAGTTATAATGCAATCCAAGGATTTGAAAAGATTGTTTTCTATTTCTAAAAATCTTACTCATGCAGGATTTTTGGCAGATGAAATCATTTATGGCCATGACAAGAGATTGATTTCATTTTGCTCTGGCAGTAGCTTGACTCAAGCTGAATTTTTAATAATGCAAGCATGAATGAATGATGAATAATATACACTGAGACATGAATATTATTATTTATTTGTGTCACTTAAAGAGCTCGGGAGGTCCGTAGCAGGGAAGGGAAAACCTGTTCACAGGGTAACCGTAACCTGGGCAACTCCATACAGGAATTGTGATGCCAAGAATAAAAGGAATCCTGTTTGAAGTTTGTTCGATTTTAATGCTGAATTTCTTTGGTGTGAGGAGGAAAAAGCATGACATCTAGTAGAAAGCACCAATCTTAGAACACCACCCACTACAGTGAAGCATGGTGGTGGTAGCATCATGTTGAGCCTTTCCATTGACCTTTCTTAATAATCCTTTCCTTTCTTCATCAGTGACATATTTGTTGTGCCATATTTCCTTTTATTCAGGTCACGGCGAAGATTTAACATCTGTTTCAGGACTTGCTACAAATTCCTCAGGAGCTCCAGTGAAACTAATAGGAAAGGTATGAAGTTGGAAGGTAAGTCTGGACAGCATTAGATCAAGTGTTTAGCAGTGAGTCATATGCTTTTACAATGTTAATGAAGTAGGTTATATATGCTAATATAAACATAGACCAATAGAGACGGTTCACAGTGACCATTTCCCATCAACTCTTCTATACCTTTATTAGTGTTTTGTCTTTGCATTAAATGACATAGCTAAAGATAATGATCTTAAATTAACATCTGAAGCTTAATGAACAAGGCTAATTCACATGAACTAGGGTGGTGGTAGCTCAAGTGGTTAAGGCTCTGGGTTGTTGCTTGGAAGATTGGGGTTCAAGCCCCAGCACTGCCAAGCTGCCACTGTTGGGGCCTTGAGCAAGTCTGTCAACCCTCCCTACTTCAGGTATGTTGCATCATGGCTGACCCTGCACTCTGACCCCAAACCTCCAAGGATGGGATATGTGAAGAAAGAATTTCACTGTGCAGTAATGTATATGTGACAAATAAGGGAAGCTTAATTAAACTGATAAGATTTATTGATCTATGACTAGTATTTAGTTGGTAGTTATTTTTATGTAAATAACTTCATTAGGTTATTTATATGTATAATATCTGTATATACACTATATATTATCTCAGGTACTGTTGTATACAATGCACAAATATAATTCTATATATGTTTTTTTTTACACATTGTGCTCTATATACAACTGGATCATATTCTTATGCACATTCTACCTGTTATAGCTTTATTCATTTGTTGTACGTATACTATGTTGCCAAAAGTATTCGCTCACCTGCCTTGACTTGCATATGAACTTAAGTGACATCCCATTCCTAATCCATAGGGTTCAATATGACGTTGGTCCACCCTTTGCAGCTATAACAGCTTCAACTCTTCTGGGAAGGCTGTCCACAAGGTTTAGGAGTGTGTTTATGGGAATATTTGACCATTCTTCCAGAAGCGCATTTGTGAGGTCACACACTGATGTTGGACGAGAAGGCCTGGCTCTCAGTCTCCGCTCTAATTCATCCCAAAGGTGTTCTATTGGGTTGAGGTCAGGACTCTGTGCAGGACAGTCAAGCTCATCCACACCAGACTCTGTCATCCATGTCTTTATGGACCTTGCTTTGGTCACTGGTGCACAGTCATGTTGGAAGAGGAAGGGGCCAGCTCCAAACTGTTCCCACAAAGTTGGGAGCATGGAATTGTCCAAAATGTCTTGGTATGCTGAAGCATTCAGAGTTCCTTTCACTGGAACTAAGGGGCCAAGCCCAGCTCCTGAAAAACAACCCCACACCATAATCCCCCCTCCACCAAACTTTACACTTGGCACAATGCAGTCAGACAAGTACCGTTCTCCTGGCAACCGCCAAACCCAGACTTGTCCATCAGATTGCCAGATGGAGAAGCCCGATTCGTCACTCCAGAGAACGCGTCTCCACTGCTCTAGAGTCCAGTGGCGGCGTGCTTTACACCACTGCATCCGACACTTTGCATTGCACTTGGTGATGTATGGCTTGGATGCAGCTGCTCGGCCATGGAAACCCATTCCATGAAGCTCTCTGCACACTGTTCTTGAGATAATCTGAAGGCCACCTGAAGTTTGGAGGTCTGTAGCGATTGACTATGCAGAAAGTTGGCGACCTCTTCGCACTATGCGCCTCAGCATCCGCTGACCCCGCTCCGTCAGTTTACGTGGCCTACCACTTCGTGGCTGAGTTGCTGTCGTTCCCAAACACTTCCACGTTCTTATAATACAGCTGACAGTTGACTGTGGAATATTTAGGAGCGAGGAAATTTCACGACTGGATTTGTTGCACAGGTGGCATCCTATCACAGTTCCACACTGGAATTCACTGAGCTCCTGAGAGCGACCCATTCTTTCACAAATGTTTGTAAAAACAGTCTGCATGCCTAGGTGCTTGATTTTATACACCTGTGGCCATGGAAGTGATTGGAACACCTGATTCTGATTATTTGGATGGGTGAGCGAATACTTTTGGCAATATAGTGTATATTTACATATATATCTGTATATACCTGTACTATGTAATTACAAATATCTATCTATCTATCTATCTATCTATCTATCTATCTATCTATCTATCTATCTATCTATCTATCTATCTATCTATCTATCTATCTATCTATCTATCTATCTATCTATCTATCTGTGTAGTATATTCATACAGTACATCTGAATTAGTACTTATCCAGGAAGTGATTTATTTATCTGATTGTTTGTTTGTTTGTGTGGACAGTGTTTGCTCATACCTGCAGATTTCATTTGTATTTTAAAAACTTATTTTAAACTTTAGCTCATTAATATTATGCAAATATTTCCATTATCGACATCTTTTTTCTTTCTTTCTTTCTTTCTTTCTTTCTTTCTTTCTTTCTTTCTTTCTTTCTTTCTTTCTTTAATTTATTTTATTTTATTTATTTTTTTAGCTTTACTGAATTCTCTAATCTGGAAGGTGTACAGTATTTTTCTGTAACAGCATGATTCAGGAAAATAGTCCACAGTATAAAACAAAAGGTAATTATTTAACATTTCTGTTAATAATAAATATTAATGCGCTGGTTATAATGCTCTATTGTTTCTATAGTAACAGCACATACCCAGGGACTTGTCTGGCAGATGCTTCACATAATCCAAGACTAATAACAGACTAAATGAAAACAACAACATCAACAACACTGGTGTTTAGAAAAGAAAATCATGTCATTCTTAATGTGCTGTTTTTTTTTAGGAATCGTTTATTTAACATTTACAGAAAGTCTCTGGTTTTTCTGGTTTATGTTAAAATGAAAAGTTGGACTTTTTTTGTCTGTCATGTTGCTCCTTACTATTTCTCAACTTATTATTTCTCATTATTTTAATTTAATATTTCTATTTTTTTACTCCATATTTAACACCCCACTTCACTATTTATCCCTAAATTGCAGTCGTTCTTATGTATTTTTCTTCAAAAAGTGTCGGACACAGATGAAAGTCACTGTCACTCCACATTACTGGCTCCACTCCCAAGCTAAATGAAGTACGGTAATCAAATTGGACCTGTAAATCCCTGGCCTGTCTCATGCCTGAGCTCTGATTGGCTGCAAGTAAGTGATAGACAACATCCCAGAGCTTTTATCACACACAGAAAAGCTCAGGCCTCCTGATAAATGTTTCTAAGTCTATTTTCTATTCCCAGCTCTGAAGCAAAGCCTTTTCCTTCACCGCAGTGAGACGAGCTGATGGCGAAAGTGATTCAGCAAAGATTTTATATTAGTGAATATGATGAGAGCTGAAAATCTCCCCATCGTGTGGGCTTTTTAAAAAGCAAAATATAGCAAATCCTGACAAAATAGAACTTATTTATTTATTCATTTATTTTTTACAGATTTCACTCTAAATAAGCAGAGATTTGATAGCATGGTATCTCAACAAATGCTCAAGTATCCAGAGTGTTTTGGACAGCTTGGGGAATCCGATAAAATGACATTAAAATAAATAAATAAAAGTGCAGACACTACCATTTCATTTCGATGTTTATTTGAATCCTTTTCATTTACGTCATTAGAATAATTTAATCGTTTGTGCATTTGTTTCGTCTCTTGATTTCACACACCATCGTATTCCAAGTGACAGCAAAAAAAAGTGATCATCTTTCATCATTTTTTAATACACCAATTAATTTTTTTTTCAAAATTAGCCTTCAAGATGCATGAGCCTTCAGTTAGCCTTTCAAGATGCATGACCACTCTCGCAATTTAACCTGGAAAACATGAATAGTTCCAAAAGTCCATTTCTTTACACTTTTACACAGCAAATTAATCAGTGAGATTTGCTCTTTTTTTGTCTTTCATTGTATACTTAAAGAAGAAACAGGTTCTATAACCATGACATGGGTGTAGTGGAGGTAGAATGGATATGGGGAGCTTTGTTGAGAAATAGGAGCATACAAATCCACATTGTGAGACAGCAAGAACAAACAGGAAACAATAGCATTCAGCGTGGTGACAAATTCTAATCAGCCATAACATTATAAGCACTGAGAGGTGAAGTAAATAAGACTGATGATCTCCTCATCATGGCACCTGTTAGTGGGTGGGATATATTAGAGGCAGCAAGTGAACATTTTGTCCTCAGAGTTGATGTGTTAGAAGCAGGAAAAATGGACAAGTGTAAGGATTTAAGCAAGTTTGATGAAGGGCCAGATTGTGATGGCTAGACCACTGGATCAGAGCATCTCCAACACTGCAGCTCTTGTGGGGTGTTCCCGGTCTGCAGTGGTCAGTATCTTCTAAAAGTATCCTTTAAGACCTGTAAGTCCTTTAAATTCCTGTAAGCCCATGGAGGTCCCACCTCACATCTTACAGGACTTAAAGGATCTGCTGCTAACATCTTGGTGCCAGATACCGCAACACACCTTCAGGGATCTATTGGAGTCCATGCCCCGACAGGTAAGGGCTATTTTGGCAGCAAAAGGGGGTTAGTTATATTTATGGGAAAGAGCTTCTTTTAATGGTTCTACTAACTTCTCTGAAAGAGATCTCAAGACTTTCTCCATGATGGGAACAAAAACAAGTTCTTTTCTGGTGAAAGATTAAGAAGGGATTACTATAAAAAGTGTTCTTTCATGCTGAAATCATTAATCAGCTTCAGGAAGCAGTCGCCAGATTGTCAGCACACTATTGTGTGTCTCTTCCATATTGTACTGCTGATTTGAGCATGTGGCTTGACTGTGACTGTGACACATAAAAAGAACCACTGCAGCGTCACGCTGAACAATTTGACTGACTGCCACCCGATGATATTTCTTCTTCACTCTGACATCCAGAGTACTTTTTTTTTTTTTTACTGGATTTTCATCTATGGACTAGAGAAAAATGTACAAAAAATGCTTGATTTTTTTTTTTTTGTTTTCCACTTACACTATATGTGAATATATTAGAACTATAAATGCAGTAACTATTTCTGACCAAACTGGAGTTAATGTTATTAATATTAATGTACATAGATTTAGAGACCAGATTAGATTAGATTAGATTCAACTTTACTGTCATTGCACATGGGTACAAGACAACGAAATGCAGTTAGCATCTAACCAGAAGTGCAAAGCATTAGTGAAGTATAAACATATGCGTTTATAATAATAAACATATGAAGATATGCATATATAATAATGTGTATATAATCTATATATGAATCTATTATCAGCAACCATCAGTGCTCTGATATGTTATGTCTCTTATCCATGTTAATTGTTTTATAAGGCTAATTGATTGTTAGAGAACTCTTTTGTAATAGTTCTAACACAGCTGAAACTGTTGTACTGATTAAAGGGGCAATAAACGTGGCCTTCTTTATGTTAGTGTAGTATCTGGACCAGCAGGAGTTATACGTTTGTTTACAGGAAGGAAGGAAGGAAGGAAGGAAGGAAGGAGGGAAGGAAGGAAGGAAGCAAGGAAGGCAAGAAGAAAGAAAGAAAGAAAGAAAGAAAGAAAGAAAGAAAGAAAGAAAGAAAGAAAGAAAGAAAGAAAGAAAGGACTTTGTTTTTATCTCTTCATATTACAGTGCAAGTAATCGCTTCATAATACAATGCAAACTGGTTCTAACCAGAACAGAAAAAGGAGTGGGAGTTCCAGTGCCCTGGTGGACAACTGGAAATCAAGGAAATTTCCAAGTGATCCCAGATTTTTGAACAGGGGTGTATAGTTTGGGTCTGGAGTGGCTATCTCTCTTTCTTTCCTGTCAGTCACAGAGTCACTGTGAGCTCATGTATGCAGAAGAGGGTAGATAGCTGTTTCTTACACTGCACAGAGACACAACATGAGCAAGATCCCACTAGTGGAAAATATGGAGGGAAAAGATCGTCATCAATAACAATTCTTTTTCTGCACAGTTTACTTCACAGAATACTTCATGCCTACTGTACACTTTACCCAATAGAATACGTATACTCATTTTACTCATAACAACAGTTTTTTTCCCCACATATTTTTTCAATTATTCTTAACCTTGTACAGCCTTCCACTTTATTGTACCTTAGACTGCACTTATCTCCTTATTGTTCTATTTTTGTACCTTAGTTTATCTTATATTTTTATTCTATTTTCAATACTTTTAGGATCACTACATGTCATACTGTGTATGATAGTATATGTAACAAAGACTAAATTGAATTTGACCATTTCTAAGTTCTGTTCCAGGTGGAAATTGACATGAGAATCTATTTTTCAAGTTCCAGGTTCTGCCCCCATTTTGACCCTTTTGGCCTTCCACTTAACTAATTCTCTATTCCTGTTCTTGTGCTGTGTTGTGTTTGGAGCGAGTTCACACCTCATCCTTGTTTCCGTTTAATTAGCTCGCTCGTTTCTACCCTGTGATGTCTTGTTGTGAGCCTTGTTCCATTGTGTTTTCAGGTTTTGACCTTCAGCTTGTTTCTTTATTCATGAGTATGAATGGCACTCTTTTTTTTTAAACCTGTGTTTTAACCTGGATATGTATTGTGACTAAAAATATACCAGATTGTACTGTAACCATATCACACACACACACACACAGAAACATACACACACTCACACACAGTGTCACTGATTAGTGTGAACAAGTGTGTTTGTGATTAGCGGCAAAATCTGGTAGCAGTACCTTAGCAACAGAGCCACATTTACATTGAGCTGATGTTATATGCCCACACGAACCCCTCCATCTGCATTTAATAGCTCTCGCGACGTAGATGGCTATCTCGTCTCCATCTGAGAAGCTACCATCGTTCCACTCCTGAACATCAGCGTGCTACAAGAGAGGCGATGTTTTATCTGCAAAGCGCACACACAAAGTGGAGACATCCTATTAGAGCTGAACAAATATCCCCATTGTTTGAGTTTAATTAGGCTGCACAAAAAGGATGAGAGAACTGGAAAGAAAAAGACAGACAGAGATTGTAGCTGAATGTTGGAGTGCAAAATTAAACAATTAAAATCCCTTCTATTAAAAAAATACACTTAGTGTCAAGTTTAATATGCTTAAAGATAAGGCTTGTGGGTGCTTCTTAAAAAAATGGTGACTACCTGCATTATGAATTAATAATGAAAGGTATTTCAGTGGAATATTTTCCAGACTGTGGTAAAAAAAAAAAAAAAATGCTAATCTTCTTGGGTATGGTTATGGATGATTCGGGTTCAATGGAAATTCATAGACTACAAATATATCAAATATTTCATAAATAGGTTTTGTTTGTTTGTTTGTTTGTTTAGTTTGGGCAGCTTGGCTGAAAGTTTCACGTGAAATCTGGTTAGATGTGACTAAACATGAGCAATGGAAGGTTTTTACTTTCATCTGGATGTGCAGTTGGATATGAAGCTTACAGGATAAGAGTGTGTGTGTGTGTGTGTGTGTGTGTGTACAGGATGCATTCATTCATCCTTAGTAACTGACTGGTCAGGATCGCATTGATTTCATTCAATCCAAATTCAAGTCAGTTTTATTTGCATTGTGCTTTTAACAATGGACATTGTCTCAAAGTCTGAAAGCAGCTTTAGAGAATATAAAAATATTTAAATAAATTAAAAGTTTTTACTTATATTTATAAATTAATATCTATATTTATCCCTAATTAGCTGGGGCGTAAACAAAAAAATAATAATTTGTTTGAATTTTTCAGAATAGAGCCAAGTTAATTTATTAGAAAATATCATGGAGAAATGTCTTAGAAAATGTTACAGCATGAACAAGAGTTTTAAAAAAAAATCATATCTATTTAAAAAAAATAAATAATTAAAAAGAGCATTCTGCTGTAGGCCATGTCCACTTGAGGTTTAAATCCAGATGCAGATGCTGCCTGCTGTCTAAATAAACCATTCACCAGATTCTAAAACCCAGGATAAAAACCTAAATCCCCTGTTAGATGAGCAGACCTTGTCCCCAAAAATCACAGATGGCATCAGTGACCTTTGGTGTCCTTTGAGTCGCTGCCTCTCTGCCTCGTGTTCTCCCCACTGACTGCATGACTTTCCCTTCATCTGTATTTTCTAATATCTGTTTATAGGCCAATTAGCTAGCTAATGTAGTGTGGTTTTCTCACAGAAGACAGCTGTTTTCAGAACGTTATATATATATATATATATATATCCACCAGTGGAAACAAGATTTCCCATAAGCGTGAACATTTTTAGTCGTCCAAAGCAGATTCAGATAAGTCTTTAAGCCGTGATAAATAGAATTGATTGGACCTATTGGATTATAATGGTTAAGGTATCTTTGCCTCATGTCAGCTTCTGCAGGTTCACTAGATGATATAAACGGCATGATTCACACCTGCGATGTCATGATACCTGAAATCTTCATGTTAAATTGAGCACTGGCGAGGTGTGAAGGTGTGAATTGGTGCGAAAACACTGCAGTATGGATGTCGGTATATAAGAGGAGGTGTTTCCTCTGTTCACTTTGTCATCAGGGAACAACAGAAGCATCACCAGGTTTGTTACCTTTTATAGTAACCCAGCATTGTTTGTTTAAAGGTCTAGTCAGACCACACACACACAGTTTTGATCCACCAGTCCAACATGCATTTTTTTTTTTTTTATGGGCTGCTGTTTACTGTTGGTTCTTTTTTAGTGGAAATACACCTTATGTCCAAAAGTATGTGCACCTCTGACCATCACACTAAAATGCTGCTTATTAAAAATGTCCCATTACAAATTTAGGTCTACTCTTCCAGAAATGCTTTACACTAGATGTGTGGATTTGTGATCTTTCAGCCACAAGAGCATCGGTGAGATCCGGTGAGAAAGACTGAGGTGCAGTTTGTATTCACTGGGGTTGAGTCAGGTAGAGTCAGAGTTCTGTGCAGGACATTTGAGTTCTTCCACTCCATCCTTGGCAAAGCTGGAGCTCAGTGCTTTGTGCACAGGGGCATTGTCATACTGTACGGGTTTGGGCCTCTTGGTTACAATGAAGGGAAATTGTAATGCTACAGCATACAGAGACATTCTATACAGCTTTGTGCTTCCAGATTTGGCGCAACAGTTTGCGGAAGAACTACATACAGGTGTAATTGTCAGGTGTCTATATGCGTTTGGCCATATAGCATGTGCTCAAAATGCTATCACCCCAAGCTTCAGACACTCAAGAAACACATCTATGCCTAAGAAATCAAATCAGGAGACCTACGTTACATTTCTGTCCTTCAGCAGACACCCTTATCCAGAGGAACTTGCATTTTTATCTCTTTTTTATACAGTTGAGGGTGAACCTGGGATTTGAACTCACAACCTTCTGATCAGTAGGCCAACACCGTAACCATCCCCATAACAGTGACATCATTTAAACTTGATGATAAATGGATTCCAGTGTGTTACTTAGGAAAGGAATGAAAAATGTTTGACTATTAATTTGCTTGAATATTTGGAAGTTCTAAAAGGAGTCTGTAGTTTCACAACTTTGTAATGATTTTCCAACATCCAGGAACGTCTTCAGGACACAGGAGGATTCTGTACCACTATGTCATGTCACACAGGACACTTCTTTTGTCTTAATAAGTTCAAATTGAGGTGAAGAAGATGCCGTTTTTCATGTAATCAAGGTGAAGGCAAATGCAAGTGCAGAATTCTTTTATTATAGTGCAGAGAAACTGTGAAGCAGTGGAACAGAAACTGTGGCCATGGAACAATACACTTAAATAATGGATGTAGACAGATTAGCGGATTAAAATCAGGTGGCTATTTACATGAGGGACTGCAGTAATTACCAATCATAAAATAGGTGGACAAACAAATCGTATAACTAAAAAAAAGAGTTCGGCTCCATTGCATGGTGTTGCCGACTGCTGGTCTGGCAGGGAAATGTCCCAGATACCCAGGACACTGTTAATGGAAATTGCTGCTTTAATGTAAGTGATAATAAGAACTAAGCTGTTTCGTAGACGTTCCAAAACATTAAATCAGCTTAAAAAGTATTTTTAATAAGTAAAAATTGTATTTAATGGAAAATTGTTTTCAAATCGATGTTACAGAAAACTGATATCTGAGTGTAGCTACTCTGCTATTGCGTCATTGATTGTTTTCCTCTAACAGCACATCCCGCTCCATGTTTCACAGTGTCGCTGATGTAAAACAGTACCAACTACATGCTACATGGTTTTGAAAGTCACCCCTGATAACTATATTTACCCTTTTTTTTAGGAAAATCAGGATCTATGTAAAAATCTCCAGAATGCAAAGAAAAATAAACCCCAGCAAATGCATTATTAATGCAGCAGACCTTTCAAAACCAATTTTGTACCAAGATGTCAAGCAAAATATTGTTGGTCTTAAGAGGATTACACAACATGTCAGAAATCTACAAGGTCTCAGTCAGATATTCAGTGAGCCGGAGCTTATCTCAGGCAGCGCTGCTTCAGTAAATTATTGTTGAGAGTTCTGGGTTGGATGCATCTGGGAAAACATGTCACCTGAATGATCTGAGCCTCCTGATAGTCATTTATTTTCTACCTCTAAAGGCAAACAAGTGACTAATCCGGCGGATTTTAAAGCCAGAGACTTCTAGTGGAGTACTTCTGATCGGAGATTAGAGAAGAAACACACTTCCGTGGCGCACAATTAAAAGGATTCTATGCGTTCCATGTACACCAATTAACACACACATGAAATACTGATATGATTTAAATTAAAAAAAAACAACACCAGGATATTTATACAACAAGAAAAACTTACCTCATTAGAGGCGGAGATAAAGTTCAGCAAAAGTCAGAGACTGGAATGTTATTGCCGAGTTGTAATAATTACACAAGTCATGAAGAGATACAAAGGTTGTTAATCTCTTATTGCTGCTAACATAGAATATCTATTTTGATATTATACATCATTTCTTTTCACTTGCAATTCATAAAAACAACGTGCTTATTATTTCAGTAACTTTTAATCGATCTTATTCGTATGTGCGTTTGTATGTAGAACAAGAGTTCTTAACATAACTCCATTCATGTGAATCCAGTCATTCTCAGTGATGAGATTCATTGCATTTTATGTCATAGAAGTAAAAAAATTGACTTTTTTTTTATAATTGCGGATGTGTAGATTGTGTAAAATTGCCGTAAATACAGTAATTTTAGGAAGGGGAAATGCATCACCAGTTCCAGGAAATTCTGACACAACATGAATGAATAGACTGCTACGTTTATCATTGCTAATAGTTCCAAGTACACAGTAACTCTGGTGTCTGTTTTTTGTTCATTTTTATTAGTTAGTTGGTTGACAGTGGTTCAAATGTTTGTTAGCGAATAATTCCTATTGCTAGACATTTTATTGCAGACAATTGGATTTATATGCTGAATAAATAGCACCATATATATTTAGGGTAAAAAGTGTTTTGGGGTGATTATGTGTTTTAAGAGCTAATATTAAGGGTTAAGAGCTGAATTAGGATTAACTATTTCATTTATATGAAAGTTAAAAAAAAATCCAAACATGTGATCCTCCTCTGTTCACATTTGTACCAATTTCTCTGAAGATCCAGCTGCACTGAAGACGAAGAAGCTTTATAAACACATATATATATATATATATATTTTTCCAAATGAATGATTATTCCCCCACAAACATTTCTTCTAATCTCAAACGGCCCACATGGAATCGATTCTCCAAAACACTGATTCCGAATCTTCATCCCTCTCTGCTCCTTCACTCTTCCTCTGTTGTTAAAAAAAGTGATTATGTAATTATTTTAATTAACGGTAGTCAGAATGAGGTTGAAGATCCTCTTGAGGACTGACTGAAAGAACTAAACCCCTTTCCATGAAATATTACAAGGTTAAGGCGAGGAAATGTTTCTAGGAGACTTGATTAAACATCCTACTTCACATATATACATATATATATATATATATATATATATATATATATATTTTTTTTTTTTTTTTTTCAATCAATGCCATATGTTCTTGTAGAGTCGAAAGAAAAAAGAGGTGATTATCTTCCTCCATTAGCCTTCAGAGTAATGCTGGAGAGATGACTGCATACCAGAAAGCAGTATTTTGAGCAGATGGGAATGAAGAGTAGAATTGTGTCGTGTGTTCAGACAATATTTTGTATTGGTAATGCTTTAAATTAAAAGTTCTCCTAACTTCTATTTATTGAATTAATTAACCAAATATGCCAAATTATGAATCCCTTAATTAACCAAATTACTGTTATTTACTTACTGACTGACTTATTAACGTTTTTATTTACTGGCATACTCACTTACTAACTTATTTATTGACATATTTATTTTCTGATATGTTTACTTACTGATTTATTGATATTCATTTACTGAATTACTGACATATTTACTTATTGATGTATTTATTTACTGATTTATAGAAATATTTATGTACTGAATAACTGACACATTTACTTACTGACTTATTTATTGACAGATTTACTTACTGATTTCCTGACATGTTTAGTGGCTAAATTACAGTCGCATTTACTTACTGACATGTATTTCTTGACATATTTACTTACTGACTGACATTTATTTACTGACATATTTACTTACTGACTGACATTTATTTACTGACATATTTACTTACTGACTGATTTATTTATTTACTGACATATTTACTTACTGACTGATTTATTTATTTACTGACATATTTACTTACTGGCTTACTGACATGTTTACTTAATAATCTATTGATAGATTTACTTACTAACTACCTTATTTCTGTATCTCTTTACTGATTTACTGACAGGCCTACTTGTATTTATTTACTGTCAGATTTACTTACTGATGTATATATTTACTGATTTACTCGCATATTTACACACTGACTGACTTACTGATGTATTTACTTACTGAATAACTGACATATTCAGTGCCTGACTTGCTGTCGTATTTACTTACTGATGTGTTGACTTTTTACTCACTGACTTATTTATTGACGTGTTTACTTACTGACTTACGTATTGACGTGTGTATTTACTGACATACTGTCAGGAACTGCTGGACTGTTCCCTGCCAGGCCTGAGGAAGGCGCTGGCAGGTGAACCCGAGAAGCCTGCTTGTTCGTGTGTCTTGTGATTACCTGTCCTATTGTTCTCTCCCCTGATTGTCTCACCTGTACCCAGTTTACCCTAATGTCTAGCTCTATAAATAGGGATTAGGTAGTAGGTAATAGGTTTATCTGTCATTCGTTCCGTGGTTGCAGTCCGTCTATGCTCCTGAGTTGATCTTGCTATCTGTTCCATCTTTATTTTCCTTTTTTTAACCACACCATGTCTCGTATCCTGTTCGTCTTCCCATGTCGTGTCTTCATGTCAATAAAAGCAGCGCTTCGCTGAATCCTGTGTCTGGGTCTGCGTTCAGCCGCGTGCTAGCGTGGGCATGCGCACCACGGACGGCCTGGGTTCGCGCCCCGCCTAGGCGAGGATCCCGGCTGTGACACATACAGCATATATTTACTGACTTACTGTCTTATTGATGTAATGACTTACTGATGTATTAACTCACTTAATGACTTATTTATTTACTGACATTTTAACTTACTGGCTTACTTATTGAGGTATTTATTTACTGACTGTTAGTTTACTAACTGATTTATTTACTTATTGATTTACTGACATTTATTTATTGACTTACTGAAGTATTTATTGAAATATTTACTTAATGATACATATTTACTTACTCATTTACTGATGTATTTTCTTATTGATTAACTGCTATATCTACATACTGACTCATTATTGACATATTTATTTACTGACATATTTACTTATTGGCATGTTTTATTTACTTACTGACTTATCTGACATATTTACTTAGTGGTTTACTGACATATTTACTTACTGACGTGTTTATTACTCAATTACTGTCACATTTACTTACTGACATGTTCATTTATTGGCTTACTAAAGTATGTATTGACATATTTACATACTTACATGCTTACTTACTGACTTATTAACTTAATGACTTAATTATTTATTTACTGAATCACTGAGATATTTATTTACTGACATATTTGCTTACTGAATTACTTATTAGTGTATTTACTTACTGACTTATTTACTTATTGAAGTATCTGTAGAATGACTTGCTTAATCATTAATTGACGTACTGCTTTACTTCCTTCCTTCCATCTGTAATATCCTGAGGGAAATTCTAGGAACGATGCATTCCCAGTGCCCTTCACTCAGGGCTTCTGTGCTGCGCTGTGTGACTACATATACATATGTAGATGACCTATGTGACTGTAATAACCTCTGATACGCGTCACTTCCTTACGTAGATTTGAGATTCTGCATCTGATCTGATCTGACACAGCAGACATCTTGCTGTTTTTCTTTTGTTCCCCCCGATTCATTAAAGGTCAAGTGAAGGTAAAAAGCTGGGTTGTGTTTTGCAGACTAGGACACTTTCATGATGTGAATGAAATTCTCACATCTGCTTTACAGATCAAACTGAACCAACCTGCTGAGATGTGATATCATCACAGAACTTCATCGCAGATCTTCACACGTCTCGCTGTGACGCTCCCCCGCTGTCTGCGTCTATATGAAGTCATTTACAGCACAGCATGGGCTTCAAACGTCAGTGCTTTATCACAGTAATAAGCCTTATTTAAAGGCTGATTATCTTATCACTCATAACACGGAAGAGATTAAAGAGTAGACAGGCTTAAACGCAGGCATTACAGTTTTCTGTGTTGTGTGTTGTGTCTTTTCATCAGAAATATAGAATAAATATCTCTGAAATGTCTTAATAATAACGACTTTTCCCCAATAATGTGATAACTCTTAGAAATGTAAAAACATTCACACGTATACTGGTCACTTAAAGTGTAATAATGGAATTGAACAGTAACATTTATTTAAGAAGAGTGTTTTTTATGGAACATTTATGGAAGGAGTGTCCAGTGTCAGAGGACAGAGTGTTTAATTTTTAAATTCAGAACAGGTCTGCGAAATTTCTGAGTTCATTATAGATTTAGCCCTAATTCCATCCTGTTGAAAGCTAACTGATGGCAATGGCAGTTCAAAGATGGCGCTCCAAGTGGTTCTATCCACGGCAGTCCCCTGGGTCATGGGCTGTCCACGCAGATCTATCCCCAGTAGCATTAAGCACCACCAAGCGTTGAGACTGATATTCATTATATAATATAAATAACGGAAAAATACAAGATTGTTATACGAAATAAACAATCGGTTTGGTGTGTTTCTGAATCTGTCTGATGAAGGATGCAAGGAAGACATGATTTTATAGCTACATCATCATATTATACTGGCTCATCTGTTACTGTGGACCTCGGTGTATACATTATTCAAATGAGTCAAATGCAGCTAATGCTTGGCTTCTTCCATCATGGCAGGACGTGTGTAAGAGCACAGCCACATGCTACGCTTGCTTGATTTGCATAGTGAGTGAGTTGACATTTTACATCAAGCTCTGTGATGTTTCCTGTCGTATCTCAAGGAACTCTGTCACACGGTGAAAAGGGCACGTTAACTATCGGGTGTTTTATGTAACCTCTATATCACCGAAGGGCTTATTTCATACCCAAACATCTGGGGAAATATGTACAATGTGCTAGGAATGAATTTATTCATTAGAAGAAGAAGAAAAAAAAGATACAACAGCATTCTTACTGCTCCGTTCGCTCTTAAATCTTGTTCAAGATCAAGAGATTTAAGTCAGGCAGCCTACATTAAACATCAGAGGTTCAGAGTATCTGAGCTCAGCTACAGGGGGGAAAAAAGGGATTTGAATCTTGTCATTTCCTCCTCCAGTCATTTCCAGCTCACTCGGATTGTGTTGTTTTTCCGATTGGTTTTGCAAGCAAATTTTCAGCAGCGCAGGAAGCTCAGCCCATTCAAAATGCCAGACTTGGGAAACCGTACAAAAATCAGATTGGTACACTGTTTCAATTTTATTGATGCGAGGAGCTCTGTCTTTGAAGCTTCAATTTCATCTCTGCTAATTAGCTAACTGTCAGATCAGTGAAGCTGACTTGCTAACTAGAACAAGAATTTCAACTGTCTAGTCAGCTAATATACCTAATTGAGATTGCCTTAAAATAAGCTACTATACATTACATATACTTAAAATCTACATTAACAAATTAGCTACCTAATGCCAGATAGCTAGGTCGTGTTACGTTTAGCTAGCTGACTCTGTGCTAAATTCAGCGCCTCGGCTTTTGTGTCTTCTTCCATGATGATGATCGTCTTGAACGTTGTAGTTTCTATGAGATACGCTCTACAAGCTAGGGCACAGGATTACAGCTGTTTAGCTGAAAAGCGCTCCATGTCTTGTATTGCTAATCCAAAGGCAAAGATAAGAATTTTACTGTGACAAATTAAGGGTTTCTCTTGTCTTTTCATAATATGAAGTGGATAACTTTGTAGCCAATGTCAGTCCTAAATATAACTCTCAGTAGATTATCATCAGTAGATAGTCATATTATAATGTGAGTAATGGCTAGCTAACCATTTAGCGTCCGATTGGTAAGCTTTTAGGTTGTTTACAAAAACTGTTCATGTACAGAGTAAAGACTATTAATGAATAAAACGTTTTTATCACAATGGGAGTGGTCTCTTCCAGGATGACCCCTCCCCTTTTATATGGCATGATGATGCAGTAAATGGTGTGATGAAAAAGACTCATCAATTTTCATCTCCAGTAAAGTTTCCAAGACTTGTAAAACTGATGTTGAAGCCATTTTGGTAGCTTTGATAGACATTTTTCTGTTGTTTATTTTTGTTGTTGTTGTTGTTTTCATTTATTACCTGTATGTAGGTCAGAATACTCACCTATTTGAAGCTCTCCCAGTAATTGCCTTAAAGAAAATCTTTTTTTTTTTTTTTTTTTAATTTTCATTTCTATCATTTGCATAGTGGAACCTGATTGGCTCATATATACTATGATGTCACTCTTCAGATTTTTCCAGCTTCTGTTACCTGTTTCCTGATGCAAATCCACAGCAGTAGCTTTAATTATCATGAATGAATTTTTAAAAAATTAATACTTTTTAAATGTTACAATGATTTTAAACACAGCAAATGTATGGATTTCTGGTCCATGAATATTTGATGATTTCTAAAGAAAAATTCTTCAGAAAACAGACTCTTTAGATCAGGAAATAGATTCGTTAGACGTCTTGGAAATGTGCTATTAGAGGAAAACACATTGCTACACCAACATCATGGATTATGTTCCTATAACAGCACCCCACTAAGTCTTTAATTCCTTACACACTGCTGTAGAAATAATGAGCCTCTAATTATTAACAAGTAAATGAGCAACCAGAAAAAAAATGGCCATGTGGTGATTCATGACAATATGGCAACAGTATATTCCCTGTAAATAAGACTGTTGTGCTTTTCCCAGCCTGGCTAATCGCATGCTGTTTAGCTGACATTAGAAGTACTGTAACCCATTGTTCTGTACACACAAGGGCTCTGGCTGCCTTTCAGCAATAAGACAATGACTTTTTGCCTCTGTGGACAGGTGATGTATGAGACGCTGCAGCACAAAAAGATAAATAGACTCTCTTTCTAGGTAGTGTGAGAATGCATCTGGGTTTTCTTGGGTATTTGTAAGTATAAAAAAACAGTTTTTGAGACATGATCATCAGATTTTTATTATGATCTCTTGATTGTGAAGAGCGTTCACAATATACTCTGCATATTGGACAGAAGGTTTTGATGTGACAGCAGTGATTCTTATAGAATTTACAGTTAATTTGCTGGTTTTAAAACATGTTTGTTTTAGTAAATTTAAAAGGGACAAAAGCAAGTCTGCTAAGGAAGTGTCTGCTTATAGCTGCCATAACATGCATGATATCAGAAATTAACTTGTTTTGTTGATGCTGCATAACATTAAATCTAGATATATAAAAGCTAGCTATTTATAGTCCTTTTCTCTTCTCTTATTCAAGCTGGGCTTGCTGCCTATACCCCCAGCTCGGCGAATACACCCCTTGCTGAATATACACCCACTTCATGGAGGCTATATTCGTTAACTTGGTGACTACAGCCCCCAGCATGGCTACTATATACTCTGCTGGGGGCTGCTATATACTCTCCCACCTTTCTCACTATACTCCTCCAACTTGGTGACCCACTTCTTGATAACTACTTTCTCGAGCTTTGTGACTATGCTTCCCAAGCGTGCTAATTATACACCCACATCTTGGTAGCTGTAATCTCCTGGCTTGGTTAATACACCTCCCAGGCTTGTGAACTATGCTCTGCCGGCTTGCTGAATATACTCACCAGGCTTGGTGACTACACTCCCCAGGCTTGGTGACTACACTCCCCAGGCTTAGTGACTACACTCCCCAGGCTTGGTGACTACACTCCCCAGGCTTAGTGACTACACTCCCCAGGCTTGGTGACTACACTCCCCAGGCTTGGTGACTACACTCCCTAGGCTTGGTGACTACACTCCCCAGGCTTGGTGACTACACTCCCCAGGCTTGGTGACTACACTCCCTAGGCTTGGTGACTACACTCCCTAGGCATGGTGACTACACTCCCTAGGCATGGTGACTACACTCCCTAGGCATGGTGACTACACTCCCTAGGCATGGTGACTACACTCCCTAGGCATGGTGACTACACTCCCTAGGCATGGTGACTACACTCCCTTGCCTTGGTGACTACATTCCCCCAGCATGGTGACTAAACCCCCTAGGTTTGCTGACTACACTCCCCAGGCTTGGTGACTACACTCCACAGGCTTGGTGACTACACTCCACAGGCTTGGTGACTACACTCCCCAGGCTTGGTGACTACACTCCACAGGCTTGGTGACTACACTCCACAGGCTTGGTGACTACACTCCCCAGGCTTGGTGACTACACTCCACAGGCTTGGTGACTACACTCCCCAGGCTTGGTGACTACACTCCACAGGCTTGGTGACTACACTCCACAGGCTTGGTGACTACACTCCCCAGGCTTGGTGACTACACTCCACAGACTTGGTGACTACACTCCACAGACTTGGTGACTACACTCCACAGGCTTGGTGACTACACTCCCCAGGCTTGGTGACTACACTCCACAGGCTTGGTGACTACACTCCACAGGCTTGGTGACTACACTCCACAGACTTGGTGACTACACTCCACAGGCTTGGTGACTACACTCCCCAGTTGCTAACTATACTCCCCCATCTTGCTGACTATAGTCCCCCGGCTTGATGACTATACTCCCTCTGGATTGGTGAATTCATTCACCTGGCTTGATGACTATACTTCCCCAAGCTTGCGCACTATAATCTCCCATCTTGCAGACTATTCTGTCCTAGCATGGTGACCCCACCCCCATTTTCATGTCAATTCTTTCTTATTGCTTCTATAAGAAATTATTTGTTGTGTCATACCCGAACGGTAGTTAGAAACAGCAAAAATAAAAACTAACACAAAATTTCTTGCAGCATGCTGTATAGTTACTTTTTTGCACTCTACCTCAGGTTCTCTTTACAGAACAGACAATCCTCACTGCGTGTTTTTCCACAGGCAGTATTTCCTCCACCTTTTCTTGTATTTCTTACTTTTCTCTGCTTGTGTCTATACAAAGTTTGTACAGTTTTCATTATTGTTTTCATGTGAAAGAGGGATTTGTGGATCAGGGATCTCACCAAGTGAAACTCTCTGTAGTCTGGTTGGCCTTAACTGATAACAAGTGATTAAAGGCAGGTAAAGTGAAAGGTTCAGCGATCCTGAGATTTTTAAAAAATGTGTAGCATGCTATCAGCTTTAATGGGAAATCTTGACAAAACCCTTTTGTACATTTTAGATTTATTTTCACACGTCAGACTCAACAGAGATTTAGAAGTTTAGATTAGTCTCTTGGCTTTCAATCAGCGTTTCTATATTTGTGCTATAGAACTTTCTGAGTGAATCAAAATGTGTAAATGGTGTTATCTACCAAAATAACACACTCTACACTCTTTTTAGCACATTAGCAGTCTGCCTGTGCTTGGCAAGACCATGTGTTGTGATAACAGCTGTCAAAAGAGATCAAAATAACCATTTAAAAGTGGTGTGAAAGTCTTTCAGTCTGAAATTCCCTTTAATGGCAGGTGTACACTTTTATCATAAAAGAAAAAGTTAAAGGTATAAAATGTTTCTGACTTTTCCTGCATATCAGACAGAAGTATGGCATATTCAACCATCAGCGCTGATATTTGCTTTAAAGAAAAGCCAGCCATGTGTTATCTGCCTTTGAAATATAGTACTGTCATTAAATGGGTAGCTTTTTGACCTCATTTTGTAATGGCGAATAATAATAAGACTTAAGAGCGTAAGTATTTTCTTTCATTGCCTATCACAGTCAGGCTTTAAGAATTATTAGCTGCCAGATGATGAATTACGAGCTTAATTTATATAGATGACTGATAAAAGTTACACATAAAGAGTTTATTGTAATCTCTGCTCTGCCTCGGAATAGTCCAGTAACTCTTTGAGCTCAGAGTACACCACAAACATAGCACTAGCATCGAACTTCATTCCAAAGTTCTTTCAGAAGCTCGATTCGTGTCAAGTCATGCGTAAAATGATGTGCGTACGAATGACGTAAAGGTGCGTTTGGAAAGGAAAGATTACAGCGATTTCAGTCGATGTGAATTTGAACTTTAAACACAGCAATGTGGTAAAATAGCTGAGACTTGTTTTAACATGGTCCTCCCAGTGAGTCATACAGCAATCAGGTAAAAGTGGTAGACTTCATATGAATCAGTGAAGTGATTCACATGAATTTACAAGTGCCCTATCATCTGATGTCATTTGGTCAAAATGGAATACTGTTCCAGGCTGAGAGATAGCTCTGATTAAAAGGAATCAAGAGTGAAATATTTTATTATTTATCATGTATGAAGAGAATGTTCCAGAAGAGCAGTGTAGAGTGAATAAAGTTACTGGCAGTGAATTGATGCTTATTGAAAGTCCACAAGCTGTTTGTTTATGCAGCACAGGTGCAGTACCAGTACCTACAGTATATACTCTCAATACTAATTTTTTAGAAGACAAATTTCTAGAAAAGCAGCCAGGGTCATTTCTTTTGTTTATGAAATGGCCCCTAGTGTCCCCTGGCAGACCTGGAGGCCATTATGTCTTTTAAAATACATGAATAATAGTACACATCAAAATTATTTGCTTATGAGGACATCATAGGATGCCCTGAATAGAAACTGGAATGCACATAAATAAATGAGATGATTAGCTTTATAACTTTTGTCCTAATTCAATTCAATTTATGTGTATAGTGCCTTTAACAATGGACATTGTCTCAAAGCAGCTTTACAGAAGTATAGAAACATAGAATAAAAATGATAAAGCTTAAGAAACCAGGGAAGGGAAAGGAACCCATCCTCATCTGAGTGACACCAGAACATGAAGAAGCAGCAATCATGAAGCATTCATGTCTGCATTGAAAGACATGTAATAAGGCAGGGAAAAAAATCAGAAAAAAGAGAAAGAGATCCAATACACTAATATGCTAATTAATTAGATGTAGTCGAATTGTATGCTTTTCTCTTTCTTTCCGCTTGCTACCTAGCTAATTTCTGACATGTTAAGCTAATGGAGGTAGCTTGGTGGTTGCTATGGCAGGAGTAATCTTTTGACTTTAGACATCTTTCACCTTTATACAGAGAAGCTAACAGGAACTCCACTCCACTGAGTCAGGGCTCAATCATATTATTCCTTTTAAATATTGGGTTTGTTCTTACTTTAGAGTTCCAGGGTTTCTGGTTCAAACCTGAGCTCTGCTTACTGCCCATGTGGAGTTTCTGGGCATGATGTTTCTGTGTCTGTGTGGCCTTCCACTTCCCCAAAACATGCTGCTAAGTGGATTGGATACGCTCCCAGGGTTAGGTTCCAGATCCTGACCAGAATATATGAGATTGAATTTCAAATTTATTTGGTAAACATGCCATGTGTACTCTATTGAATCCATGACATTTTGTTAAATCTGTTGAGAAGCAGTTAATAGGCTGTTTCTGGCAGTGAACCTTCAGTGGGTTTCCTGCCAGTCTCTGGATGGTTTGTTGAGTGATTATAGTGTCTAAAAGCAGACTATCCAAATAAACTGTTAACAAAAATCCTCTCACGGTAATCGTATGTTGCCAGAGGGTTTTATTGCCCTTGTCATCTATTTCTGTTTTCTTCATTTTGTATCACCTTTGCTGCTGTGGTTAATGCAACCAGGACAGTTCTTTTCAGCCTCAGTTCTCCAGAGTGGTAATGTTCTGCTTTCGGTTTTGACAAAAATATGGGAAATCTGTCTGAATTATTTATTGCACCTACACCGTTTTTTCTCCCGCAGTAAATAAATGTGCGCTAGGAAAGCAGCCAAACCCAACCTGAGCAAAACAAAAGGGAGAAAACACAAAAAACAGATAGAACAAAAAGGCAGAGGGAAAAAAAATATGCATTAGCAAACGAATTTCGCCTCCTTTTGCTTTCTGCATGTTAAATTATACCCTCCTGTTAAAAAAACAAAACACAACCCACGTCAAGGTTTGCCACCGTTTCAGTACTTTCACAGTCTGGTGTGATCTATAAACAGGTAAAACGCACAGCATGTGTCTTTTCATTGAGTATTGAATCTGCAGCCTGAGACTTTCACAGCAATTTTCTCTCTTTACCCTGGAGTGAAAGATGGAGCTGCAGGAGGATGTGGATGGATGCTATAGTTTCATAAATGAGCCGGGATTGTTAAATCAGCTTAGTTCTACAAGCAAAGAATTAAATAGGTTTCATATAGAGAAAGAGCTTTGCCTGAGGCGGACGCTAATCACCCATCCATCGAGATTTCATACAGACAAGCACTTAAAGGAGAAATTAAGATTCAAAGTAACGGAAAAGCGGAAAATATAATGATGACTTATAACATAACGATTACTAATACCCTTTAACAACGCAGGGGATGTGGTAGCTTAGTGGTTAAGGCGTTGGACTGCTGATTGGAAGGTTGTGAGTTTGAATGTGAGGCCCACCAAACTGCTGCTGCTGGGCCCCTGAGCAAAGCCCTTAACCCTCAATTGCTCAGCTGTAAAAGCTGTAGCTATGAAATGAGATAAAATGTAAGTCTCTCTGGATAACGGTGTCTGGCAAATGCTAGAAATGTAAGCGGAATTAAAAACAACTAGACATTTATTCCCATCTAAGTGACACACAAGTACTGTCGAACACATCAGGATGCCTTTTTATCCATTTTTTATTGCTGGTTTGGAAAATTGGATAATGATAATGAATGAACAGAGGTAAAAGTGTTAAATTAAAGTGTCCAGTGAATGCATTTCTTCCTGTTTCTTTTTCCTGAGTACAATCGAGATTTTAAAATGGTCAAAAAAAAACTTTGTAAATATCACTCAAGTCAAACGAGTGGTTTGAACCCGAACGGAACAGAGGTTAATATTGATTGTTAAATTCTGACAGGCGAAATGTTACATTGCTTTTTCTCTCCTCCAGAACAATTATACGAAAAGGTCAGAACACAGCGTGAGAACAGCGTGAGATCAGAGGCTGTGTTTGCTCTTGGAGAGGAAGAGAAGGGAACCCCTGCAGAATCCAGCTGCGGCGGTTCGTTTCCGTACTGTTGGTGATCGATGGCATGAAATTCAGCTCTGCGTGGGTGAATCATCGCTCATGCCAGACCAGGGTGGTGCTATTACATCAACCTGGAGACATAAAGGCTTTTTACATAACAGCAGCACCCTCTAGCAGCGTGTGCAACTTCTACATCATGATGAGTCTTTTACTTATTGTGTTTTCAAAATGAATTACCAATGAAACCACACGGTGCGTGATTCTGATTGGTCAGAAAGTGTTGATTAACTGTTAACCCACTTACAAAGTTATTTATTTATCCATTACTAATTAAACTTAGTCATTAAACTTACATTTCCCAATCAACCGGCTACACGTGAACGCTTGTTTAAAGTTGCCGTAGAATAAGCGATAACAGGAACTAACATCTTTTTGCGAACCTTTAATAGCAACAATGAATGGAAATATAATTGCATGAAACGTATTTTTATTTCATTTATTATTTTAATGTAATTGCTGTGGTATAAAAGGAATAAAACAATTTAGGATGCGTTTAAATCTCATAACTTCAGGACGCCAACTTCACTGTCACTTCTCTTATTTTCTTCAAACCATGCCGTTTTTCATTCCTTACTTATTATACAAGCTCCAAATTGTATATTCATAGAATCTGGAATTGGCATGTCGAGCAACGTATTACAAAATCATGGTCCTCTCAACAACTTTTGAATTACTTTACGTGTACGTGGTATGGAAATAGAAAAGAGGAAGTCGTAATAAAACACACGGGCAATGGAAATCATTGAAATATTGCACACATTCGGCTGAATGTTGCGCACTGAATAGAAAGATATTAGGATGAAAAAATGATTGTGCAGCAGTCTGTTCTCATTCCTGTTTCATCCAGGTGCAAATAAACAAGCCTGGGGAAAAAAAACAACGTGCTAGTGAATGATGAATATTAAACAAGCAATGTCAGGAGTTGTATTGTAGGCATTGTATGGCATAAAGCAGGCAGGACTCTGGATCTTTTTTACAAATTATTCTGCTTATGTGACCTGTGTATATTGCATTGTGTTTTATTTCCGAAATGAAAATCTATTCAGTTCGCATAGAAATGTTAGAGAAGCCAGGTTAAATTAAATAGTTGTGAAGTTAACACAACCTCTGCAGCAAACTAGTTTCATTAAAATTCTCTCTCAAACAGCCAGGATCTGAAATACTGTAGAAGTCAAGCCAAAATCCCAAAGCTCAAAAAAATCTCTTGGATATAGCTGCTGAAATGATGTACAGAACAGCAAATCAAACCCTTAAATGACACCGAAATGGAAGTGTAGGAACAATTAGCAGGCAGAGGAATGGTGGTGCACCATTCAACCCTTGTATTAACATGATCTGCATGGGAGAGTCATCAGATGTGAACCTTAACTGTGACCTCACACAATAGTGAATGTCTAAAGTAGGTGAAACGACATCTAGATAACGCAGAGGCAGGTTATATTGAACTGTTTAGCCACAATCACTGAAGGTATGTTTGGAGAAATACATTTTTACAAAAAAAGAACACCTTGCCTACGATGGTGAAGGATGCCAAAAGAAATGTCTTGCCTTTGTCCCCTTATGTATGCGATTCTATCTTCAGCGGAAGGAGCTGCATAAACACTCCACCTGCCATGCTGCTCACTTTTTTCATCACAGATTAAATCCCGTCACTCCATTTTTTTTACTTCACATGAGGAAAATGTGAGGCATGCATGTGAGTCCACCAAACACTGTGTTATCAACATTGAACAGTTGACGCAGTCAAAAGATGAGTTTAAATGTATATGTGTATTATAAGAATCAATAAACATGCGAGTTTAAAACTGACAAGAAAACTGCAAGGTGATTTAATTTGGGCACAAACAAATGCTGGAGTTAATACAGTTTACTGCAGTCTGAAAGTCTCTTTATGAACTGTGATTGCTGGCTGAAGGGCAAGTATTAAATTTGGTGAAACTTGTTTCCATCAGTTGGTGACAAAATGTACACTATTCTTAATTACTGTGGAACTTTGGCATACGCATGCCCTCTCTTACGAATTTTTTACCTTAAGAATTGAAATTTTGCATGGATTTGCATCAGCATACGAAACATTTTCAGCATATGAACCAAACCGAATGTGCGTACGTCCAGGAACTTGTTAGCGTCAGTGGAAAGCCAAGCGACGCCAAGTGAAGCGAGTTTACTTTGTTTCAGTCGGTGAAAGCTGTTTGGAAAGAGTCAACCCACGATACCAACGTTGCCTTCAGCATGCGTTCAAAAGCTAGGTGATTTTTTGTTGACAGATCAGGGGCGTGGGTGGTCTGTTCTATTTTTAGCCCAAGCTTGGTGGCACAACTTCCTGTGAGGAGCCTTGACATGGAATGCTTGGCTTGGGTCAGTTCTTTGTAAGCAGCCATACAGTTTACATACGCTTCATATTGGGAATATTGGTCATATTTTTGGGTGTCTGGAACGGATTATCTGCATTTACATTATTTCTTATGAGAAAATTCGTTTCTCAATACACATTTTCACCTTAAGAACTCTCCTCCAGAGCAAATTAAATTCAGACTATTTCCCTAGTTCCCCTGCTCACCACTGTTTTCCTGTTTACACTGTCTGCTGATTGTCTGACCGCTGCCTGTTTTCTGATTACGATCTGTTTGCCTAACGGTTTAAACTGTTTACTGTTTTACTAATAAACTGTCTTACCGGCATTTTCATTCATTTCTATCTCATGATGTCATTTAACGTTGTCTTGATCAAAATCTCCAAATAATCACAAAACAATGGTTTATATTTAAAGTAAAGTTTGGTTATGAAAAATTTGCCTCTATAAATATCTCTGTCTATACATCTGTACATAACAACAACACAATATTTGAATATTCATAATATTTACTCACACCTACACTTTTTATTTTTTTTTACATTGCACCTCAGGGTATTTCATCAGGCTCAGTTATGCACATATCCATGAATGCAAAGTTCCTGAGACACACTGTAATCACACCTGAGTGTATATATAAACAAACTAGGAATCAGGAACTAAACTGAAATCAGATGGACACAATCAGGAGACATACTTACGTTTTCTACACCTGTAAACTGTAATGATTTATATTCCCACTCTCCAGATTCCCACAGGAGGCTGCTTTCTCTCGAGCTTTCTTCCTCAGGTCGTCTGCAGGGAAGGTTTTCCTCACCTCATTATTTGTCAGGGACCTAAATCTATTTTGCCCGGCGTATATTTGCTGTATTTTATATCGCACATGCATTTTATTCCTAATAGTTATACTGTTTTGCCGTATTCACGCTATACTTTATTTTAATATTATCTATATTTTCCCCTTTCTAGCTTGTATAGCTAAATTCTATATTTACTGTAATTCTATTCTTAGTCTATATTTATTCTATTATTATGACACGGACAGTCGGATAAAGCATTTCTATGCCATTTCTATGTGATTTTAAATAAAATTTTAAATCTCTATATTTCCGTGAGGATATTTATTATTTAAAGCACTATACAAACAAAAAAAAAGGAATCGAATTTAACCAGGACATAAGCTCATTAATAATAATGTATCATATTTCTTTTGCTCCATAAACCAGCCTTCTCATCTCAGCAGAGAATTTTTGCTTTTTTCTTTTCTTTCTTTGTTTCCTTCCAGACACTGGCATTTTCACTGAGCTTTCCCTAAAACACATAAAACCAAGGGAATAAAAACCTCACAATCCTTTTTTTTTTAATGCTAGAAGGCCTACATTGAAAAGGGCACATAATAACAGTTTTGGCTCAGATCTCTTGCCAAAAGGACACAACACCTCATTCAGGTTCTTCCCTTAGGACATCATGGTGGTGAAAGGAGGAGATGTGAGAAAGAAAGACTCCTGCGCACATTGTGCTATGAGATAACCTTAACATCCACCCATTTAAATGAGCAATGAACCAGTGTATCCTATTACTCAAAAAGAGCCAGGTAAATGGGGCAGAAGAGCCATTTAAAACTCTGCGCCGATGCTCGTATATCTGATATATGCTCTATAAAGCGTGAATACACTTGGAGATTTGTTCCCAGCTCACCTTATCTGTAAACATGTCTCAGTAGAAATGAATGAAGTCCAATGACCTTGCAGTGTTGCAGCCCCGCTTTGCTTGATTTAATTCCATAATTGGTTGTAATAAAAGGAACATAAGGCAATAAATTAAGTAAATGAGTTAATTTACTGCCATGATGATGGGAAAGTGTTAGTCAGCGGAGCGATTTTATTTTTCAGACATCACCCTTGTGGGAAGCAATCGGTTATTTGTTTGTTTATTTATTTATTTAACTTAAATATTAAAAATGGAGATAAACTTTACATAAAGCAACATCTAACTCAAGTGGCTTTATAAGCAAACCTGGAGGATAAAAACACCCTGAGATGACATGAGGATGAAATCTTGAGAGGAACCAGCCTCATCATCATCATCGTGATGACACCAGATGTGCGATTACACCAAATCATTATGTTATACAGGTGTGGAGTCATACAAATTGTAGCATAAGAGTCCTCTGTGATTACAGCAGCAGCTATTAGATACAGGAGTCTTTAGGAATACAGCAGCAGCTATTAGATACAGGAGTCTTTAGGAATACAGCAGCAGCTATTAGATACAGGAGTCTGTAGGATTACAGCAGCAGCTATTAGATACAGGAGTCTGTAGGATTACAGCAGCAGCTATTAGATACAGGAGTCTGTAGGATTACAGCAGCAGCAATTAGATACAGGAGTCTTTATGAGTACAGCAGCAGCTATTAGATACAGGAGTCTGTAGGATTACAGCAGCAGCAATTAGATACAGGAGTCTTTATGAGTACAGCAGCAGCTATTAGATACAGGAGTCTGTAGGATTACAGCAGCAGCAATTAGATACAGGAGTCTGTAGGATTACAGCAGCAGCTATTAGATACAGGAGTCTGTAGGATTACAGCAGCAGCTATTAGATACAGGAGTCTGTAGGATTACAGCAGCAGCTATTAGATACAGGAGTCTGTAGGATTACAGCAGCAGCTATTAGATACAGGAGTCTGTAGGATTACAGCAGCAGCTATTAGATACAGGAGTCTTTAGGATTACAGCAGCAGCTATTAGATACAGGAGTCTTTATGATTACGGCAGCAGCTATTAGATACAGGAGTCTTTATGATTACGGCAGCAGCTATTAGATACAGGAGTCTTTATGATTACGGCAGCAGCTATTAGATACAGGAGTCTTTATGATGACAGCAGCAGCTATTAGATACAGGAGTCTGTAGGAATACAGCAGCAGCTATTAGATACAGGAGTCTGTAGGATTACAGCAGCAGCTATTAGATACAGGAGTCTGTAGGATTACAGCAGCAGCTATTAGATACAGGAGTCTTTAGGATTACAGCAGCAGCAATTAGATACAGGAGTCTTTATGAGTACAGCAGCAGCTATTAGATACAGGAGTCTTTATGATGACAACAGCAGCTATTAGATACAGGAGTCTTTATGATGACAGCAGCAGCTATTAGATACAGGAGTCTGTAGGATTACAGCAGCAGCTATTAGATACAGGAGTCTGTAGGATTACAGCAGCAGCTATTAGATACAGGAGTCTGTAGGATTACAGCAGCAGCTATTAGATACAGGAGTCTGTAGGATTACAGCAGCAGCTATTAGATACAGGAGTCTTTATGATTACAGCAGCAGCTATTAGATACAGGAGTCTTTATGATTACAGCAGCAGCTATTAGATACAGGAGTCTTTATGAGTACAGCAGCAGCTATTAGATACAGGAGTCTTTATGATGACAGCAGCAGCTATTAGATACAGGAGTCTGTAGGATTACAGAAGCAGCTATTAGATACAGGAGTCTGTAGGATTACAGCAGCAGCTATTAGATACAGGAGTCTTTAGGATTACAGCAGCAGCTATTAGATACAGGAGTCTTTATGATGACAGCAGCAGCTATTAGATACAGGAGTCTGTAGGATTACAGAAGCAGCTATTAGATACAGGAGTCTGTAGGATTACAGCAGCAGCTATTAGATACAGGAGTCTGTAGGATTACAGCAGCAGCTATTAGATACAGGAGTCTGTAGGATTACAGCAGCAGCTATTAGATACAGGAGTCTGTAGGATTACAGCAGCAGCTATTAGATACAGGAGTCTTTAGGATTACAGCAGCAGCTATTAGATACAGGAGTCTTTATGATGACAGCAGCAGCTATTAGATACAGGAGTCTGTAGGATTACAGCAGCAGCTATTAGATACAGGAGTCTTTATGATTACAGCAGCAGCTATTAGATACAGGAGTCTGTAGGAATACAGCAGCAGCTATTAGATACAGGAGTCTGTAGGATTACAGCAGCAGCTATTAGATACAGGAGTCTTTATGATTACAGCAGCAGCTATTAGATACAGGAGTCTTTATGAGTACAGCAGCAGCTATTAGATACAGGAGTCTTTATGATGACAACAGCAGCTATTAGATACAGGAGTCTTTATGATGACAGCAGCAGCTATTAGATACAGGAGTCTGTAGGATTACAGAAGCAGCTATTAGATACAGGAGTCTGTAGGATTACAGCAGCAGCTATTAGATACAGGAGTCTTTAGGATTACAGCAGCAGCTATTAGATACAGGAGTCTTTAGGATTACAGCAGCAGCTATTAGATACAGGAGTCTGTAGGATTACAGAAGCAGCTATTAGATACAGGAGTCTGTAGGATTACAGCAGCAGCTATTAGATACAGGAGTCTTTAGGATTACAGCAGCAGCTATTAGATACAGGAGTCTGTAGGATTACAGCAGCAGCTATTAGATACAGGAGTCTTTATGAGTACAGCAGCAGCTATTAGATACAGGAGTCTGTAGGATTACAGCAGCAGCTATTAGATACAGGAGTCTGTAGGATTACAGCAGCAGCTATTAGATACAGGAGTCTGTAGGATTACAGCAGCAGCTATTAGATACAGGAGTCTGTAGGATTACAGCAGCAGCTATTAGATACAGGAGTCTGTAGGATTACAGAAGCAGTTATTAGATACAGGAGTCTGTAGGATTACAGCAGCAGCTATTAGATACAGGAGTCTGTAGGTTACAGCAGCAGCTATTAGATACAGGAGTCTGTAGGATTAAAGCAGCAGCTATTAGATACAGGAGTCTTTATGATTACAGAAGCAGTATACAGTGATATTGTTCAATATTGTTCAACTTTGTAACAGTCTCTTTTTGGGAAAAACAAATCTTTAACATATCAGTTTGAGGCAATACACAACAGCAGAAAGTGAGTCACAAAAGCAAAAACAGAGCATTAGGATGACTCAGACAGGTCTGCAGGGAAGTATGTCTGGATCTGGAACTGACTTCACATCAAGCATGACAAAGATAGAGAGATTGAGCAGATTATTTGGTATGTTCTAATCCTTTGGCCTACAGTAGGTGTAATAAATATAAATCCACTATATACACCAATCAGGCATACCACTCTGAGCAGTGAGAGGTGAAGTGAATAACACTGATGATCTCCTCATCATGGCACCTGTTAGTGGGTGGGATATATTAGGCAGCAAGTGAACATTTCGTCCTCAAAGTTGATGTGTTAGAAGCAGGAAAAATGGACAAGCGTAAGGATTTGAGCGAGTTTGATGAAGGGCCAAATTGTGATGGCTAGACCACTGGATCAGAGCATCTCCAAAACTGCAGCTCTTGTGGGGTGTTCCCGGTCTGCAGTGGTCAGTATCTATCAAAAGTAGTCCAAGTGGTGAACCGGTGACAGGGTCAATGGCGGCCAAGGCTCATTGATGCCCGTGTGATCCGATCCAATAGATGAGCTACTGTTGCTCAAATTGCTGAAGAAGTTAATGCTGGTTCTGATAGAAAGGGGTCAGAATACACAGTGCATGAAGGGTCAGGGCCATTTTGGTAGCAAAAGGGGGACTAACACAATATTAGGCAGGTGGTCACGGGTAATACAATAGCAGAACTACAGGAGGAACAACAGGAGCTATCTGATACAAAGAAGATACAAAGCCACTCAGGTCTATATTCCTCCAATATGACACAGCAAGATATGGCAGACTCAGCAGTGATTATTCAATAAACATTTAGTAAGAAAACCTGAGATGTCCTAGTCAGCATTATCACCACTATACATACTATATATACGTGTGTGTGTGTTACCTGAACCCATCTTTCTTCAACAGAGGCAGATTTTTTTTGCTTTTTTCATCCCTGCAGCAGCCACAACATCTACTTTTCACTCCCTTACAAATGAGCCGCTTGCTTTACTTAACGATCTATCATTTTGCGCAAAGACTTTCTCCTCATCTCCCTTAGCAATTTCTTATCCAAACAAAAAAGCTATTAGCATAATCTTCTCTCTGTCAATATATTGCTTTTTATAACTCTTTAAAAGCCTCTCCGCTTACTATTCACCATAAAGCAGCAATTACACTACACATATAATCATTAAGAATGTAACCCTTGTGTCTCAAAGTCTCTGAAGTCATTCCGCTTTTGTTTTAACGCCCGATTTTTTTTCCAGTTTCCATGAAGATACGCTAAAAAAGGTGGAAATTAACACGCCGATTTCCTGTCTGGTTTCTACCTCATTAAGAAGCCGTGTACCGACCCGTCGACTTCGGAGCAGGAGTAAATTGAGGTTTTGGCTGATAGTTGATGTGAGATAGAAAGCTGTCACACTGATCAACATCCAAATCAGCAAAACCTCCTATGAAGTCCATGGATGTAAATCTCACTGAACGACCGTTCTTTAAATTGCTTATTCTACCAAAGTGCCAAAATTGTGATAAATGAGATGAATTAATTTGGCAGTGAGCCATCTTTGTATTTCAAAAGTCAATTTCATGCATCATGGAGAGATGTGCTAATTTCCCTGTGTCTGGTGTGAGGCGGGAAGATGGTTTAACACTTAATGCTAATGATCGAAATGTATTCTGTTATCCAAAGAGCTGAAATTGATGAGAAAATGACAGTGAAATCATCTCTCTCTCTCTCTCTGTCCCTCTATCTCATAATACTGAGGCTTAGGTATCTTAACAGAAACATGAACCAAATTTAGCAATTGATTTCAGTTCTTCTGCTGTCAGGTCTAGAACTATTGGCACTTATGATAATAATAGGCCCAAATGATGAGCCCAATGTAAATGAAAGACATATTGTATAGTCTACCAATAAATCTCAAAGTCACAATTATTGTTTTTAAATATGTTCTGTTACGTCCCTTTCCAACAATTCATCTCTTTCTCTATAAAGTGTTTGAGAAAGCTTGATGAGATGGAAGAAATCAAGCTAGGAGTCACTGCTTAACACAGAATCTAGGACAATTGATCCATTTTGGTGGATGGTCCGGGGTTTAGTTACGCTACATTTACACATACAGCAACCAGAGATCGCTAATTTTCGATGAAAACTGGTGACTTCTTGTTGCATAAGCGGCTAGATGTTAGTATATTCAGCGTGGCAAAGTTGAGAAAAGTGGTGCACCAATGGGAGTGAAGATAGCAGAGCATATAAACAGCAAATCTCTCTCCAGAATGTTTTATTTTAGCCACAAGAAATCAGATTTGTTGTCAAGTGAAATGCTAAATATTGCGTTATTACTATGGCTACCAGAAGTAGGAACACCTACTGTACTGGCGACATCATAATACAGCGACTGGTGACTTGCAGTGTGTGTGAATGTACTTTGAAACTGAGAGTCATTTTGTAAATCCAATCACGACCTCGTTAAAGTATCAACGAAGAGAAAAATGAAAGAAAACAATTGTCCTGAAAGCATGATTGTCCTCTACACCATCACTGATTGATTCCTTTTCTATAACAGTACAGCTTATTTATTTAAACTCTTCATTTATTCATCATTTTACATAAACTCTTGTGCTCAGACTTTTGTAGGATTTACTGTTAGTACTGTTGCCCAAGCCAGAAATACACAAGTCTGTCTCGAAGATTGGATCATAAAAAATAAACTGCCATGCATTCTCGTTTGATGTTAGCACACCGATACATTAGCATACAAACTGTATTCCTCCAGAAGCAAAGAAGCTCAGAGACTGACAGTGACGCCGGTGTGACACTGGTACAGAGGTGCTAACTCCTACATTCTCTCAAGAACTGACAAATTGACAACTTCTTTATGTAACTGCAGCCCGTGTGTGTAGCTCAGGCTGAGCTGGTGTTAAACTCCAAGCAGTCAGGATACATAAACAATGACAGACTCTGACTGTAAATGAAACGTTGTCAGGAACAGCTGGAGAGTTCCCTGCCAGGCCTGGAGAGGGCACTGGCAGGTGAACCTTGGAAGCCTGCTTCTTTGTGTGTATTTTGTGCCACGCCTTTCCCATTGTTCTCCTTACCCTGTTGTGTCACCTGTTCCCAATTAACCTTAATGTGTAGCCCTATAAATAGGGATCCTTGCGTACTTCTCTTTCTTGGTCATTGTTGAATGTTCCATGTTCTGGTTAAAGTCATGTCAGAGTTTATGTTAGTGGTTTTGTTTGTTTTAGTTTAGTTAGTGTTATGTTAGTCTAGTGATAAGGTTCATCTTCCCCATGTCTGTCTGTCTGTGTGAATAAAGCTGTGCTGTGTGGAATCCTGTGTATGGGTCTGTCTCCATGGTGTGCTAGCGCATGCACCACCGTGGAGGTCTGGGTTCAAGCCCCGCACAGGGCAGGGGCGACTGGACGTGACAAACGTACAGATCCCTTTCTTTTCAGGCTTTTAGCTATGTAACTTATAGAAGTGTAGACTATGAGACTATGATCATTTGAATATCAGAAATGTCAGTAACAATATAATTAAGAGTGGTGTTTATAAGGCTGCATGATGCTAATATAAGTCATTTGGTACAAATGGCTCCACCTGCATGAACATTTCTAAAGGATTGTCTTCTACTAGATCCCAAAAAAAAGAAACTCAATTCATGGTGAGTTCTCACTGTAGTACACTAAAATTGCATGAAATTTACATAGTGAAATACAGCATAGTCAGATTACTGTAAACAAAATAATCAAAGTAGGCTTTCTGTAAGTATTATAGTTCATAAAATACTGTAAAATTTCCACGTTTCAATAGCTGATGCCTGTTACAGTTGTCCTTAATAAATGTCATGTATAGCTTGTGTAGGCTTCACGTAGCGGTAAGTAAAGTATTAAATAACAGCTCTAATCTAAGCTTTTCTGTTTAACCCTGGAACATGTTTATTTATCCTGTGATAACTCAAACGTCTTTCTCTCTCTAATCACAAACTTTGTGCCTTCCAAAAATATCTTAAAACGCAAGAAGAGTTTTCTGGTCAGGACGCTGTGTTTGAACCCTGACAGAACAGGACAGAGCTTGAGTGTGCATTAGGTGGATAAAGGTTGTCAAGCCTTTCTGCAAATGTTTTAAAAGGTTGTGCTGGAAGACCTCCAGTGGCTTTGTGTTCTGCCTTAAAATATCCTTCACTTACCACTTAGCAGCATGCTGTTTTGGTATGTGTGCAGTGCCTGTGGCTTTTCCAAGAGCTCTTGGGTCATTTTGCCCTGAAAAATGTCTCCAATGTTTTTTCTTCTTCTTAAGTAAAAAGATTGCAACTTCATCCGAGTTTCTTTTCTCCTTTCTTATTCGACGTCTTCAGAATTAATCATATTGCATCAGAACGATCTTTAGATATTCAGAGTATAAAGTGGCTCAGATGTACTTTCGTCTTTATCTCCCAAACCTGGCGTCTGCATCCACAGATAATTGTTGTCCCATTTCCTGTAGGATGGAGATTAGAGGCTGGTCAGTTAATCGGGGCTTCTCGGGACGTAATTTTTTATTTTCGGAGAGAAAAAGCTGAATGAAAAATTTAAAACGCTCCAAGCTGTGCTGTAGTAGTTAACATACCTTTGCATTTACATAAAATTTACGTTTATTAGTTTAGCAGATATCCAAAATGACTTACAAATGAGGAAAGCTAAGCGATACGTCAAGCAGAGGATAATGCAGAATATGCAAATATATATGATTTTTAATTGAGTGCTGGAAGAGGAAAATGCAATGGAAGTTCTAAGTGCAGATTTATTTATTTATTTAGTTAGTCATTCATTTACTTTGGAGAGCGGAAGATTATGTAGTTAATAATTAAATAAATTGATAATAATTAAATAAATAATTTAAGTTAATTGTTTATGGAATAGGTCTTTTTGAAGATTCTGCGGCCTGGATTATTATCTATAATCAGTTTGAACCACATGTTAGTCACAGGTTTTTTTCTGTTATATCTTTTTACCTCTCGTTTGTAATTCTTTGTCTTTAAGTTGATTGCCGTTAGACAAAGTAGCTCCTGTCTCTCTCCAAACAGAACCTTCCACATACTGGCACAACTTGGCAACTGGCACCTCTTACATGCCAAGTTGTAGATATATGCTCATAATTCTTAAAAAAAAAAAAAAAAACCTGAGATCTTACTGAATTATCTGAATAACTCGTCTCTTTGTCGTCTTTTGCCAGGTCTCCTTGGTACCTGAAGGAACAGGCAGTGAGGTGATTTCTTGTGAATCTCTCAGAACAGAAAAAAAACCTAACATGGATAGAATTTGGAAGTTCATTCCATCTCTGAGGTCAGAAAGTTGAAGGTTCTGGAAAGGGTCCATATGTCGGTCATTAAGTAATCGCAGGTTGTAAGAGGGAAGGAGGAACCCTTAAGTTATAACGAACACCAGGAAGAAACAAAAAGGGGTCTGTGAAGATTCTCAGTCAACCAAAAACCAAACCAAAAAGGGGTTTTCGCAGCAGTCATATAGAAGAACCATTTTTGTTCCCCAAAAAACTTTTCACAAAATGGTTCTTTAAAAAAACCATAAAGAACCGTTTTTTAATCAAATTTTTTTTTTCACTACAAAGAACCTTTCATGCAATGGAAAACTTCCATAGATGTGGAAGGTTCTTTACAGAACCATACACCCTGAGGAACCTTTATATTTAAGAGTAGAGGGCCTTATTTATTGATCTGCATTATGCGCTGCATGCAGAGAATAAAGTGCATTAATTCAAATTCTATTTTTTTTTTCTTTATTTATTTATTTGTTTTTGGTCAATTACAACTGTCCTTGTAAAAATAGTCAAAATAATCAAAAATAGAATTTTGGAAATTTAAAAGCAAATCAAATTAAATAAATAAAATTACTTTGTAGAAAAAGGAAAAATAGACAAAATATTTAAATACAATACAGTGATGTAATAAATATGGACATGACATGTACCAACTAATAAAAGGGTGGTTTTTTTATTATTATTATTAAAATAATAAACTGGAAATGGGCTATTTTTCTTTTCTTTTTACATTTTTTATATATATATTTTTTCTTATTATTTTTTTTGTTGCTGGCAATGATTTTGTGGTTATGATGGTCAGCTTTCTAAAACATACAGTCCTTAAGAGCTTGTATTGTATAAACATAGATCATATGAATAAACTGGAAATGGGTTATTTTTCAGGCAACAGGCAACCTAACAAGCACTTTTCACCCCTAGGACTAAGTATTCTAGCTCAAATTGAGACTGATTGTGTATTCAACTGTAGTTGACTGTATAATTTGTGCGTCACTGAGGAACTTGGGTTGTGAAGGTGGTGGTGGTGTATTCAGTTCTCTGATCCCGTTTTATTAAGGTTTGATGAGAAACCGTGGGATGTGTGGAGAGAAACTGAGTCATTTGTCTAGTGGTATGGCTGGGTCACTCACTGAGGCGAGGTAAATGGAAGAAAATAGAAGCAATAACAAACCGGAGCAGCATTCTACTGACTTCAGTGATGTTTTAGTGAGTCAGATCTGATCGCTGTACATCCAACCTTCCTTATTAGGAAAGTTAGAAGAGAGGACAAGAGATGAAGAGAATCCAGCATTCTGACAGACTTGCTGATGTCTATGGGTTTGCCTTGGCATTTATAATATTTTAGATGTTGCTATGGCAATACAGGAGACTTTTCTGTTTTTCTCTAAAGCAGCATTCAAAACAAATGGGAATGACATAATATATAGTATGTCCAGTGGAAAAACAGACATTTGTCCTAATAACTGGATGGAAAATGGACAAAGGACAATAATTTTAAAGATAAATATCGATTACACCAGATTTTTGCCTCATTCTCTTTTTGTCACAGACCTGTAAGTTACTGTCTTGTTCACTGAAAGTTTGGTAGTAAATTTATTTACTATATTATTTATTAGAAATATTATTTATTAGAAATTTTTAATCAGTTGCTTTATTTATTTATTTATTTATTTATTTATTTATTTATTTATTCATTTATTCATTTATTCATGTATTTATTTATTTAACATCAGATTCTAAAAACAAATGCAAAGCAAATTTAATGAAAGATTTCTTAGATTAAAATGGAAAAATAAAAGCTTTACAGTTTAATACTAGTCTGCTCCACACAGACTCTTCACTGGTGTCCCACAAGGCTCACTACTCCCTCTCCTTTTCTCCCTCTATATTCACTCCCTTGGCAAAGTTATATCCTCACATGGGTTCTCTCACCACTGCTATGCCGATGACCCTAAACTTATTTTCTTCTACCCTCTCTCAGGACATATCATCGTGGATGATGGCTCATCAGCTAAAACTCAATCCCAGCAAAACTGACGTGCTGGTCATCCCAGGTAATTCATCCCCAGGCCAGGGAACATGTGGTCATTTATTTTGCATGAATTCACCCCTCTTCCCTTTGTCCAATCAAAGGCCGGTCTTGAGACCTGTAAAAGGCTACTGTGTGTAAAAGTTTATCCGATAATATCCTGTACCTTTATTGTCTTTGCAAAGTAAGTCAATGAAGGTAGAAAAAGTCTTCATCTCTGTCCAAACAGCTTTTTCCTGTGACCTTTATGTCTCTTTATATTCTTTTATGAAAGTGATTACAATTTGTCACTGATTTTATCTACAAGGATGAAGAAAAAATTTATCATGCTAATTTAATTCGCAGGAGAAAAAATACACAATAGATTTATTTTTGTTGTTTTACCTGAAGAGCTGAAATCATGCTAATTGAATAAAGCCAGAATTTACTGGCTTCATAAACATAAGCGAGCCATGCTGGTGTGAAGTGATGGCAGGAAAAGCCCTGTCTGAGATCTGCTTGTGCTCAGTTTCCGTTCTGTCCTCCTCCTCCTCCTCCATCTTCATCATCATATTTCCCTCCCTCTCATCCAGTCCCACAGGATCTGAGGTGCAGCCTGCTGCTGATGAGTACTAATGCCATATTAACCTGAATCATTAAGTTCTGAGTTCATCTCTGGTCGAAGGCCAGCACAGTTAATAGGGTTCACATCAACGCTGCAGATTCATTTGTATGCAGATGCACACGTTCATCAGCTGCGGATTAAGGCGTAATTGTTAAGAGTAACAGTTCTGTATAATGTGTACATTTTCCATTTGTGTCCATTTATAGTTATTTTTTCAGAATGATTGGCAGACTACAGGATAATTATACAAAGCGTATTTAAACTACTTTACATCTTTATTTCTACTAATAGCACCATAACAATTAACTGTACTACAATGAAACCATGGGAATGTCACGAGCAGCATCTTAAGTCGTGCTTTAGTGCGAGTGGTGCATCCACACACGGGGTACACTACACAGTTAATACATGGTTGATGTGTTAATATCGCTGAAAGATGATGTGTGTGGACATTTCATGCAATCAGTCTTCGTCACAGCTTGCTTTCTCTAGTTGAAAGATTAAAATCAGTGGTTGTTCCTGTGAAGACTATTTTGACATGGCTAGATGATGGTAATTTGTATTTTTTCTTCTGTCGTTATTTGCTGCCAAATGTTCAATTTGCCGTTTGATATGTTCAATTACTTCCCCCCCAAAAATCAGGAACTACATACTCAAGTGCAAAGAAAACACCGAAAGGTGACAAAATGAAATAAAACAACAGCTCTGCAGACATGGGTTTGATAAATAAATTGACATTTATTTTTTGCTTCATGTGTCCACTTAAAATGAAGCATTACTTCAAGTCTACAAAAAAAGTTCTTTAAAAAGTTCCATATTCTTTCTTGTGATGAAACATTTATCATGATGGGCAGGGTTTCCTCCAAGATGATGCCACATGGCATGAAGACTCCATATAGATGATAAGAATGATTAGAAGAGGGTTAATCAGTGTCACCACCAGAGGTGGGGATCGAACTTGTGTTTCCGGTGGGAGAACTCACAGCTCATTTACAGCAGGGATTTCCGATCTTATCCATAAAGGGCCAGTATGAGTTCAGGTTTTCATTCCAACCAAGCAGAAGCCTATGGAAAGCCAAGATCAGTTGATTAAACCGGTGGTATCAGGTGTGGTTCCTGCTTGATTGGAATGAAAAGCTGCACACAAACTTGTGGATGAGATTGGACATCCCTCGTCTACGGTATCAAGACCAGACCCAAATGCAGGATAACATCTGACTGAGGGAAACACAGGAGAACACTAAACAGCAGAAAATACAGAAATCAGAAGGAAACCCAAAATACATGACTGGGGGATGAAACGATTACCAATTAACAAAGACTAACACAGCACAACTGGTATATACACGGGAAGCAATCAGGGAAACATGAGGAAAAGGTGTTCCAAGAAGGGGTGGAGGTTGAGGGGATTGAGTGGGCATAGAAAAAGCCCTGATAGATCTCCCTCTGGTGGTCGGACAGGGAATTGTCAAAGCAGTCCATGACATTGAATGATGTAAACCATTTGCTATAACCTTCACACTCACCAGATAATGCAATTGAACAGCTCTAGGAGATTTTGGAGCTAGGTGTTAGATGGCATTCGCCACCACCATCATTAAAACACTAACTGAAGGGGGAAAAAGCTTTTGATACTTCTATAATTAATACTAAAAAGCATCGAAGGTGTTCTGGCAACTTGTCACAAACCTAAACACATTTTATCTTAGTTTTTCCTTTAATTTGTCACCTTTTGTAGTGTTTTTTAAGATACAGGTACAGTCAAGAGCAACATACAGTAGTATTTTCCTGTAAGATAGAACTGCTTTAGGATACTAAGAACCCTTAACTATCTGAAGAACTCTTGAGGAACCCTGTTTTGTCTAATTAACTATTGAATTTCAATGAAATAATATAGTAGAATCAAGATAATAAATATTTACTTGCCATAAAGGCCCATAGTGAACTTTAGTTGTAAAAACAATTGCAGTATTTTATTTATTATTATTATTATTATTATTATTATTATTATTATTATTATTATTATTATTATTATTATTATTATTCATAAACTAGAAAATAAATCAAATCAATGATCTCTTCTGCAGTAGTACATGACCTAATTGCAATGAAATAATATAGGAGAATCATCAATGTGTGACACAGCCACATTAGCATTCATCTAATGCTACTTACTTAGATACAAGGAGGTATTAATTGGCAAGAAATAAAAATATTAAAATAATGTTTTTGTTGTTGTTGTTGTCCTTCAGTTGCTCCTTTTTCAGGGTCATCACAGTGGATCAACCAAGCTGAATGTTTTGATTTGTCTCAGCGTTATTTTTTTGTTCAGGTGGAGGATCCTGCTGTTGCTAAAATACCATTTTTGTGAGGTAAATAAGTCTACATTCCTACCCATGTCTTATTTGTAAGCTCAGTGCAAGGATATTGATTGGGAGAGAGATGTGTTCTACTCCAGTTAAATCCTAATTACAATCCTGCTAAATATTTAAGATTGGTCTAGTTTGGTGGACTCTTATTCGAACAGGAAGTAACATGGCTTAAAGGCCATCTTAGCTGCTCAGATGGGAGTCAGTTTTGTTATTCAACCACCATAAAAAGGAGTCTGGAGGATTGCTAGGGACCAGAAGCTAGAGATTTAGTTTGTGGTCTCTGTTTGTTGGACTAATCCTTTGTGGAGAAATTGAGGCCAGTGTTTCCAAGAGACAATGACGTTTGATGACACTCTGGTTTTCCTCCATTGAGGTCTGGTTTTAGTCCAATGAGGCCTGGACCAAAAAAAAGCCCCTTTTGGGAGAGGCTATACTTCTCATAAAACCCTAGTTGTAACGATTGTACCCTTGGCATAAATAGTGCAAGCTGTAATAAGAAAATATTTCTTCTAAAATACTACATACAGCAAAAAATATAAATAAATAAAATATAAATAAATAAAAAATATATAAATAAAATGCAATAGTACTGATTTCATCTCCTTTCATCTGGAATAATGGATCTAAACACAAAGCATTTCCTGAAATCGTTCGCCACTACATGGACAAGCAGCAAATAATTTTCATGTCAGCACCGATATAAATATTCTTTTAAACCCGAGGGTCAGATGTATAACTTAGCAGCACACATACACGGCAGAAACAGAAATCACAATGACGCAAATGGCATACTGTGCATGTTAGAGATTATTTTTGCGCTTCAGAAAGCAGTGACACTGAGTTCAACCGCTTATTTTGTTTTTCATTAGATAGACTAAAGCCTCCTGAGGCTAATAGAACATACACACGAATACAGTCGGGTCTATAAGCATTTGGACAGTGATACAATTTTTGTCATTTTGCCTTTGTACATCACTACAATGGAACTGAAATGAAGCGTAGACATTCAGCTTAAAGAAAATGTTTGTGCACTAAACAATTGGCTGATGAGCAGTTTCATGGCCAAGTGTGACCTGTTTCCTCATTATTTTAGAGCATATGAAGGAGATAACAAGGTGCGGTGTTTATTCCAAGTGTTTAATTTGCCATTATTCATGAAAATATGTGGTCCTACTACTGTAATTCTCAGTATACTGATTTAATTGATTATACTAAATTTAAAAACATGTCTAATGACTAGATTGAATGATTGTAACAAACAGGGACAGATGCCACTGATGGTGGGAATCGAACCCTAGTCTCTGTTGTAAGCCTGATTGCCCACAGTAGCAGATCAGACCCAAATGCAGGGATTCAGTACATGCACTGCTTTTATCTGACAAAACAAAGACTAACACAACTTACATTAAATGTAACAGAAATAAACCATAACTATAACATGGGCACTTAGATAACCTCAACAAAACATGACTATGCCATAAAAACACGGCGTCCGGCCTAAAGGCGCACACAATATTACGTAGACAAAGTTAACTTATATAAATATAATGTCTGACCCTGAGACAGCAGGACAGACATATATAGAGCAACACATCAAGGGAAAACAAGGGATAGGTGAGAAAGCAGAAAAGCCCATTAGAAAAGGCCGTGGCACCAACCACATGGGAATAACACAGTGGTACATAAATAAACCACTTGGCAAGGAACTGCCCCAGTAACTCTTGAGAATGATGTATAGTGGTAGATACATAGTATTAACGTAAATCAGTTACAGTGTGAAGTCTCACAAGGATGATGGAGCTGATGGGAAATACACTATAACTATAGTATTATATTTAGGTGTTTAATGCATGCATGGTAGAATAGTCCAGTGGTGATGTGACAGTTACTGTATGTGGGTTTGAATTTCAGCTCAGGTGTGAGCTCTGTGTTTGATTTTATTCAGTGCTTTGAAAATCCACAATCAAATCATGTAGGATTTGCAAAAATGAATTGTGTTAATGTTACTCATGTTATTCAATCAATCACATCTGGACCAAAGGACCAGAGAACATATTTCGTCTCAGAGCTGATTTTATTATTCTCATTTATGTATACAAAGTTCTTTCTGGTCCTGATCCATAGCATACTATTGACCTTCTCCACCTTTATTCTCCAACTTAAGGCCAAGATCTTACAACCAACTTCTTCCCTCTGTCCCCTGTTGTCGTACTAAGACAAAGAGTGACTGAGCCTTTTCTGTGGTTGGTCCTAAACTCTGGACTTCTTTCATGTGAAGTGTGCTCTAATTTCATTTGCACTCCCCACCGCACGCAAGCCACACAAAATCGCTCCCTGTCCCTCTGAAATCGTGGTGCTGAATAGACAGCGGTGATTCAGCACCAAGGCCAGCACATCTTTGTGTGGCTGCAAGGTGGGTTGGCCAAAAGCACCCCAAAACCTGACGAACCAATAAGGAGTGCCGTCTAACTCTTGACACTCCAGGAGAAAATTCCTGGAGGGAGCCAGGCTCAGCAGTAGGGGTTAAGAGTTTGAGTCCCTTGTGGTAGTCGATGTTCCACATTGTCTCTCTGCCTGTGTTCCAGAGTCGGCAACATAAGGAGGACGATGCTTCCCGACCTGCTGAGTCTAAGCCATGCTCCTGGGGTCTGCCTCACTGTCTCACTGCCCTTCTGCTTCACCAAAGCTCCTCCTGCACACTTGTCTGAGTGACCTTTTTTCCTGCTGACTTTCCATTTCCATTAAAATAACAAAGAGCGCTACTTTCCCCTGGATCCCTGACACTCGCTGCAGCAAGGGAAACATGGAGGAAAGCCACGGACCTTTCCTCCATGTTTCCCTTGCTGCTGCGAGTGTCACACCATTTATAAAGCTTCTTCTAAACTTATGTCTATTCTTTGTTTTAGGATGGTATTTAATGTGAGGTTATATAATGGAATGTACAGCAATTTGGATTATAAATATAATTTGTCTTGGCCTAGTTCTTGACAAAAATGCGGTAATGCAACTGAAGGAGGCCATGATTAGACCTATCTAATCTAGGTTTGCCCAAATCAACAATTTGGTTCATTCTTAAAAAGTGGGAATACACTGAAGAGCTCAGAAACACCAAAAGGCCTGGACGACCACACCAAAATTGTATCACTGTCCAAATTCTTGGAACTGACTTTGTGAACTCTAGAGACCGTTGTTTGTGAAAATCACAGGAAAGTTGGAGTTTCTAGAATATTCAAACCAGCCCATCTGTCACCAATAACCATGCCATGACTAAAATCACAATGATCAAACTTTGTCTTCATGCTGATCTTTGATCTCATCTCAACTTTTCTGTGACCTGGATCTTTTGCCTTGCAGTCTCTTGTTTGGAATTATAAGACAAGAAAAGGCAGTTGGTCATGTTCCCAATAAACGGCAAAAAGCTCAAATCCTTTCCTATAGCCAGTTTACTGACTCTTACAAAGCAGTGACACTAGCGACTCCTTCCATAAACATTTCAGTCACCATCAACAATTATACGCCCTTGTTTAAATAATAACATGTTTTTTTGTCTTAGTAGTCCTAAGATTGTGTGGAACACTGTGAGTGACGTATGCAGTGAATTATAGCTTTATACAGTGAATTATAGCATTTCCATCCACAAACTCCAGATCCCATCGTACACCATGGCCTACAGACTTCCCAGACTTCAAAGACGCCACTTCCCATACCTCAGTCACAGCCACCTGATTCATCTGTTTCCAAACACTTACTCATCATAAACCATGACTAGTGTCTGAAGCTAGTTTCCTGTTTTTTGGCTTTATCCTGTTTGTCCTGTTTGTTGGCGTCAAATTTGCCTTATGTTGTGGATTGTTCGGTGCTATTTTATTAAAGCTGCTTAACTTGCACTTGCCTCGGCCCCAGCCTCTCATTTGTGCCAAAGAGCTGCTCTTATAGGAAATGAATCAACACTTTCTGACCAATAGGATTCAAGAATTCTTTCCCAGTCTGTAATCAGGACCTAAACCTGACAGACTCAAAAAATGCAGTGTGAAAAATCTTTTACTAAAATGTATTCTTATATTTTTATTTAATATGTAGTAGCAAATGTAAAAAAAATAAAAAAAAATAAAAAAAAAAAAAGATTGAACTCCTAAAGATTATCCAAAGTGTGTGATTAATACAGAGGCTTTAGATGATCCACTGATACAGTACACTGCGTTGTCAGTTTATTAGGTACTACCGAAGTGTGTCTAATAAACTGGCAAAGCAGCTTCTAGTAAAACAAAAGGTCACTGACATCTTAAGCTGTTGTGGGGTTTAATTGGATGTCAAGAGAATTCGGGCGCTAATTAGTTGTGAGATCTCCAAGACACAAAGCTAATGGATTACACCGAGGATGCAGGTCCCAGTTGAGTGTAAAATCCCTCCAATTATCAAGTTTAAGCTCTAGACCGATTCCCTGTTTGATGGGATTTTGAATCAAAAATAATCTGATTTATTTGTTGTGCTCAGATCCTAGAACTGGATCATACTGGTAAGAAATATGCCAGGATTACTGTATTACTAACTTTATTAGTGGAGTCTTTAATAAATCTTAAGTATTGCTTAAGTATTATTGGATTGTTGCTTAGTTCAAAGCCTCTAACATCCTCTTGAGCCTCTAACAGCTGTTTATCTGTAACACTTGACCTTTTTAAAGTCTGCGTAAGGTCGCATAGATTTGTGCTTAGTGTTACGACGCTTTCCATGCCAGAGCTTCACTTAAGAACTTCTGGTGCATCCGAATCACAGGATTTTCATGTGAACGCATTTCCAAACACATGACCTCATCAAAAACTCATCTGAATTGTAAAGACTCTGAAAAGTCTGAAAGTGCCAGATTTCAACTTACGAGCTTTCAGCTGTACGAACACTTATAATAATGTCACAAGACTGCAGAGTTTCTAATGAAAGTACAGTTCTTATGCTTCTATGACTCTGACTATCACTATGACAGTTCTGTCCATCAGTGTGACTGTGTGAGTGATACAGGAGGTTGTGTTTTGTTTTTTAAATTCCAGAGGATCAGCAGGCAAACTGGTGCCAACAACCAACCAAGCCACAGCCAGTCGCTGAAATCACTTTTTTCCCCTCATCCTAATGACCGATGCTCTTGACCTTTCCTGTGTATGATTTACTGCATCACTCTGCTACCGCAAGCAACTGGACACCAGATGATCCTGATATCATCTTGTCAAACTGATGCCCTCTTTATTTATTTGTTTGTTTGTTTGTTTATTTATTTATTTTTATTATTATTTTTTGTTCCTTTATTTGACAGGGACAATGCTCACTAGGCTTATTTTCACCTGTTGTCCTTATCTGCCTGTTACAATGGCAACTTTGGGTTAAAATTAAATTAAGATTTAAAAACAAAGAAAAAGCAGGATGTAAAAATTTGACCAATCAACGTGCAGAGCAACTGATTTATGACTACTTGAATGTGTGATTGTGATTTGTGTGTGTGTGGAGGTTGTGTTTGTGTTGTTATTAAAGGTTTACTGAGTTGTCATAAAGCTCTATGAACAGCATGCAATATCAATTTAACGCTTAAGTGATTTCACTCGCCGCAGAAAGCAGACTGATGCTATCTTGACTGGAATGTTGTTTTGACATGCCCATGTTTGCGAACTCATTTATTTTTATTTTTTTTCATTTAAATGCTACTATGAATATGCATTAATATTGGCTTCAGTTCCACATAAATCCCAGGACGTTTGACTAAATTAGCGAGCAGATTTAATCTAGCTCTTTTCCTAGGCAGAGTCTTGGCTGTGAGTGCAGTCAGTCAGACACCATTACACAGATGATGCACTCATTAGGGTTCTGAGACACCCGATTTCATTCCTGCATGGAGGTGCTGATGTATAGTTAGCAATCGATGCATGTCGATGATCCCCGGCTGGTCTGTCTGACTAATTGATATGGATAAAGGAGGACACATGGCTTAAAGTCAAAAGTTGCAGGCAGTATTTGGTAGTACCACAAGTAGTAAAGGCTACAGCAGCTTTTTCTTACAAAGCCCCGGAGTTATGGAACAGACTTCCAATTAGTGTTAAGGATTCAGACACAGTCTCAGTGTTTAAGTCCAGGCTGAAAACACATTTATTTTGCTTTCAGTGTATAGTTTTTCTTAAGTAAAGGAGCAGATCTGGAAGTTTCATGAGCATAGAGTGTTTTGTATACTGGGATATTTGGATGCTGTCACCTTACAAGCCTCGCAAGTCGCTCAGGTTTGCTGATGTGAAGTCGTACGCTTTATGCGCCAGGAAGCCCTCATGTTTGCCTGGCTCTCCCTTTTATTTATGCTGTCATACCTAGTCTTGCCGGAGTCCCTGCCTGCCCTTTGCACATAATCTACATTGTCTTTAAACATCACGTGATCACAAGCATACCTAATATCTCTCTCTCTCTCTCTCTCACTCTCCCAGTGTTCTGAGTTACCAGTTTGACCACTTCTTCTTTCCGGACCTGCCTGATCCATCCAGATGCTCTACCCCTGGTTGGAGTCTCGTCACTTGATGGTGCTCACTCCTGCTGGGGATAAATCTGCGTGGACAGCCTGTGACCCATGGGACTGCACTGCTCTGAGCTGAGCTGATGAGCTAATCAGCCAATCGTGTGGCAGCAGCACAACTACACACAGATCATGAAGATATGTTCCAGCAGCTTTGATTAATGTTCACATCAATCAACAGGATGGAGAAAAACATCACCATAATCTCAGTGATGGTGACCGTGGTGATGACCATGTGGTGTTCCTGGAACTGCTGCTCTCCTGGGGTTTTCACCTACAACAGTCTTTAGAGTTTACTCAGAATTATGCAATAATTATTTTTAAACATCCAGTGAGCTGCAGTTCTGCAGATGGAAACATCTTGTTGATCATAGAGGTCAAAGGAGAATGACCAACATGGTCCAGAAACTCAAAGGAACCTTTCTAACATCTTGTGGAATCCATAAATGGAGGCTCTAACGAGAATTAGTATAGTATTCCTATAGTAATGCTTTTCTTCTTCTTCTTCTTCTTCTTCTTCTTCTGTCATAGACCCCCAGTTAATTTCTCAGCCAAGATGCGATCTGGATAATAATGGAATGTTTTAAACTCTTTTGCTACAAGTAACAGTAACTAGATTAACAGATTGGAAGGAGCTGCTAATCTAATAAAGTGCTCAGTGAGTGTAGGTTTGCTAATAAACAGTCAGCATGTAAATAATGTTGTGTTAAAGAAAAAAAAACTTGATTTGATGTGTACAAATATATTTTAATATGAAAAATATAAAATAACTGGTCTTTCCCGAAACAGGCAAGTGCCATGCCTTTCACAGCGCCCATGCCTTGTGAATAGTCCTCCAAAAAATAAATAAAAATTTATAATAATGTATAATTGATAATATATAAAAATTTATCATTAATAATAATAATAATAATAATAATAATAATAATAAACACTAAAAAGATGAAAAAAGTGAAAAGATAAAAAAAATATATCCAAAAAAATGCACAGACTGGGTTATGAGATAAAGAAAAAAAATGAAAAGTTATTTTTTAAAAATCAAATCAGATGTTTTCATTCAGATGATACTTATTTAAAAAAAAAGTTAAAAATATTTTTAAATATATATTGAATTATCTCAATTATCTTGTTAATATCTCAACACATTCTGATATAGTTTATCATTATATCAATATTATAGCATCAAAACGCCCAGCTCTAGGTTCAACGACAAGTTTTTGGTATGTATGTTTAAACTCAACACTCTTCTTCTTCTTCTTCTTCTTCTTCTTCTTCTTCTTCTTCTTCTTCTTCTTCTTCTTCTTCTTCTTCTTCTTCCAGCCAGGATGTGATGTGGGTGATTGTGGGATGTTTTTAACTCCCTTGCTATAAGTAAAAGCCACATTGCAATTAAACATACTGCAAAAATAAATCCACTAACACTTAGATTACCACCTTCACCCCTCCCAGTTATTAGTATCATATGATAGAGTGGAGCTTGCTGATGGTTGGGAATAGTCCAGTCTTCATACTGGGGAAAAAAAAAATGAGGACAGATGCTTCAGAGGATGTTTATGTTTCCCACATCGTATGAAGACGATTGTTTTGTCTCTTGTGCGAGTTTGTTATTATGGAATCTAGTGGAGCAAAGAAACCTGCAGAATCCTAACAAGTTGAAAAAAACAACATTTCATTAGCGCTCTTATGCCCCATTGACATTTCATTAGTGCTTTCAAGCGCTCAGCTCTGTCGAACACGAGGCCGGTCTCTCGGCCAGATGTTTGTCCCAGCATGCCTCTTTAACCAGCCAGTCGTACAGCACAGCAGGTGTCAGTGTTTATGCGGTAGGCAGCGTGGGCGACTGCACCCTCTTGGCGCGTTCTGAACTTTCATTTCCTCCGCCTCTTGAGGCAGCCAGAACATTTGCCAGTGTAATTCTTTGTCACTGTTTGGACCTGAGGGATTTATATAGCGTTGGAGTGTTTACTCCACACCAGTGATGACTAGCTTGGTTTCTTTTTTTTGGTGTAAAACCTTCATATTTGCCCCACTACACACAGCACACACACACATATACACACACACACAAACACACACAAAACACGAGAAGTCATTTTCGAATCTTAATGGAATTCATTATTTTCTTCATTTGCCAGCTGTTTGCGAATGCACGGCTCATGGCTGCGTGACAGCTGGCCTCTGCCTTCTCTAAACTGATCTCCGCACAGTTTGAGCTGGATAACACACAAAGCAATAACTCCGACAACCTCTTCGCCTCTGCGTTTGATTTCCCAAGAAACAGGGCCAATAGCTGAAAGTAAACACACAGGCTCTCTGCGCTAATAAAGATGTCGTCGATGAGGTTTATTGAAATGCTGAGATTTATTTCTGCAACCTTGCTCCGATGATAAGCGACAGAATAGTCATCTGGAGTTCATCGTTTTTGCTTTAATTGGACGGACAATGAATCGAATCGACGACACGTTCGCTTCAGCATCTAGAAGCGAACAGCGCCTCACCTTTTAATTAGACTGCAGAAGTTATGTAGAGCAGACCTAATATCTTCTGCACTATTTAAACTGTCATGGCTTCAATTTGCAAATACTGCAACCTGCTATTTTATACCTCATTAAAGCATTCAAAATGAATTGCCCCAGTGTTTAAAAGAGGGTAAATATCTGTGATTTACACTACAATCTGCAGTCTAGTTAATCTTCCTGAAGACTTCAAATGATGGATTATACGATTGAGTCTCTGGAGTGTTGTACATAACAGGGTCTTGTGTACAGTGTACAGTACAATATTTTTTTTTACTACGGTAGAAGTTTTTTTCTTTTTAAAAAGTCTTGAAGATTTTAATTTTAAATTATAAATTAATTTATTTTAATTATTATTCATTATAAATGTATTAATTATTTTTTATTATTATTATTAATTTTTTAAGTCACAAACACATTACATGCATAGCAGATGATGTTCTGGACAAACAAGTCCAACCTATAGAGGCTTCACCTTATAAATGACCTAGGTAAACATTTTACTGATCCCAGAGGAGTCCCAGGCGAGTCCCAGGCAGTCTCCCATCCAAGAACAAGCCAGGGTCATCCCTGCTTAGTTTCAGAGGTCAGACATTCTCAGGGTGTCAGGGCCATAAGAGATAGACAGAAGATGTTTGCTAATGTCTTGGTGCCAGATACCACAGCACACCTTCAGAGGTCCTTCGGAGTCAATGCCTCGAGGGATCAGAGCTGGTTTGGTGGCACAAGACTAACCTGCATAAAAGATTAAACAGGTGGTTTTAATGTTATGGCTGATATGTATAAAACACAATTAACTCATGCATTTATTCACACTGTCATCCTTTTAAAATTCACAACAGAGGAAACAACATACTAATTAGAGTCATTGTTTGACCTGAAGACTAGATTTTATTATATCTGTTACTGGCTGCATATAGTCAGCAATTATTTCCCCCAAAATGTATGAATTTAAAATTGGCTGACTGTTTTTAAGCATGTGAAGTTGCACTAAAATCTAAAGTGTTTTCAGTCATCATCTTAAGTGCATCAAAAAAAAAAAACCTGAAATGAAATTCTAAATATAAAGGCTTTATTGCAGTAATAATTGAGCTAAATTTCCTTTTTTTAAAAATGTATTTATTTTATTTATTTTATTTTATTTTATTTTATTTTATTTTTTTATTATATATTTTTATTATGATTTTTATTTTTATATAAGTCATCAGAAAGAGTCCAGTACTATGAGGGCTCAGCAGAGTCTTTAATGTATAATGCGAACACACTCCCGCTGTCAGTGTCGCCCTTAAAGAAAGTGCCGTGTCCATGAAGACATCATGATTGACCCAGGGTGTGTAAAATACCTCCGTGTCTGTGCTTTATGAAGGTGTTGCAGCTTTGCCAGTGTTTTCCTTCACACTTCCAAATCGATCGGCTACAGATTAACCTTATCATCTACTGCAATCGTTCTCCGAGCTGTCAGAGGATCTGAGTCGGTTACACACACACTGTAATTGCTTCCTTCTGCTGTGTGTGTGTGTGTGTGTGTGTGGCCATGCCTGTCAGTCTGATTAGGGGTGTTGAAGGTGAAGGTGATGGATGTGCTTTGACTATTTTAAGGGTCTGATTCACCCCTCAGTCACGATGGAGGTCTGATTTAAGGTACTGGACTCAATAACACTCGAAGAAGAAGTAGAAACCTTTAGAGGGCAATGAAGCTTTTATATTTAGATTAACGTTTCTATAATTGAACAAATGTCTTAGGTGAAATTGATGCTGTTCGTTTAATTCTGTTAGGGGAACAACCAATGACAGGACAGGGGCGGAGACAAGACGTGAATCAAAACTAAAGCACGCCAATGAAAGCATAAAGCGGGGAAGTGTCCCAAATATCCCGGACATCTTCAACATGGTATACGGTTAATTTGTTAAAAATATTTTTAAATATATACATTTTTCTACAATTTTTTAAAAAATAGATTGTTCCTTTTTTTGGTTACAATTATTTAATTTAAATGATTTCGTGATTCGGTGTCATTTATCTGCAGTGTGAAATTAAACCTAACCAAACTGCAAACAGACCAAAATAATCAGCTACCCTCCAATTCAGTTTCATCGAACGAACTAACAGGCGTGAAAACCCCCGCAGAAATAAAATATTGTTCAGTTTTAATTAAAATCAATACAGTATAATCAGTCTAATCACATTTAACAGCTTTAGTTGTACTTATTAGAACATGCAGATGGCCAGAAACCAGAAATGAGCTGTGATTTGAGCAGAAATCGAGAACCGACTTCACTTGCAACATGGAATTATGCAAATAATAGACGTATGATAGAAAGTAATAGAAGCTTATACTCTGTCTATTCATCTTCAGAATGATAAATCAGGTTGTGAGAGAAATCCATTACACCCTGCTCTTCCACATACTAATGATCTGATGTAGTTGTTTTTGTTGTTTAAAGTAATGATACTTATTTTACTCGATGTTATAAACTGAATCGTTGACACGTGCAAGCTACTTCCTCTTTGTGGCCAAGCAACTGATTTATGATGATCGACTGCTTGATGAACTAATCAAATATTAATCCATGCCAATAAAATGGAGGTTAATGAATGAGATTGCTGAGGAATTAGCGATCTGTGTTGGACCTAGCACACTTTATTATGTACTTTTATCTACATACTACAAGCTACAAGCCTTCGTGATTCCCGAAAGCCCTCATTACAATTTGAATCTGGCAGCGTGCCAGATCCGATTATTCAAATGACCTGAGCGCAGATCACTTCTCCGAGGTTGCCAGATATTTCTTGAGTAGACGTGTCAGAGACTTCTGAAAATACACAAACATGTCGTGAAGAGGGTTCAGGAGTTCAGTAGTTTTGCTTCTGTTATTAAAATTAATGTTAAGGATGATGGATGACTGCTAGTTAGAAAGACAGACAGTGCATCAGTCCATAAGGATACTCGGCTGAGATTGTTTTATTTACAAACTACAAAGTTCTAAAATTCCTTTTTTTTTTAAAGAAAGCGGCTAAAACATTTTAAAAATTAAAAATATGTAATGAAAAACATGACTTATGCAAAACTACAGCTTTATATAGCAAATATAAATAACTAAATAAATAAATAAACAAATAAATAAATAAATAAAAATAAAATACTTTCTCTATTACTATCACTGTCTCTTTGTATGTAAACATTTCCAGTTCCAAAAAAAAGTAAATAAATAAATAAAAAGAAAGAAAGAAAGAAAGAAAGAAAGAAAGAAAGAAAGAAAGAAAGAAAGAAAGAAAGAAAGAAAGAAAGAAAATACTTTCTCTATTATTATCACTGTCTCTTTATATGTAAACATTTCCAGTTCCCTCAAAATGCAAATAAATAAATAAATAAATACTCTCTCTCTTACTATCACTGTCACTTTATATGTAAATAATTCCAGTTCCAAGAAAAGTACATGCATAAATAAATAAATAGCTAAAGAAAATACTCTATTACTATCACTGTCTCTTTATATGTAAACATAAAAATGTACATAAATAAATAAATAAAATACTTTATTATTATCTTTGTCTTTTTATATGTAAACATTTCCAGTACCGAAAAAAGAAAGAAAGAAAGAAAGAAAGAAAGAAAGAAAGAAAGAAAGAAAGAAAGAAAGAAAGAAAGAAAGAAAGAAAGAAGGAAGGAAGGAAAGAAAGAAAGAAAATACTGTCTCTATTACTATCACTTTTTCCTTATATGTAAACATTTCCAGTTCAAAAAAAAAATGTACATACATACATACATACATACGTACATACATACATAAGTAAATAAATAAATAAATAAATAAATAAATAAATAAATAAATAAATAAATAAAATTTCTATTGCTATCACTGTCTCTTTATATGTAAACATTTCCAGTTCCAAAAAATTCCAGTCTCTTCTATTTTGTTTTTCCTCTGATATCCAATCCAACTTTTTTGTTGTTTTATTTTTTGTTGTTTTATTTTTTGTGGTTTAATTTTTTGTTATTGTTTGTTTGTTTTGCTGGGTATTGAATTGTTAATGCCACTGATCTGATTTTTTTTTTTTTAAATTGAAAATAAAAAAAACACTAGGTCGCTGTTTTATCATTCTTCTGTCTGTTGCCAAAAGTTAGCTGCACGATCCTAACAGCTTTATGTGCTACGGAGAACATCAGCCACTTCAACAAGACGCTGCAAGTCCACACATTTAATAGAGAATGAACTGATTTTGATCCAGCAACACAACACAATAATGCAGTCAGCCGTGGCTCTGGCTTGTACACCTGATTTTCTTGCTTGCTGCGCTGAAGTCCCAAATCTACAGGAGCTTCAATACTTTATAATGAGGCTCGGTGTCGCAAAACAGATAACAAGATGCGAGATGGAACTCTATCTGAAAAGAAAATAAAAAAAATGGAGTATTTTGAACAGTCTACATGCCACTCTTAGTTTGTAGTTAGTAATTTTCTTAGTTTGGTGATTTGATACAGGTTTTGTATTGGGAAGCCTACAAGTCTGAGGATATTTCCACACTTTGAAGGCAATAAAATAAAAATCACATTTATACTTAAGAAAGGAATGTAATTGAGGGAGTGGGAGTCAGAATAATGCAGCCACTTCAGGTAAGCGTTTGCCTATTGGGCTGTAATCAGAGTCGACCAAGGCCTTCACATCTGACTGCTGAAAAATTCTAGCTGTAATTTAGCGCAATTTAATTTTATTCGTACAGCAAGTTTAACAATGGACACTGGCATCGAGCAGCTTTACACAAAATATATCGTTATCCCTAACGATCATGACAGAGGTTACAGTGGTTGAGGGAAAAACTCCCTGGAGATGATATAAGGAAGAAGGGGATGCTGATTATAAATCATTTAGCTTTTATAACTGTGGATTATTTGGACAAAAAAAAGTGCAATCATGTGAACAAGGCTTAAAATGAAGGTTGTTTTTTAGCAACTGAGGTAGGTCTGTGTTGTATGTAGCTCTACATTGTTTTATGTAGCTCTATGTTGTTTTATGTAGCTCTATGTTGTTTTATGTAGCTCTATGTTGTTGTATGTAGCTCTGTGTTGTTTCATGTTGCTCTATGTTGTTTTATGTAGCCCTATGTGGTTTTATGTAATTCTATATTGTTTTATATAGCTCTATGTTGTTTTATGTAGCTCTATGTTGTTTTATGCAGCTCTGTAATGTTTTATGTAGCCCTATGTGGTTTTATGTAATTCTTTTGTTTTAGATAGCTCTACATTGTTCTATGCAGCTCTGTATTGTTTTATGTAGCTCTATGCTGTTTTATGCAGCTCTGTATTGTTTTATGTAGCTCTATGTTGTTTTATGCAGCTCTGTATTGTTTTATGTAGCTCTATGTTGTTGTATGTAGCTCTATGTTGTTTTATGCAGCTCTGTATTGTTTTATGTAGTTCTGTGTTGTTGTATGTAGCTCTATGTTGTTTTATGTAGCTCTATGTTGTTGTATGTAGCTCTATGTTGTTTTATGCAGCTCTGTATTGTTTTATGTAGGCCTATGTTGTTGTATGTAGCTCTATGTTGTTGTATGTAGCTCTATGTTGTTTTATGCAGCTCTGTATTGTTTTATGTAGCTCTATGCTGTTTTATGCAGCTCTGTATTGTTTTATGTAGCTCTATGTTGTTGTATGTAGCTCTATGTTGTTTTATGCAGCTCTGTATTGTTTTATGTAGCTCTATGTTGTTTTATGCAGCTCTGTATTGTTTTATGTAGCTCTATGTTGTTTTATGTAGCTCTATGTTGTTTTATGCAGCTCTGTATTGTTTTATGTAGCTCTATGTTGTTGTATGCTGCTCTGTATTGTTTTATGTAGTTCTATGTTGTTTTATGCAGCTCTGTATTGTTTTATGTAGCTCTATGTTGTTGTATGTAGCTCTATGTTGTTTTATGCAGCTCTGTATTGTTTTATGTAGTTCTGTGTTGTTGTATGTAGCTCTATGTTGTTTTATGTAGCTCTATGTTGTTGTATGTAGCTCTATGTTGTTTTATGCAGCTCTGTATTGTTTTATGTAGCTCTATGTTGTTGTATGTAGCTCTATGTTGTTTTATGCAGCTCTGTATTGTTTTATGTAGCTCTATGCTGTTTTATGCAGCTCTGTATTGTTTTTTGCAGCTCTATGTTGTTGTATGTTGCTCTATGTTGCTTTATGCAGCTCTGTATTGTTTTATGCAGCTCTATGTCGTTGTATATAGCTCTATGTTGTTTTATCTAGCTCTGTGTTGTTTCATGTTGCTTTGTGTTGTTTTATGTAGCTCTAAGTTGTTTTATGTAATTCTATGTTGTTTTATATAGCTCTACATTGGTCTATGTAGCTCTGTATTGTTTTATGCAGCTCTATGTTGTTGTATGTAGCTCTATGTTGTTTTATGTAATTCTATGTTGTTTTATATAGCTCTACATTGTTCTATGTAGCTCTGTGTTGTTTTATGTAGCTCTGTGTTGTTGTATGTAGCTCTATGTTGTTTTATGTAGCTCTGTGTTGTTTGATATTGCTCTGTGTTGTTTGATATTGCTCTGTGTTGTTTTATTTAGCTTTGTGTTGGTTTATGTAGCTCTACATTGTTTTTGTGTAGCATTACATTTTTTATGCAGCTCTGTGTTGTTTTATGTAGCTCTACATTGTTTTATGTAGCTCTGTGTTGTTTTATGTAGCTCTGTGTTGGTTTCTGTAGCTCTACATTGTTTTATGTAGCTTTGTGTTGGTTTATGTAGCTCTGTGTTGGTTCATGTAGCTCTAGATTGTTTTATGTAGCTCTGTGTTGTTTTATGTAGCTCTGTGTTGTTTTATGTAGCTCTGTGTTGGTTTATGTAGCTCTGTGTTGGTTCATGTAGCTCTCCGTTGTTTTATGTAGCTCTCCATTGTTTTATGTAGCTCTCCGTTGTTTTATGTAGCTCTGTGTTGGTGTATGTAGCTCTGTGTTGTTTTATTTAGCTCTGTGTTGGTTTATGTAGCTCTACATTGTTTTATGTAGCTCTGTGTTGGTTTATGTAGCTCTGTGTTGTTTTATGTAGCTCTGTGTTGTTTTATTTAGCTCTGTGTTGGTTTATGTAGCTCTCCGTTGTTTTATGTAGCTCTGTGTTGGTTTATGTAGCTCTGTGTTGGTTTATGTAGTTCTTTGTTGGTTTATGTAGCTCTCCGTTGTTTTATGTAGCTCTGTGTTGGTTTATGTAGCTCTGTGTTGTTTTATGTAGCTCTGTGTTGGTTTATGTAGCTCTGTGTTGGTTTATGTAGCTCTGTGTTGTTTTATGTAGCTCTGTGTTGGTTTATGTAGCTCTGTGTTGGTTTATGTAGTTCTTTGTTGGTTTATGTAGCTCTGTGTTGGTTTATGTAGCTCTGTGTTGGTTTATGTAGCTCTACATTGTTTTATGTAGCTCTGTGTTGTTTTATGTAGCTCTGTGTTGGTTTATGTAGCTCTGTGTTGGTTTATGTAGTTCTTTGTTGGTTTATGTAGCTCTCCGTTGTTTTATGTAGCTCTGTGTTGGTTTATGTAGCTCTGTGTTGTTTTATGTAGCTCTGTGTTGTTTTATGTAGCTCTGTGTTGGTTTATGTAGCTCTGTGTTGTTTTATGTAGCTCTGTGTTGGTTTATGTAGCTCTGTGTTGGTTTATGTAGTTCTTTGTTGGTTTATGTAGCTCTGTGTTGGTTTATGTAGCTCTGTGTTGGTTTATGTAGCTCTGTGTTGTTTTATGTAGCTCTGTGTTGGTTTATGTAGCTCTGTGTTGGTTTATGTAGTTCTTTGTTGGTTTATGTAGCTCTGTGTTGGTTTATGTAGCTCTGTGTTGGTTTATGTAGCTCTACATTGTTTTATGTAGCTCTGTGTTGTTTTATGTAGCTCTGTGTTGGTTTATGTAGCTCTCTGTTGTTTTATGTAGCTCTGTGTTGGTTTATGTAGCTCTGTGTTGGTTTATGTAGCTCTGTATTGGTTTATGTAGCTCTGTTTTGTTTTATGTAGTTCTGTGTTGGTGTCACCGGCACACACACCTCAGCCGCACCCCCGCGCTCCAAATCACCGGACTTTTAATTGCGCCACCTGCACCCAATCACACGGCGCCTACTTAAAGCCCTCACCTGCAGAGCACAGCGGCTAGTATTGAGACTGTTAAAGTGAGAGTACCGAGTTACTGCTCTAGTATTTCGTGTTGGATATTTCAGTTCGTCATATTGCCTTTTTTTCCCCCTGCCTTGGTTATTAAAAGCCATGTTGGATCTGCTCCCTGTCTCCGTGTGTGTTGTGACAGAATACTAGCCCTACAAACAGCGAACTACGAGATCTTACCAGGAAGATGGAAGGTCAGCATGTCGGCACGCCCCCTACGGCAGCTCAGCCGCAAACCGACCCGTCTGCTGCCCCGGTTCCGCAACAGCCGACAGACGAACTGCCTTCCCCACCGGACCCTATCACTGCTCTGGCGGCCTCACTACAGCAAGCGGTACTGTCCGTGGCGACACCACCAACCTGTCCAGTAGCCAAACCAGCATTATTCTCGGGCGGCGCGGCCGAATGTGCCGGTTTCATTATGCAATGCCAACTCTATTTTGAAGTGGCCCCTCAGCTGTTCCCCGATGACCACACAAAAATAGCCTTTATCCTATCGCTGTTGTCCGGTGAGGCCCGACGCTGGGCAGAGGCATTGTGGGCAGAGGCATTGTGGACATCGGAGAGCCCAGTGTTCGTGTCCTTAACGAACTTTCTGGCCCACTTCAAGGCGGTTTTCAGTGCGGGCGCTTCCACCCTTTCGATGCATGACGAACTGTTCACTCTGCGGCAGGGTAGAAACACCGTCCGCGAGTATACACTGAGCTTCCGCACGCTGGCGGCATCTAGCGGATGGAATGAAACGGCGCTTCTCGCGGCGTACCGGCGGGGGTTACAGCCCGACATCCGACGGCAGATGGCCATATATGAAGACTCCAGCAGCCTGGAGGCCTTCCTGTTGAAGGCTCACACAGTGGCCCAACATCTTGTCGCGGTTCCGGGTGGAGGGAACCTCCGTTCCGAGGCCTCACCCAGTGAGGAGCTCTCGGCTCCAGAGCCAATGCAAGCGGACGTGTACCATCTATCCGCGGACGAACGGCAGCGCCGGCTTCAGCATGGGCTCTGCCTCTACTGTGGAGAATCAGGTCATTCTATTTCTACCTGTCCCGTCCGTCCGGTCCACCCAGCGGTGAGTACTATCCACCTCAGCTCAGTACTCTCTAATCCTCGGTATCATGATGCCACATTAATATTTGACTCTCACTCTTATTCTGTCAGCGTGCTCTTTGACTCGGGCGCGTCAGGGAACTTTATCTCCACTTGCATCCTCTCTGCATGCCGTATCCCACAACAAAGGAACCCAACACGCTATCGCATCACAACTATCCAAGGAAAACCGCTGGGTCGAGGACTGGTGCAGTGGCAGACGCCGGAATTGAAGCTGCGCATTGGCTGCATGCATGAGGAGGTGCTCTCGCTGTTGGTGTTGGAGGAGGCCAAGGTGGACATTGTTCTAGGATGCCCATGGCTGGCACAACATCAACCCATGATTCGGTGGAGCACAGGGTGCACTGAACAGTGGAGCGATCATTGCCTCAGCTCGTGCTTACGCGCACTCCCGCGCCCTCTGCCTAGATCTGTTCTCTTGGGGTCGACGAACATCGAGAGCCCCCCCTACTGGCCGTGAGGTGGACCTCCCAGGAGAGTATCGGGATTACGCAGAGGTGTTTAGCAAAGTTGCCACTACAAAGCTCCCACCACATCGATCCTGGGATTGTGCTGTGGAACTTCTGCCCAACGCTAAGATGCCCAAAGGGCATATCTATCCCCTGTCTGTCCCAGAGCAAAAAGCCATGGAAGAATATATCAAGGAGGCACTCCGCCAAGGGTTCATACGCCCTTCGACCTCCCCGGCAGCTTCCAGCTTCTTCTTTGTGGCGAAAAAGGATGGCAGGCTTCGACCGTGTATCGATTACCGGAATCTTAATTCCCAAACGGTGAAATTCGCCTACCCCTTGCCACTAGTACCAGCTGCTGTCGAGGAGTTACGTGGAGCTCGCATCTTCACCAAGCTGGACCTGAGAAGCACATATAACCTCATCCGCATTCGTCAGGGAGATGAGTGGAAGACGGCGTTCATCACACCTTCTGGGCACTACGAGTACCGGGGCTCACATATGGGCTCGCAAATGCCCCAGCGGTATTCCAAAACTTCATGAACGAAATCTTCCGTGATATGCTCCACCAGTTCGTCATTGTATACATTGATGACATCTTAATCTACTCTTCCAACCGATCGAAGCACATCCACCATGTCCGTCAGGTACTCGACCGCCTCCGCCGTCACCACCTTTTCCTCAAACTTGAAAAGTGCGAGTTCCACCAAACCGTCGTGCAGTTTCTGGGTTACATCATCTCCGCTGCGGGTATTAAGATGGACCAGGCTAAAGTAGATGCAGTAATGAACTGGCCGCAGCCAGAGACAGTCAAGGAGCTGCAACGGTTTCTGGGGTTTGTGAATTTCTACCGCCGCTTCATCCACAACTACAGCCAAATCACTGCTCCCCTCACTTCATTATCAGGTGGACAGCCTAAGACACTCACCTGGTCAAAATTAGCGGTCGAAGCCTTCCAACAGCTAAAAGCCGCCTTTTGTTCCGCTCCTACATTACGACATCCTGATCCTAGCCAGCCCTTTGTAGTCGAGGTAGATGCCTCTGCGATAGGAGTAGGAGCGGTGCTATCACAACAAGGAGATGAGCCCCTGGCACTCCACCCATGCGCCTTCTATTCAAAGAAATTAACCCTGGCGGAGCGTAACTATGACATTGGAAACCGTGAGCTGTTAGCAATCAAGTTGGCACTGGAGGAATGGCGGCACTGGCTGGAGGGGGCTGTCCATCCCTTTGAAGTCATCACTGATCACAAAAATCTACAATACCTCAAAGAAGCCAAACGCCTAAACCCACGACAAGCGCGCTGGGCGCTGTTCTTCACGAGGTTCCGATTCACAGTCTCCTACCGTCCTGGTTTTAAAAACACAAAAGCCGACGCCCTATCCAGAATGTATTCACCAGACCCTCAATCCGATGAATGTGAACCGGTACTACCTCCAGATCTGTTCGTCTGCCCCATCCTCTGGGCCGTCGACAAGGAAATCCGTGCCACCTCCGCAAATGAACCCACTCCGCCGGGGAGCCCCGTAGGCAAAATCTACGTTCCCGCACCCCTCCGTCTTAACCTCCTGGACTCTGTACACTCGTCTCTAGGCTCCGGCCATCCGGGCAGACAACGCACCCTCTCACTCCTCCAGAACAGGTATTGGTGGCCAAAAATGAGCAAGGATGTAAACCGGTTTGTGAAAGGTTGTTCCGTTTGTGCCGTGATTTCCACACCCCGCCGCTTACCGGAAGGGAAACTCATGCCACTCCCTATTCCCCACCGACCATGGTCCCATCTGGGAGTGGACTTCATCACCAACCTGCCCGCGTCGGAAGGCTTCACCACCATCCTCGTCGTGGTAGACCAATTTTCGAAAGCTTGTAAACTCATACCCCTCAAGGGCCTACCCACTGCCCTGGAAACAGCTAAAGCCCTCTTCCACCAAGTGTTCAGACACTTCAGCATTCCCGAAGATATTGTGTCAGATAGAGGGCCCCAGTTTATCTCCAGGGTATGGAGAGGTTTCTTAGGACAACTGGGTACATCTGTGACCTTATCCTCTGGTTACCACCCACAATCTAACGGCCAAACGGAATGGAAAATCCAGGAAATTGGGTGCTACCTCCGAGCATACTGCCATGTACGCCAGCATGACTGGAGCCAATACCTGCCCTGGGCCGAGTATGCACAAAACTCACTCCGCCAAGAAACCACCGGACTCACCCCTTTTCAGTGCATACTCGGCTATCAGCCACCTCTGTTCCCGTGGTCTGGCGAACCCGCTGAAATACCTTCGGTTGACCACTGGTTCCGAGAGAGTGAGAGGGTTTGGGAATCGGCGCATGTCCACCTGCGCCGCGCTATTCGCCGGCAGAAGCACCAAGCAGATGTGCGGCGCAAAGAAGCACCATGCTACCATCCAGGTGACCGAGTATGGCTTTCCACCCGGGACATCTGCCTCAAACTGCCCTGTAGAAAGCTCAGCCCCCACTATATTGGTCCCTTCAACATCCGTAGGCGCATAAATGATGTGTCCTATGAACTCGTCCTACCTGCGCACTACCGCATCTCACCCACCTTCCATGTGTCTCTTCTGAAACCATACACTAACCCTGTTCTCCCTCCTCCTACAGAGTCCGAGATCTCGTCGCCACCCCAGATTGACGCAGACAACACGGTCTACCAGGTCCGAGAGATAATGGACTCCAGACGACGCGGCGGCCGTCTACAATATCTGGTCGACTGGGAGGGGTATGGTCCCGAGGAAAGATCATGGGTGGACCGGGATGACATCCTCGATCTGGCACTGCTCGCCGACTTCCATCAGCACCACCCAGACCGACCCGCTCCCAGAGGCCGTGGCTGCCCCCGTCGTCGCTCTCGGACGTCTGGAGACGCCCGTGGGTACTGTCACCGGCACACACACCTCAGCCGCACCCCCGCGCTCCCAATCACCGGACTTTTAATCGCGCCACCTGCACCCAATCACACGGCGCCTACTTAAAGCCCTCACCTGCAGAGCACAGCGGCTAGTATTGAGACTGTTAAAGTGAGAGTACCGAGTTACTGCTCTAGTATTTCGTGTTGGATATTTCAGTTCGTCATATTGCCTTTTTTTCCCCCTGCCTTGGTTATTAAAAGCCGTGTTGGATCTGCTCCCTGTCTCCGTGTGTGTTGTGACAGTTGGTTTATGTAGCTCTGTTTTGTTTTATGTAGCTCTGTGTTTTATGTAGTTCTGTGTTGGTTTATGTAGCTCTGTATTGTTTTATGCAGCTCTATGTTGTTTTATGTAGCTCTGTGTTGTTTAATCTAGCTCTGTGTTGGTTTATGTAGCTCTGTGTTGGTTTATGTAGCTCTGTGTTGGTTTATGTAGCTCTGTGTTGGTTTATGTAGCTCTGTGTTGCTTTATGTAGCTCTACATTGTTTTATGTAGCTCTGTGTTGTTTTATGTAGCTCTCCGTTGTTTTATGTAGCTCTGTGTTGGTTTATGTAGCTCTCCGTTGTTTTATGTAGCTCTGTGTTGTTTTATTTAGCTCTGTGTTTTATGTAGCTCTGTGTTGGTTTATGTAGCTCTCCGTTGTTTTATGTAGCACCATGGTCCTGGAGAAACGTTGTTTCAGTTCACTATGTATAGCGTTGGATATGTATGCTTGAAATGACAATAAAAACTTCTTGACTTGACTTAGAATTAAGCAGCAGCAAGTGATTTCCAAGCAGAAGAAGGGCATCAGGATGGATCAAGAAGTCCAGAGAGCAGAAGAGGTCAGGATCAGTGCTATCTTACTGGTATTTAGTGAAATTGAAATTGGTATCAGTTCCTGAGGGGTGGGTGCTTGAAAGAGTTTAAAGCTGGAAGATGATTTTGAGCCCTAAAGGGTCCTCTGTTCCTCCTAGTACTGAAATAAATATTTCAGTTTTGGTTGAGTACCACTATCTCTTTAGAGGCCGGTGGTGGCTCATAGTCTGGGGTATTGATCAGGTGGTCAGGGTTCAAACCCCAGCACTGCTAAGTTACCACTGTTGGGCAACTGAGCCAGGCCCTTAGCCCTCTTTGCACTAGGGGTGCTGTATCATAGCTGCCCCTGTGCTCTGACCCCAGCTGGGATATGCGAAGAAAAGACTTCTACTGTAATATATGTGTAGTGATAATAAGGCTTCTTGCCCTCAGTTCCTCTTCTATCAATTTTTTAACACATCCCTTTTTTTGCTTATCCAATACCCATTTGCAATTCGTATTTCACTTCAAGCGTCGTATTGTACTTTGTACCTTTTATGTTTTCATAGTCACACTTCATGGCACAGCTTTATTAAACTCACATCAGCTGTTAAACTACGGATTCTAATATTAATAACGCTAAAACAATCCTCATGCACTCATATGAAAGAGGCGGCAGAATAAAAGAGCCTTCAGCCTGTGCCTCATTTAATTTAACAAGGTTTTGTATTGCTTGGGTCTAGCAGCAGGTGTTATAGCTTCAGCCTCTGGGAAGCAAAGTTCTGCACAGGTTCGTGATTCTCCTGCTCCTGATCTGATTCAGGTAATGATCAAGAGCTTTGTAAAAACCAGAGGTTTGTAAGAGAGCAGGGAAATGTGGAAGTCAGTGAGAGGCTACTTGTCCTGGGCAGTGGAAAGAAAATTAATTAAGGGATACTTTAGGGAATAAAAATAAATAGCCGTAACCTTGACTGGATGATTCATTTATTCTACACATATGATGATCATATCAGCATTGACTTATAAGTGGTGCACTTATTAATCTGAACCCTGCACCCTGGCTAAGTACCTGTGTCAGGTGTCTTTATGTAAATGAGATGTTGTGAAGTGTCTTGTGGCTAGTTCGCAAATTGCTTTTTTCTTACAAATATTGATCAAATATGGAAGTGCAGCATGAATACACAATAAAGGTAGGGGTGCCAAAACTTATAGTGAAGTTGCATGAAAAACAGGTGTAAAATACAAGAATATTAAAAGACACTTTTAATTGGTTGATTTCTTTTTAAGTGGAGTTGGTTGGGGGGTTTTGTTGGTTTGTTTTTTTAATGTGTGTTTGTGTGTGTGTATGTTTTTTTTCCCCATCAGTTGAATTAAATGCATATAAATTGCATATGTAAACCGTCAGTGGACAATAAAATAGCCCAGATCTATTGTTTTATGCTCCTTTACATCAAATATGGAATAAAATCATTATTTGAGCTTCTGTCCTTGACTCTCTCCTCTACAACTCGTCACACAGATTCATCAAATGATAATTTAATCGAAAGCTTTGAGCTGTGTGTGCGACTGAATACCGTCTGACTGCAGACATGCCTAATATCAAAGCTATTACTTTTTGCTGTCATCACCCAAACCCAAACACACACTCGCATTCCATCTGTAAGCGACTTCCATGTTACCTGTCAAATAAAATCGGGGAACTTTCATTTTGGAGAAAAATGTGAAACCTTTCACACACACAAAAAAAGGGAAAAAGACTGGTTTTCAATAGTATATCAATAGAATTTCAATAAAATACACCAATCAGGCATAACATTCTGAGCAGTGACAGGTGAAGTGAATAAGACTGATGATCTCCTCATCATGGCACCTGTTAGTGGGTGGGATTTGAGCGAGTTTGACAAAGGGCCAAATTGTGATGGCTAGACGAATGGATCTCCAAAACTGCAGCTCTTGTGGGGTGTTCCCGGTCTGCAGTGGTCAGTATCTATCAAAAGTGGTCCAAGGAAGGAACAGTGGTGAACCGGCGACAGGGTCATGGGCGGCCAAGTCTCATTGATGCACATGGGGAACGAAGACCCGTGTGATCCAAACCAACAGGTAAGCTACTGTTGCTCAAATTGCTGAAGAAGTTCATGCTGGTTCTGATAGAAAGGTGTCAGAATACACAGTGCATCACAGTTTGTTGCGTATGAGGATGCATAGCCACAGACCAGTCAGGGTGCCCATGCTGACCCCTGTGCACTACTGAAAGCACGAACAATCACGTGAGCATTAGAACTGGACCATGGAGCAATGGAAGAAGGTGGTCTGGTCTGATTTTTTTTTTTTTCTTTCCTTGTATAGCATATATTTCTTTCTTGCTCTTTTCCACTTTTATTAGAGCAACTGTAACATGGCAAAGCAATTTCCCCCTGGGATTAATAATGTTCTTTGAATCTTGAATCTTGAAGAAGGCGAGCCGGCAGAGGCAGTGTCATGCTTTAGGCAATGTTTTGCTGGGAAACCTTGGCTCCTGACTTCCATGTGGATGTTACTATGTACCACCTACCTAAGCATTGTTGCAGACCATGTACCCCCTTTCATGGAAACGATATTCCCTGATGTCTGTGGCCTCTTTCAGCAGGATAATGCACCGTGATTTTATTTACTGAACAAATTGATGGAAAATTTATTTTAAAAACATAAAACATACATGCAGTATTTTGGTCCTTGGTGGTCCAGCAGCAGGATCCCGCCCTCTAACTGCCCACAGGCAGGGAACCAAACCAGCTACTGCTGGGTTAAATCTCAGCACCAGTCAAGGTTCCAAATTTTACTTATACGAATGTCAGCAATTAACAGTTACATATCATATTAATGGTGATATCTATTATTTAACAAATCATCTCCTGCTTCAATTTTCTCGGACTATGAGTACCTGTAGGATGAACCTGTAGGTTTTGTCTAGAGAGTAAAAATGAAATGGAAAAAAAATCAATTAAATGAAATTACTTGCATTTGTCATTTCATATCCATATAAACATATGATTTAATATGTGTAGTTTCTCTGACTCACTGCTTCAATTAAAGCATCCAGGGTTTTTATGGCAATGTTTTATTACGCCCACGTTCGCTGTAAAACCCATTCTGTCTTAATGATAAAAATAATTCTCTTGTGCGCTTGCCTGGAGCGTATTTAAAATTTTACAGGCCTATTTTAAAATGTTCGTGTTCATATTTTGCCTAGAGCTCGCTCGGGCCGCAGTAGCCGAGCTGTCCTTGTGTGCTGTCATTGCTCCGGTCTCATGTTGGCCTTCATGTTGGCATGATGAATACAAGTCATAACACACTCCACTGCTCACATGCTGTGACACTCTAATTAATGTTTCATATAGCCTCGGTGCAAAGGAGAATGTTGGCAGGATTACAGAAATGGCTGGACTAGTAAAGATTCTCGGTTCACCTGGAATCATCAGGCATAAAGTTTTACTGTTACATTAAATAGAATAAATTGATGTTGGATGTGTGGAACGATGTGTGTTGTTGCTTTTTCAGTCCTCTGATAGCTGGCACATTGCTAGCACGGTTTGATAGCAGAGAAAATTAATAAAATTAATACATTTTCTTTAAATAATAACTTATTATTAATTCCTCAAATATGGGTCTTGTTTAGAGATTTGTTTAATTCTTTAAGAACCATGTCCTCAATCATGCAGGTGATGACGATATGTAGTATACACCAATCAGGCATAACATTATGAGCAGTGACAGGTGAAGTAAATAAGACTGATGATCTCCTCAATATGGCTCCTATTAGTGGGTGGGATATATTAGGCAGCAAGTGTCCTCAAAGTTGATGTGTTAGAAGCAGGAAAAATGGACAAGCGTAAGGATTTAAGGGCCAAATTGTGATGCCTAGACCACTGGATCAGAGCATCTCCAAAACTGCAGCTCTTGTGGGGTGTTCCCAGTCTGCAGTGGTCACTATCCACTGTCCTGTAAATATCCTTTCAGTCCTGCAAGTTGCAGGACTTAAAGGATCTGCTGCTAACATCTTGGTGCCAGATATCACAGCACGCCTTCAGACATCTAGTGGAGTCTGTGCCTTGACGGGTCAGGGCTGTTTTTGGCAGCAAAAGCAGGGACTAACCCGATATTAGGCAGGTGGTCATAATGTTATGCCTGATCGGTGTATGAAGTCCTGAGGACAGGGCAGTTGTCAAGCCACGTTGAGCTGATGTCCGTGGAGAATGACCAGACTGACAGCTGACAGGAAAGCTACGGTAACTCGAATAACCACTCTTTACAACCGTGTTGAGCAGAAAAGCATTTCAGAAGGCATTTCAAAATGCCTGAATTATCACAGGTTTTTTTTTTTTATCTATACAATAGACCAGATCTTTTTTTTATTCTTTTACAGACTGAACACGAACAAAAAGCCCAAATATATACTATGGACACTTATTTCCACCATAGAAATGCACTCACTGGCCACTTTAAAAGGAACAGCTTATTCATGTATCTGATCAGCCAATCACATAGGAGCATAATGTCAGATTAAGAGATACAGATCAACAGCTTTGGATTATTGTTCACGTCAGATATAAGAGTGAGAGGCAAAGGGATCTCAGCCTCAGGTTTTGAGAAAGCGTTTCAGGAATTGAGATTCAGAGTATGGTGCAAGAAACAAAAAAGCAACAGTTTTAGCTGTTAGCAGTTTTTTCAGAAACACCTAGCTGATGAAAGATGTCCGAGGAAAAAGGGCCAGACTGACAGCTTCAAGCTGACAGGAAGGCTACTTTAATTTGTAAGGGAAGGCTAATTTAAATACGTAAGAGATGGCATTCGTACTTTATTCGGAGTCACCACAGTGGATCATTTTGTCCACATATTTGATTTGACAAGTTTTACGCCAGATGACACAACCCTCACATTTCTTATACAGGCTTGTGACCGGCACTGAGAGTTTGTCCCTCACCACTCACCACTCTTTACAACCATGTTGAGCAGAAAAGCATCTCAGAAGGTGTCAAAACATAAACTAGATGTGCTACAGCACATCCATATCAGAGGTTGACTTGAATATCAACTGATTTTGAACGCTTTCCTTATAACAGCATAAACATTACGTAATTTCTGCAATAACTCAGACTGCACTTAACACCAGATGGTCCTCAAAAATACCGATACGTTATGACGAGGGTTCTGTGGGAATATTTTTGAATCAAAACCATAACATTTTTTCTTTTTTTTCCCCCTAAATAGCATGAGCTAATTATCCCCACTGAGTCTGTTGAACATTTTGACCATTTAATTATCGCGGATGTGGTTAATGTGCTGATTATTCAAGCATCGCTGATCAGAGATTCAGTTCAGGATTTTGAGCTCTGACCCCCCTTTTCGTTTCTGTCTCTTGTCCAGTAACTCTCCGGTCTGGTGGCAGAGCAAATGTGTGTCTGTAATCATTTAGACAAACTCTTTTGTGTGCAGTTTTACAATCTCTCTCTCTCTCTCTCTCTCTCTCTCTCACACACACACACACATACACTCACACATCACCGAAACTCTATTACCCAACGCCTATTTACCAGCTTATGCACAGACCGAGATATTGCTTTTTCCAGACTTTTATGTAGAAGCAAAGATAATGACTATGGCCCAGTAATTTCATCATATTCAACATTTCATCAGGAGAATATTTCAAGCCAAGCGAAAGGAGGTTTAAATAATAACTCAGGTCCGGGTGCATGATTCGGTTTGCGACTGCGTCTTAACAACGTAACAACGTGATTGCGGCTGCAACATTACACCACATTATATCACCGGCTCCTATAACCGCCAGTGCTTAACAAAATAGAGAAACAGAATCGCATGAACAGATTTCATCAGGAATATGTTTATCTCTGTCTGTCTACACTGCTTCATTCTTTTCCCCTGATTAGCTCCTGAGCTGCATGGGAAAGTACAGATGAAGGCTACAGGGAGTTTGAGAGGGAAATAGAGGAGAGAGAGCTCAAGAGGGGAACAGAAATTTACTTCCTGCTTTAACAGACCATTTTTTCAGCCCAGGATACATTGGTCATACGATCAAAAGCGGCCAAAACCAATCTCAATCAATCTCTTATTTAATTCGTATTCATTCACACAGATTTTTTTTATCGTAAAATAAAGAGTAAATCATGCATTTGTCCTCTAATATACATTAACATCTCTGTTTTATTTATTCAACATTTACCCCTTTAATATTATATATTTTTCCTTATTCGAACCATTATAAGACCATTAAGCCTTAAGATTAGTTTCTTACTCATCTCAAGCTTGCCATTATATTTATCATATTTTACTAGAAGATAGTTTAGAATCCAGTGGAACCTCGGCGTACGGAGTTTAATTTGTCCTGGAGGCGAGTTCTTAATTTTCCCATAAGAAATAATGTAAATGCAGATCATCCGTTCCAGCCACCCAAAAATATGACCAATACGAAGTGTTTGTAAATTGTATGGCTGCTTGCAAAGAACTGACCCAAGCCAAGCATTCCATGTCATGTGTCGTCACAGGAAGTCGTGCCACCAAGCTTGGGCTAAAAATAGAACAGACCGCCCACTACACCAATCTGTCAACAAAAAAAAACACACGGAAAATCACCTAGCTATTGAAAACAAGGTTGGTATTGTGGGTTGACTCTATCGAAACAGCTTTTGCTGACTGAAAAAGAATTCAGAAAATTCGTAAACTCGCTTCGGTTGGCTTCGCTGACGCAAACAATTTTTGAGCATCTCCTGGACGTACACACAACTTAGCTTTCAGTTCAGTTTGTTCGAAATGTTATGCATCAGATAGAGAAAGTGAGGAAAGAGGGAACCTATAGTGAAAAAAAAAACACAGAAAGAGCGCTGCAGACGAGAGGCAAATACACAGCTAAAATATATAGAGAGATAAAAAGAGAGTTAAAAAAAGCAGAGGTGCTGCTTGAGAGAGAGAAAGGGAGAGAGAGAGAGAGAGAGAGAGAGAGAGAGAGATGGGAGGATGTGAGACAGGTCTTCTCAGACGCTGTGTTCTCCGAGCTCATTGAGCCATAAACACATCCAGCGTTAAAGGGCAACTTCACCTCAGATCTGTCCTCCCTCCCAGATGTGGATCAGCAGCTGTTCCCGCCCACAGGATCTGTGACTGACGGCCATTTAATGGTTTACTCTGTGTACGCTGAGTTAATCACTTTGCTCTCGTAAATAAAAAGAAGTTCAGCTGTCGTTTTGACTTATGGTTAAAAGGAGCCTTTGGTTACCTGCTGTCTTTGTATTATTATTTTTCTTGTTTGTTTCCGTATTTTGAAATACTATAACATCTCTTTCACAACGAATGTAAAATGACGGTTAATAGAAAGACACTGAAAGACAAGTCTTGTCAGCTGCAGCGTAATTTGCAGATAAGCGTCCCTGCACATCGCCTTAAGACAATTTCTAATTAGGTTCACTGAGAGTTTAATTATTGTCTTGAAAATCCACAGAAAGCCACTAGATTAGAGCTGAAGCTTGTTATAATGAATGTGTGAATATCAGCATTGGCTATTGTTGAAGCTCTGTGGGAGAAACGGCATTTTCCTCCTGGGACTGCTGAAACACTGACCTGATTGAGAGAGAGAGAGAGAGAGAGAGAGAGAGAGAAAGACAGAGAGAGAGAGAGAGAGAGAGAGAGAGAGAGAGAGAGATAGCCTATAGATTGATAGCCTATAGATTATAGGCTTTTATTTTGGCATTTAATTATTTGTTGGTTTATTTATTTGTTTGTTGATTTTATAATTTTGTTTTCAATCCCCACCACTTTAAATGCTTTGGCAATACATGTACAATTTGTCATGCCAATAAAGCTCAACTGAATTGAATTGAATTGAATTGAATTGAAATTGAGAAAGAGAGAGAGAGAGAGAGAGACTGAAAGACAGGGAGACAGAGAGAGAGACAGAAAGACAGGGAGACACACAGAGAGAGAGAGAGAGAGAGAGAGAGAGAGAGAGAGAGACAGGGAGACAGAGAAAAAGAGAGACAGAAAGACAGGGAGACAAACACAAAGAGAGAGAGAGAGAGAGAGAGATACTGAGAGAAAGAGACAGAGAGACTGTGAAAGACTTACAGAGAGAGAGAGAGAGAGAGACTGAAAGACAGGGAGACAGAGAGAGAGACAGAAAGACAGGGAGACACACACAGAGAGAGAGAGAGAGAGAGAGAGAGAGAGAGAGAGAGAGAGAGAGAGAAAGACAGGGAGACAAACACAAAGAGAGAGAGAGAGATACTGAGAGAAAGAGACAGAGAGACTGTGAAAGACTTAGAGAGAGAGAGAGAGAGAGAGAGAGAGAGAGAGAGAGAGAGAGAGAGAGACTGAAAGACAGGAAGAGAGAGAGAGAGAGAGAGAGAGAGAGAGACTGAAAGACAGGGAGACAGAGAGAGAGAGACAGAAAGACAGGGAGACACAGAGAGAGAGAGAGAGAGAGAGAGAGAGAGAGAGACTGAAAGACAGGGAGACAGAGAGAGAGACAGAAAGACAGGGAGACACACACAGAGAGAGAGCGAGAGAGAGAGAGAGAGACTAAGAGAAAGAGAGATAGAGATACACACTGAGAAAGAGAATTAAAAAGACTTTAATTAACAACAGTACGGTGTGATGCTATGAGAGGCCATCTGGGATGAAACACACTTCCAGTTACTTTTAATGAGTTTACATTATACTGGTGCAGACACGTGAAACACGTTTGTGCGCATATACAGTATATATGAAACATAAGCTTATAGAACATCCTTACATACACACTATTATACCTATGTACTGTTGCACCTGCACATATGTAGTGCACTCGTGTGGAAACACAAAATCAATTTTCAGTCTGACCAGAAGTCATTTCATTGTACCCGGAAGTCATTTCATTGTACCCAGAAGTCATTTCATTGTACCCGGAAGTCATTTCATTGTACCCGGAAGTCATTTCATTGTACCCGGAAGTCATTTCATTGTACCCGGAAGTCATTTCATTGTACCCAGAAGTCATTTCATTGTACCCGGAAGTCATTTCATTGTACCCGGAAGTTTCCATGAAGTATGTAAAAATGAAGTCTTTGTATTTGTTGTTATTCGTTACAATAGGCCTTTTCGTCTGTGATCACTTACATGTTATTGGTGACTCTGACGATATTTTTAATTTTCTTTCCCGTGTCCTTCGGTGCATAGAATGTTTACAAACTGACCCAAAATACTGTGCTTCCGGTCACAATGAAATGATTTCTGGTCACAATGTAATGACTTCCGGTCACAATGAAATGGCTTCCGGTCACAATGAAATGGCTTCTGGTTACAATGAAATGGCTTCCGGTCACAATGAAATGGCTTCCGGTCACAATGAAATGGCTTCTGGTTACAATAAAATGACTTCCGGTCACAATGAAATGGCTTCCGGTTACAATGAAATGGCTTCCGGTCACAATGAAATGGCTTCCGGTCACAATGAAATGGCTTCTGGTTACAATGAAATGGCTTCCGGTCACAATGAAATGGCTTCTGGTTACAATGAAATGACTTCCGGTCACAATGAAATGGCTTCCGGTCACAATGAAATGGCTTCCGGTTACAATGAAATGGCTTCCGGTCACAATGAAATGGCTTCTGGTTACAATGAAATGGCTTCCGGTCACAATGAAATGGCTTCCGGTCACAATGAAATGGCTTCTGGTCACAATGAAATGGCTTCCGGTCACAATGAAATGGCTTCCGGTCACAATGAAATGGCTTCCGGTCACAATGAAATGGCTTCCGGTCACAATGAAATGGCTTCCGGTCTCACTAAAGATTGTATTGCTCTCTTTCTCTCTCACATAAGAACAAAATGTATAAAAACGCACTACATTTGTGAGGGTACCACAGTACGTAAGTAAATATGTATGTTTGTGCGCAAACATGTTTGTACGCACAAGTGTTTCAGTGTGTTTCGTCCCACACGGCTTCTCATATGATGCTGCCTGATACTGCATCCTATCAAATGTCTACCATTCTGATGGCTGTGTTACACACAACTGTTGGAAACTCTCTTAATGTTGGAACATTCACATCACCAGACAGATTCATCCAGTTGCCCTACAGTCTGATTGGATTCCTCTTCAAGAGCTAATGGGACATCAAGATCTCCGAGTACATAGGTAATGCAGCAAAAAGATAAAATCAGCTTAAAAAAAGCTTCTCAAATCCTGTGAGTGTGTGCTTACTCTGTATAAATAACACGACCCCTACAGGACATTTTCCAACAGTGCTTTAAGTGGATTCATCACTCTGTGTGTGTGTGTGTGTGTGTAGACTCCCACAAAGCGCAAGCTTTTTGATACAGAGTGTGGATCATTCCTGTAAAAGAACCACTAACTTTCACAGGAAGAGCCCAAGCACCATTTTCCATCACTGACTGCTTTGAATAAAAAACTCTCCAAGGACTTATTAAAGACGAGACGCAGTGTACATTCCATCAAGTGACTACATCTCGCTGCAAAAAGCTGTTCGAGTGCTCGTATTCAATTTATAGAGGTACATAAACACTATTTTTTTAAAAGCCAGGTGAATCATTTGATTCTGAGTCGACTCTTTTGAATCCTGAACGACTCAGTATTCAATTTAATTCTGTTTTATTTGTATAGCACTTTTAATAATGGACATTGTCCCATACTCATTTGGGTGACACCAGAGAGTGTGATTATAAATAATTATAAACACCAGAGAGAGTGTTAATAAATGATTGATAATAAATGAGTGATAATAAATGATTATAAACACCAGAGAGTGTGATTATAAATGATTATAAACACCAGAGAGTGTGATTATAAATGATTATAAACACCAGAGAGTGTGATTATAAATGATTATAAACACCAGAGAGTGTGATTATAAATGATTATAAACACCAGAGAGTGTGATTATAAATGATTATAAACACCAGAGAGTGTGATTATAAATGATTATAAACACCAGAGAGTGTGATTATAAATGATTATAAACATCAGAGAGTGTGATTATAAATGATTATAAACACCAGAGAGTGTGATTATAAATGATTATAAACACCAGAGAGTGTGATTATAAATGATTATAAACACCAGAGAGTGTGATTATAAATGATTATAAACACCAGAGAGTGTGATTATAAATGATTATAAACACCAGAGAGTGTGATTATAAATGATTATAAACACTAGAGAGTGTGATTATAAATGATTATAAACACCAGAGAGTGTGATTATAAATGATTATAAACACCAGAGAGTGTGATTATAAATGATTATAAACACTGAGTTCATTATAGATTTAACACCAACTCCTCCATGCTGAAGCCTTCAGATGTTCAATGATGGAGACACAGCATATGTAGAATGTTATTTTGTGTATTGATTAGGAGGTTGTTGTTCTCAAAGGCCACATGGGGTTGGTATCTTTTCTTTGAATGTCATAATCGTCATGAAGCAGAATCTAACTGGAGCTGGTGCAATCTCTAGATCCTCACTGGGTTGACCTCTTCTCACTGAAGGTGAGATCTTCCATCTCTCAAGATGGGTAGAAAAAGAGAAGCATGTGGAGAAGAATTAGCTTTGCCAATATGCTGTTCATAATATTAGCAAGCATTAGATGATAATGTGCATTTGATGAGATGTACTGGAGCACAATGTTTATGGGATGTATTATGTGTCTGCCTGGCTAAAGATACATGTCTTTAATATACAGTGGAACCTCAGCATATGAATGGTGGGTGTTTGTTTCTGTTTGTTGACAGATTGGTGGTGTGGGTGATCTGTTCTATTTTTAGCCCAAACTTGGTGGCACGACTTCCTGTGAGGAATCTTGACATGGATTGCTTGGCTTGGGTCAGCATTTACATTATTTCTTATGGGAGAATTCACTTCTCAATACACATTTTCACCTTAAGAACTCGCCTCCATAACGAATGAAATTCTCATGCCGAGGTTCCACTGTGAGAGTGGGAGAGTGTGCCTGAGCCCTGAACAGTGTCAGGAAGGCTATTCAAAGGTTTAGGAGCTAAATATGAAAACACATTCAGTGGACTTCACAGGTAGCCAGTGCAGGGATGCTAAATATAGTATTATATGATCATATTTAGTTGACCTGCTAAGAACTTTGGCAGCTCCATTGTGGTCTAACTGAAGCTTGTTTATTGAAGATGGAGGACAATCACCTAGTAATGCATTACAATAGTCCAGTCTGGAGGTCATAGCCAGTTTGTCCCCTAATATGAGCTAAATTTTGGCATATCATAACCTGTGAATGCTTCTTATTTATTGTACCTTATTAAGGCTGATATTGTTCCGTGAAATCTTCCTCTACCTTTTTACTAAGCAAACTGAGTTTCTTTGCATTTCCTAAAACCTTCTTAAATAATGGATAATTCAACAAGTCGCGCCAAATGATATTGACAAATAGAGCGAAGATCCCTTTGTTAATATTATCCTGCTGCAGATTCCGTGCTTCATTATGCGCGTTCATTTATGCAGAAAAACCAATCGAATTAAACACACAACTCATGCTTCACTCTGACAAAGAGCTCTGATGTTTCCATGGAAGCGTTATAGTAGAAGAGCGACGAGAAACGGTGTCTTTGGCTGGGCGGGGGGAATTAAAAGAAGCACAAACAACTCATATAATATATGCAAATTGTCTTTCAATATTCATCCATACAGCTTGTTTAGAGAGCTGGATTTTTTTTGTATACAGGGAATTGAGGATAGCCAATCAGATTACAGCATTTCAAATGGTCAAGCTTGTGGTCAATCCAAGTTTCTAGTTTTTTTTGTCACATACAAAGAACTAGAGTATATGATGTGTTTATTGTTGTGAAATGACTGGTAGAAAGTTCCAGAACTGTGCTTACAGACCATAACAACATGCAAGGTAAGGTTATACAGGATCTCCACAGTATGAACAGTAATAGATATATAAATAAAATATATCAGCTGGGCAGTTGGATGAGAACTTGTGTTGAAAGAAAGGTCAGTAGTCTGCCATCACCTGCTGATGTTCCTGGTAGGAATGGTGAAAAAATATCCTACAGGTACAAACTGCACAGATTCTGGGACAACAAATATTGTCGTTATCTCACAGGGGTCTCACAGTGTGTGTTAATTAGGACCTGTTGCTCATTAGTGTAATGGATATCAGCTCGGTTAGACTAGCAGGTCTTCCATATATTCAGCATGCCATTCATTCAAGCCATTCAATTCCATCGGTATTGGTATTTTGGGGAAGTGGTGGTTCAAGTGGTTAAGGCTCTGGGTTGAGGATTGGGGTTCAAGCCCCAGCACTGCCAAACTCCACTGCTGGGCAATTGAGCAAGGCCCTTACCCCTTCCTGCTCCAGTGCTCTGACCACAATTTCCTCAGCTGAAATACGTAAAGAAAAGCATTCCACTGTGCTGTAATATATGTGTGGTGATAAAGACTTTTTGACCTCAGTTCTTGACTCCTTTGGGAAATCGACAGTGGACATGTGTTTAGTGTGCAGTGTTTAGTATTCAGTGCCTGTTTTCCAATCATATCATTTTGGGTATTGGATTTTTTGTATTAAAAACGTGATTTTATCCATTTGTCTTGCATTAATGACGTTGCCTTTGACGTTACATTACATTAGTCTTTTTTAATGTTCTATCTCTCATAATGTTTGTACTTAGCCCGGATAGACCCTTTAATGTTGTTACTCATCTAAAAATGTTCGATTTGCAGAGGTTTTTTTTTCCTTAATGTTGATTTTTAGTTGTAGCCTTAACGTAAAAGTCATGTTTTTAGGATGCTGTTTCAGTAACATTACATACTGCCTTCTTAAACCGGTTAAATAATATACTGAGATTAATCAGTCAAAATCGCAGAGCTCTCTGTCCTGTAGACTCTCCAGCGTGTCAGGAAATGTAAACAAAAGTGGAGGCAAATGAGGATTGTGATAAACACAATTAAAATAAATCTAAATCAGAAGGTAAAATTGTTATCCAAGAAACAGGCAAGGGTTCAGGTGACAGTTCAGAAAGACTCAAATCCAGAAAGCAGAAGACAGTAAAAGAACAATTTCAAAACAAAAATAATAATTATTAAAACAATAAATGAACAAAAAGGCTCAGTAAAGTCAGGTACAACACACTGAGGAGTTTAGTTTGCATTGAGTGAAAGTTTGTGAGTCTTTTATATAGTGAATGCTGTGATTAGACTCTTTTATATAGGGACTGACCATGATCATGGTGACTGTGAACATGGATGGAGTTCTTGTGTTTCGGGGAATGTGGTCCAATGTTTGTAGGCCGTGGTGTGTTCTGGGAAACCGAGTTCTCTGAGAATAATAATAACAATTACAATATGTACATTACTATAATACCTTGCGCAATATCATACCATCATACCATGGGCAATATCACATCATGTGCAATATATAGAATATTTCATTTATATTCCATTTTTATTTATTTCTCTTGTAATCTCTCTGGCAATAGAATTTCTTTCAAGATTAATAAAGTTCGATCTTATCTTATCTTAATTTGACCTGATGCAGTGTTGGAAAACATAAAGTTATTTTTAAGGCATTTAGCAGAGGTTCTTATCCAGAGCAGCTTACATTTTTCTCATTTATACAACTGAGGGTTAAGGGCCTTGCTCTGGGGCCCAGGAGTGGCATCTTGGTGGTCCTGTGATTCAAACTTCCAATCAGTAGGACAACTCTTCAACCACTGAGCTACACTTTTGGAGTCTCTATGAATAAGTTCTTCCTGATACTGGTTCACTAGGTCACATACTAATAATACCGTCAGTCTAAAGCTCTGTGGAGAAGACAGAACAGCACACAGAGAGTAATTCTTTTAAACAATGAGTGCGAGTTTAAGTACTTTATGAAAAGGTAGGTCTTTCCATATCATTTAAAGACTCAGCTGGAAGTTTCTCCCACCATCTAGATGCCAGAACAGAGACGAGTCTTTACCTCTGACTGTGAGAAAACTCTAACATGGGAGACTCTTTCAAAAACTGTGCAAAGAAATGTCTCCTCAGAGAAAATGCCACCAGATCATCCATTACAGATCATTTTTAAATCATCCGCCATTCACATACAAGTTACTATGGAACGATAACTTTTAATAACCAACTAAACTATTGACAAATTAGAATTATATATAGTAGAATCATTAAAAAAAGCTTAATAGAAGGGTGAAGGGATGAATTAAGGATTGATTTAAAATACATGTTGTTGTTGTTGTTCTTCTTCTTCTTTCGGCTTTTCCCTTCAGGGGTGGCCACAGCGAATCATCTCTCTCCACCTATCCCTATCTTCTGCATCAACACTTGCACCCACTAGCTTCATATCCTCATTTATTACATCCATATACCTCCTCTTTGGCCTTCCCCTTTACCTCCTGCCTGGCAGCTCCATGTCCAACATTCTCTTACCAATATACTCACTCTCCCTCCTCTGGACATGTCCAAACCATCTTAACCTGGCCTACTCTAAGTTTGTCCCCCAAACGTCCAACATGAGCCGTCCCTCTGATGTACTCGTTCCTAATGCTGTCCAACCTTGTCACTCCCAAAGAGAACCTCAACATCTTCAGCTCTGCTACCTCCAGCTCTGACTCCTGTCTCTTCCTCAGTGACACTGTCTCTAAACCATACAGCATGGCCGGTCTCACCACTGTCCTGTACACCTTCCCCTTTATTCTGTCTGATATTTATCTATCACAATTTAAAATACATGTTATGATATGTAATTAATGGTCTCGTCTCCAACCTTTTAAGATGTCACGACAATTCTGACGATTATAAAACCGAGACATTTTGTTTCAAAGTGCTGACCAAAGAGCTGCTACAAGATGTGCGCATTTCTCAAAGGACATCAAGCTGGGAAACGCAAGGATTTGAAAAATAAATAAATAAATAAGTACTCTGCCCACTAAGCTGCTGTCAATCACTGCGAATGCTGTGATCAGCGAAGCATGGCCACACTCTTCCTCCAGGCCTAATTAGTAAATGGATGCACTACGTAGAAAGGGGATGAAGAGAGACAGGGAGGCATGAAGTATGGGAGTTAAGCGATAAGAGCAATTAAGAAAACAGACGAGAGGGGCTGAAGAAAGAGATATGACTTTGAGAGGAAAGAGTCGGGGAGAAAATAAATCTTTGACAAGACCTCCGCTCCAGTGTGATCCCCCAAATCTCTGAGCTTCTAGCAATCACGGGCCCATTTGTAACGTGGAGAATAAGGTGAGAATGCATTTTACACATCTATTATTGATCCACGTGTCAGAACTCTAACACTTTCTGTGGAGAAATGAAACAGCAAACCGCCAAACCGCTAAAGTCCAAGGCAGAGCTGAAGCACATTTCAAAGAGAGATTTAAAAAATAAAAATAAAAAAATAAATAAAAATCTGGGTTGCTTATGCACTTTTATCTTCATTCGCAGTTCCAGATTTCTGAAAGCGGCATCACTACTGTGAACACCAGCCATACTTTGAAAACTTTCCTCAAGTGATGGTGCAATGGGTTTTCCTTATGAACTTCTTCTTTGCATAAATAAATGAACAGATGGCTGCACGCTTTGAAATCCTCCACGGACGTCACGAGGTTTTCGATTTCCAAATCTGCGTCCGATCACGTCAGCGCTGCTGAAACTCCGCCGATGTTCATCCGGGGTGCTATTGATGTCTGGATGAAAAGGACACCGCTCTTTTCCATCGATTATGGATGTGAGCGCTAGGCCTTTCATTACATGCGTCGTGTGTCGGCACAAAAAGAACATTTGGAAAATAAAATTAGATTGAGAATGAAAACTGACTCAATTTAAGAAAGCTTTCACTTACTTTTTCTTTAACAGCAGCTGACTATAGTTGAGGAAAATCGCGAATAAATAATCATTACGAATATTCTAATATCGTTTCTATAGTAACGGCTCAGTCATAGAGACTTGTATGGTGGACGCTAAGCTCTAATTGTAATCTGAGTGTAATAATTAATGGATGCATTTAGTTAGAGAAGTGTGTTTAGGGTTTATGGAAGGAGTCGCCAGTGTCAGAGCTGTATATTTTCCATTAGAGCAAAATCTACAGGATTAAAAATTGTGTCCTGTTACTGATGAAAGCGGTGGAGTTGCTGCTGTTGGTGGTGGTGGTGTTGTTATTGTCTTATTAACTTCAAGAGAAAATGAAAAGAGATGCTGCTGAGAGAACAGATGTTGAAAATCAGCTATAATTTGAGTGTTGACAGGAATTTACTTTTATGGACATGCATGTTGAAAGGAAAGTGAGGGAAAAATCGAATTCATGCCCAGAGCTGAACTTAATATCCTAATCCTTTATAATAACACATTTAAGATAAGTGAAAACTTTACAGTATATTCCACTGGTAGTGTTAATGAGAAGCTGAAACTTGCGATCAGTGGAGAATTGCTATAAAGAAGAGGAGAGAAGAGAAGAGAAGAGAAGAGAAGAGAAGAGAAGAGAAGAGAAGAGAAGAGAAGAGAAGAGAAGAGAAGAGAGAAAAAAGGAATAAAAGAGAAGTAAGAAGAAGAGAAAAGAAGAGGATATATATATATATATATATATATATATATATATATATATATATATATATATATATATATATATATATATATAGAGAGAGAGAGAGAGAGAGAGAGAGAGAGAGAGAGAGAGAGAGAATTTAAACAATTAAAATAATATATATTATTCAGAGTTAAGTAGGTTTATTTGTGTGTTTTATTTAAAAGACAGACTCCAACTGAAATGAATCATTGTTATACATGATCATGTATCTTGTGGGTGTATTTAAAGCCTCTAAGGGTCAAAGCCACTAAATCCTGTATGCTAACTAGCATTGTTGCGAGAATATGAAATTCAAATTCAAATTTTATTCGTCACATACATAATGGTACACAGTGTGATATGCAGTGAAATGCTTACACGACTGTTATGACCCTAGGAAAAGGAAAAGGAATAAGGACAGAACAAAAGACAGGATAAAAAATATAAAAATAAAATACAAAAATACGAAATATAAAAAATAAGAATACAAATTATACTAAAATACGAAATATAAAAACTATAAAAATATAAAAAAATATAAAAGTGTAAAGTGAATAGAGTGTAGTGCAATAGTGTCCAAGGTGCAGACAGCAGCAGTACAAAATTATTGCACAATTATATAAAGTGAAGTGTGTAGTGTGCAATAGTGTCCAAGATGCAGACAGCAGCAGTACGGGGTGGTCACGAAGTGGAATGAGGTGATGAGAGCAGTGGTATTGTCCATCTTTAAAGTGCAGATGTGCAAAAGTCCTCTTTGTATGTAAACGGGAGCAGACTGTGCAACGTGTACGTTATGTGTTTATTGTGTGCACAGTCCTGTAATGTGCAATGTCTGGTATGGTTGGTTGGAGTTCCAACACGTGTGTAGGAACATAGTAGGTCTAATCAGATGAGTCCTATGTGAGGTTCTGATTGAGAGACCGTATAGCCTGCGGGAAGAAGCTTCTCCTCAGTCTCTCAGTGTTGGCCTTCAGGGTGCGGAAGCGCTTCCCAGACCTCAACAGAGAGAAAAGTCCATTGTTGGGATGGCTGAGGTCCTTCACGATCTTCCTGGCCTTGGTCCAATACCGCATGTTGTAGATCGAGTGCAGGTCGGGAGCTCGGTACGGATGATGCACTCAGCTGATCGCACCACCCTCTGAAGAGCACGTCTGTCCTGCATGGTGCTGTTCCCGAACCAGGCGGTGATGTTTCCCGTCAGGATGCTGTCTATGGTGCAGGAATAAAAGTTCCTTAGCACCTTAGCAGGCAGTCTAAAGTCTCTCAAGCATCTGAGGTGGAAGAGACGCTGTCGGGACAGGACCATGACAGATCCTGCGTGATGTGAACACCGAGGTATCTGAAGCTGTCCACTCTCTCCACTGGGCTGCTGTTGATCACAGGGGTCTGGTAGTTCCTCTCCTGCTTTCTGCTGAAGTCCACTATCAGCTCCTTAGTCTTGCTGATGTTAAGGTGGAGGTTGTTCCGCCGGCACCAGTCCTCCAGAGTCTTAATCTCCTCCAGGTCTCATTGTTGTCGGAGATCAATCCGACCACAACGGTGTCGTCAGCAAACTTGATGATGGTGGTGGAGTTGGTAGTGGCCATGCAGTCATACGTGTACAAAGAGTACAGCAGGGGGCTCAGAACACAACCCTGAGGGGCTCCAGTGCTGAGGGTGAGTGAGGCTGAGACATGTCTGCCCATCCTTACTGCCTGTGGTCTGCCACTCAGGAAATTGGAGCTCCACTGACAAAGAGATGGGCTGAGTCCCAGGTGCTCCAGCTTGGTGGTGAGTGTGGAGGGGATTATAGTGTTAAACGCTGAACTGAAGTCAACAAACAGCATTCTAACATAATTCCCCTTTCTAGTGTCCAGGTGAGTGAGTGATGTGTGAAGGAGGTGGGAAATGGCATCGTCGGTTGAGCAGTTCGGGCGGTAGGCGAACGGTAATGGATCCAGTGTGTCTGGTAGTGAAGTGATGATGAAGTCTCTGACCAGCCGTTCAAAGCACTTCATCACTACTGAGGTCAAGGCTACAGGGCGATAGTTGTTGAGGGAAGTAGGATGGGGTTTCTTCGGGACAGGAACAATGATGGACTCTTTGAAGCACGTGCGGATTGCCGACTGGGTTAAGGAGAGGTTGAATATGTCTGTGAACACTGGTGCTAGCTGGTCATCGCAGGCTCTGAGGATTCAACCTGAGATTCCGTCTGGTCCTGCTGCTTTCCTGGTGTTCACTCTCTCGAAGGCTCTCCTCACGTCATGCTCAGAGATGATGAACGCATTGGTGTTGGCATTCTCTTCCTGTCTACAGCCATTAGCATTAGCTGTAGCATTAGCTGTAGCATTAGCTTTAGCATCGTTAGCTGCAGCCTCGAAGCGAGCGTAGAAGGTGTTCAGCTCATCTGCCAGAGTCACTTCCACATTCATCATACTGGATGTTGGTGCTTTATAGTCCGTAATTGTCCTGAGGTAATTGTCATGAGGCAATAAACATATCTAAACTATTCCTCAAAGCCCATAAGTTATACTCAAGTGTCATGAAGAAGAAATAGGCTTTCACGTAGGTAGTTATTTCACTGGAGAGTCAGAATGATCATAAATTCGAGTTTTGTCCGTGTTTCACGTTATTTCCGACAACAAAACACGACATACTCATAATTACCACTTCAGCTGGAATTAGGATCATTACAATAGCAGCATTAATTCATTCATCAGTGATGCTACGAGAGCTGTAAGGGCTTTGATTTTATGACATGATTCAGAATCCTATTCATCTTTTGGAAATGACCTAAAACCTATCCGAGACCTTAAAATACAACATGAAAAAAAAAAAAGCCACATGCATGTAAACCGATTATCATAAACCCTCGAGTAAACGGCTTCAATTATTCCATAAAGTGTTGCATATCAGCTCCTGCATCTCATTCGCTGCTTTTGATCAGCTTCCTATTCACTGACTGGAGCACAAACCATCTCCTCAGAGTCGCTTTTGACGTGCGTCATCCTCCACTTTTAAACGAAAAAAGCCCTCAGAAAGGGATAAATATTCACTGATTTCGCAGCGCAGAGAAACGAGGATGGATAGGGGCCTTTAGTGTTTCGTAGCACCTGGCACAGCATCCACTTTAACGCTCCTGAAAAGCCTAAACAAGATGGCTGATTACTTCTGAGCGAGCATATTGAGGCCGGTGAAAGAGATGTAGCGCCGGGTGAAACTCAACTGAGAACAGCTGCTGCGAAGCTGCGAGTGTTTTTCTAATTACTATTTTTTTTTCCTGCATCACTGTGAATGCACATGAAGTATATATCACTTGAGCAATATATATATATATACACATATATAAAACACTCATCAGGCTCGTTTCCGAATGTCAGTGCACGAGAATATAAAAACGATAAGCCTCATGATCCTTGATAGAAAATCATTCATTCATGGAGACACACACACACACACACACACACACACACCTTTTTAATCCACAGACTGAAATTTGCGTTCTGAGTTTATTTGCACTCATGATCCTTTCTCCTTTTATTCAAACCTAATGAATTTCTTGTATACATTTAAGCTGAGATTTTACCATCATGCCAAATGCATAATACGAATTACCGGCTTCTTGTTATCTGACATGGAGGAATGTGTCTCACTGAAATGAAAAATCTAGCATGAAGAGTCGAGAGGAGAAAAGAAATGAACCTGATATAAACCTGGAAAGCCCTCCTAACAATATTCCAATGGATCATATTGATTCTTAGTAGTAGTAGTTCCTTCCTTCAATCTTTCCTTCCTTCATATCTACTTTCTTTCTTTCTCCCTTCCTTCCTATTTTCCTTCTGTCTTTCTTTCCTTCCTTCTTTTCTTCCATCATTCCTTCCTTCCTTCCTTCTTTTGTTCCATCCTTCCTTCCTTCCTTTTTCCTTAATTCCTATCTTCCTTCTTTCTTTCCTTCCTTCTTTTCTTCCATCCTTCCTTCCTTCCTTTCTTCCTTTCTTCCTTCATTCCTTCCTTGCTTCCTCCCTTCCTTCCTTCCTTCCTTCCCTTTTTCTTTCCTTCCATCTTTTCTTCCATCCTTCCTTCCTTTGTTCCTTCCTTCGTTCCTTCCAACGTTCCTTCCTTCCTTTCCTTCCTTCCTTCCTCTCCTCCTTCCGTTTTTCCTTAATTCCTACCTTCCTTCTTTCTTTCCTTACTTCTTTTCTTCCGTCCTTCCTTCCTTCCTCCTTCCTTCCTTACCCCCTTTCTTCCTCTCTTCCTTCCTTCTTTCATTCCTTCCTTCCTTCTTTTTTCCTTAATTCCTCCCTTCCTTCTTTCTTTCCTTCCTTCCTCCCTTCCTTCCTTCCTCTGTTCCTTCCTTCCTTCCTTCCTTCCTTCCTTCTGTCTTTCCTGGGCCTGAATTCAGTGTAAACTTCTTTGTTTTCCACTGAGAACTCTGGGAGACCTCCAATATTCCTATGGCTCATATTGATATCTTTGTATTAGGATTAAAGCCTCTTACTGTAGGTGTGAATATGAAGTCCAGGACTATCTGCTACTGTGTATTACTGTATATAAATTCTCTGGAGAGCCGAAGCATTGCTTTGTTTATGTAAATGAGATTCCAGTTCCTTTAGCTTTTTGCTGTCTATGCAATTATGAAAGGAAAAGGCTTTGTAGCCATCAACAGAAAATAATGCTGAGAATAAAATAATAAAATAACACTTCGGTATCATCTCATCCCACAGGTGGAACATGTGCTTTAAATGTTAATGGGATTCTGGGAGGAATTTCTTTGTTCTCTGGGATTATAGTTTGTAATTATTATAATAGGAAACAAGGTTATGCAGCTATGCAGAAGGTGAATGTTATTTCTTTCTTTCTTTTTTCTTTCTTCCTTCCTTCCTTCGTTACTTTCTTCTATCCTATCTTCCTACATTCATAAATTCCTTTGTTCCTTCCTTCCTTCCATACTTTTTTCCATCCTTCCTTCCATCCTTCCTTCCTTCCTTCCTTCCTTCCTTCCTTCCTTTCTCCCTTCCTTCCTTTGTTTCTTCCTATCTTCCTTGCTCCCTTCCTTCCATCCTTCCTTCTTTCCTTCCATCCTTTGTTCCATCCTTTATTCCATCCTTCCTTCCTTCCTTCCTTTCTCCCTTCTTTCTCCCATCTTTCTTACCTTCCTACCTTCCTTTGTACCTTTCTACCTTCCTTCCTTCTTCCTAGCTTCCTTCTTTCCTTGGTTCCTTCCTTCCATCCTTTATTCCATCCTTCATTCCGTCCTTCCTTCCCTCTTTCCTTCCTTCCTTCCTTCCTTCCTTCCTTCCTTCCTTCCTTCCTTCCATCCTTTGTTCTATCCTTTATTCCATCCTTTGTCTGTGCTTCCTTCCTTCCTTCCTTCCTTCCTTCCTTCCATCCTTCCGACCTTTCTCCCTTCCTCCTTACCTACCTACCTTCCTACCTTCCTTGTTTCCTTCCTTCCCTCCTTCTGTTAAACTTGTTTGTTTTCCACTGAGGAATCTGGAGACCGGTCTGTACCTCATTTTAATTTGACCGATTGCGTCCCACATTTCGAACACTTACGTAGTGCCTTAGAAATCTGTTACATCATAGATCATGATACAAACCCAGTTTTCAAAAAAGGGACTATTTACTAAATGGGGTTTTAGGTTTTCTCAGAGTGTTTTGTTTTGTTTTTTCTTTCCTGAATTGTTAATGCCTGTGGACAATTCTGATTGAACATCACAAGCATGTTTATAAGCAGATTTCCTTTCCTGGAAGCATGGGATGTTTGTGTTACGCACGGTGTTAATGCTGTTGCATCATGCATGTGTTTCTAGAAAACACGCTACAAAGGTACATCAACTCAACGCAAAGTTAAGATATAAGGGAATACTTCCTGGAGGGGATGCGAGGCTATTTCAGGGCACCATATATAGAGCATTATGTACATATATTTATCTGAGCCTATCTGCCATGAGGGAACCACACAGACATCCAGAGAAGCCTACACACAGATAGCAGTTTGAGCTCAGGATTGAACCTGGAACCCTGGAGTTGTGAGTCGTACCATTGCACCGTTTCCATTTGCATGTGGGACAATTTACCCAGTCTCCAGGATTACTTCTTTGTTTTTTTTTCCCCCTTTTTCTGGGCTTGCAATGAAGACACAATGGAGATGATGTAAAGCGTAGCAACTAACCTCTAAAAGATCTATCAGTCTGCATCCCGAGTCTGGGGTGTATTTGTGTGTGCAATGGATGAAAAGCCATCCATGGAAAAACACTATGCTACAAACACTATAACAAACAGGAACTGGAGTTGCCAGGCATCATGTCAGTGAAGTTGATGAATATGTGAGCAGCTGATGCTGACCTGACATTTCCAGTGTGACAGAACATTCAGTTACAGACTGGCGCATACCCAGGGTCATTATTATTCCTCTTCTCCTTTGACTTTCAGTCTTTTTATCATGCACAGTGAGTATGTGCTTCCTTATTATAGTTTACAGCGCTCTGAAGGCAGGCAGAGACGGAGCCATGAAATGAAATCAAATAAAGGAATATTGCATGTTTTACAGCCGACCAGCTGCTTTGTACTAAATGTATGAAGAGGCGGCTCATATGCCGGTGCCCTTCTGTGCTCTAAATCATCCACTTCACAAGAAGGCAAGAAGGAAAACAGAGTCAATGATGACTTTTTTTGTTGTTGTTGTTGTTATTTCTACAATACTTATAGCACCTCAGTGTTGAGTAATAAAGTTTCGGGGGAACCTGTGCAACAAAAACGGCATTATTACTACAGCATTTGAAATTTCCTTTGCAAATACAGTAGTATATATACTCTGCATCTACACAACAGCATGCACATCAAATTTAGGGATACTGAGACTTATTTGTTCGGCTTTTATTAAGTATGATGGAAAAATCAACCCAAGCATACAGATGTTACCAACCAAGCATCATCCTGTCTATACTCCATGGTTTAGTATTCATTCAGTATTTGTTATCCTGGTCAGGGTCACGGTGGAACCGGAGTCTATCCAGGGAAAACTTGGCATGAGGCAGGAATACAAGGCAGGGATGCCTGTTTATCGATGCACACACACATTATATTGGGAATTGGGAATTGGGAATGGAAGGAAATTGGAGACCCTGTGCCAAGCACAACCGCTTGAAGAACATGTGAAACTCACCAGAGACCCGAGTAACCCAAGCTCAGAAGCAACCCTAAAGCTGTGGGGAAGCAACAACATAATAGAGTGAGGGATATCGCAAAACTGCCTGTTTTTGATACCAATGTAAGTCAGAGTAGAATATTGTCAAAATCAGGGCAGACAAGCAATGCCCTAGAATAATAGAATAATATTCAGGAATAATATTCAAGAATAATAAATATCAAATAATAAAATATCAAGAATAATATTCAGGCAAAAAGCTGGGAGATCAGCGAGCAGGCAAAACCAGGCAGAGACAATATTGGGTTAAACTGTCAAAGCAAAGGCAAGCTGGGAAATCTAGGAAAGCATTGGAACATCACTGCCAAATACAGGAGCCAGATTTTGCAGGGATTGTTTCAATGCCCAGCTTATTTAAAAGGCTGGATGTGATGGACTATGGGATATGTGGTCGATTACAGGAATTGTAGTTCGAGTTGCTTATCTTTTGTACCCAGACTACTCCCCAGACTACTGGGACCCTAACCAGCCTGGCTTCAAAGCAGCCTCATGCTGCTAGATCAGCCAAATTAAGATCAATTCTAATCCTTCTTTTGACACGGTCAATCACAAAACCTTCCTATTGATCCTTATGAGCCTTGGAATTAGTGGTTAGTAGCGGTAGATTGCTTTGTATCAGGAGGAATGGTCATGTCGGGTGAAATGGTGGAGGATCTACAAAGACAACGACGACATCTCTGTTCAGGTTTTCCACTGGATTGGTGCTTCACCCTCTTCTATTTTCATACATCAGTGAGGTAGCATTCTCACATGGGTTTTTATACTACTGTTATGCTGATGACACAATACTCAGTTCCTCCTTTCCTCAAACTCTTTTTTCAGTTTGGATCACATGAAGAATTAAACTATTCTTATATCTTGCACAACAAACCTTGAGGTGGTTAAATACAGCAATCTGATTGAATTTATCATGGGGGGGGGTTCTCTGTTATAACATAAGGACCACCCCAGACTTTTCTTTTCTTGTAGACCACTCAGTTGCTCATTCCATCTGTCCTCCTGTCAAGGTTGGACTAATGCGATGTTACAGAATGAAGCTCCACACTCCATTGATCCATAACCTGAACAGTCCACACCAACCTAAAGATCAAACCCTGCACTGTACCACATTTCCACATTCAGAGCGTCTAGCATGACCTGACCTAACCTGCTGTGCTTAAAGATACATGAGACATGGGACCTCAAGACTATTTTACTGTATGTTCCTGTTCCCAGGGGGGTGAAATGAACTTCCCCTGGCTGTCCAAACAGCTGAGTCGCTGGCTTTTCAACAATAATACAGGACTATATAAGGAACCTAGAAATTCTTTCTGTTCTGTTTTGATAAATACGTGCTGAACACAGACACTTCCATAATTTCATAATAAACCTGCTTTTGCTGACGCCTTTTGTTTATCAGTAGACAACACTGAATACTACACCTTTCTTCTATATAAATACTACCTGTTGATCTCAGTAAACCTTGAAGAGTTTTGCTAACCAATCACTGTCCCTATGTGGGGTTTTTTTTGTCACCTCTTTCTTCCCTGATATAAGCTTAGAGGTAGCAGCAGCAGCAAGACTCCCCGAGCGAACCTGAAAATTCGAGCACTATCAATGACCTAAATTATTGTCAGTCAGCTCGAGATGCGGTCGAGTTCTATAATTATCTGTTGATTTTCTAAAATATGAAAACCACACAGTCCCAAATGCTTTCCAAATGCCAAGCTCCATTCCCCAACAGACCCTGAGACCTTTACTCTATTGTTGGCATGTGGAAAAGGTGGCCAGAGATTATCGTTGTTCCTGACAGCACTTCCTCACTTCCTGCATTATGCATGACCTTGTGTTTATTGATAACCCGGCAGTTCTGTTGAACAGGCATGGCAGTCGCTTTAAAGGATAGGCTAGGAAACACAGACACAGATGTTTTAAACATGGGGTTATGCTTAATTCGAGATATTCGTGTCAAATAACGGTTATATGGAACGCGCTGTATGAAAATGAATACGCTCTGCAGTGGCCGTAACTGCAGCCAAAGTGGAGGTATGAGTATGAGGACACACTCCTGCCTATTTTTAAAAAAGAGGAAAACTTTTTATGTCCTTATGAAGGTCTCCAATGTGAAAGCCCTTTATTATTCTGATATAATCACAGCAATATAAAAAGACCTGAGTACCTGAAAGAGAGAGAGAGAGAGAGAGAGAGAGAGAGAGAGAGCAAGAGAGACGAGAGACCACTTGCTTATCGATCGGAGAGACAGGAGAATGAATGGAGCACAAAAAAGTGCTAATCAGATAATAAAGCACTTGAAGGTGTAATCACTTTGTGCTCTTTTGCCACATTCAGGAAGACAAAGAGAGACAAAGAATGAGCTATCGATCCAAACACGTGTGTCCAGCATCGTTCCTATGGCTTGGTCATTCCATTCTCCTCATGCTCTGGAGTCTCTGTTCATTCAGTATTCTGAATCAGTTACAGGAGATGTGAACACGTAGTGGGAAGAGTCTGCCCTCTGGTGGTCCACACCGGAACTGCAACGAGAATACAAACAAACAGGTAATGATTTATATTAAGATGTTTAACTCCCACGAGCCATCTGTAAATCCAGACATCTATTTCTCATTCTGTTAAATTACGTGGTAATTCATAATAGTCACTAAATAACATGCGTTCAGATAAATATATGGATTTATGTATTAGATTATATAATATACATTAAAGTCATTTTTGTATTAATTTATGTTTTTTTTAACCAAACAAGCACCATTTATCATATTATTGGTGGTTACCTGGCAAAATGATTCTCAATTATTGGTGCCAGTATTTATACCTGGAGACCTGAGTTCAGTTTACTGTCAACATTTTGCAACATCCTAGTATTATTAGTATTTTTTTTTATTCCTGAATATAATAAAATGCACATACTGTGTACTATTTTATTTAAAATCAGTTACTCTGGTTTAGGGTTTATTTCAGTTAATTCAGGTAGTAAGCTGTTAGTTATGCTAGTTATTTTTAATCCACCCACAGTTACCAAGTACTGCCGTAATAATCTTAATTAAATATTAAATAAATGCACAACTAATGAGTGTAATACCAGGAGATATGATGATGATGATGATGATGATATAAGGATGGATTATGCCGCAAATATGTCACATGGATGTGATAAAATATCTTTCTATTAATTTTTAAAAATGTTTTTCAAACAGCACAAAGTGTTTTTTATATTAAAATGTTGTAAAAATGTATTTTTATATAAAAAAAATTGTAGTAATATTTCATGATCATTTAATTTATTTCATAGAGAAAATTTATAAATAGTTGTATTTTTTAGACAACGAATAAGTCATTAAATTAAATTAAAAAATTTTTAGGTAACATACATTTTTTGTATCGTAGAAATCCATTTTCAAGTGGAGTTCATGGAAAGTTGTTAATTTCTCAAATTCTCTAAAAGCCTCTAATATACACACTAACTCCATTTATTAAAGGAACAGTTATTATTAAAATAAATAATTATATTATTTATAATATATCATTTTAAAATAATATGAATAAAAAAATAACATTAATAATTAAATGTAATTATAATGATATTTATAATCATACAATTCTAATTATATTCATAATATATAATAGTTATATATATATATATATATATATATATATATATATATATATATATATATATATAATTTAAATAATTAAATGTAATAATAATAATGATATTTATAAATATATAATTGTAATTATATTCATAATATATAATATTTTAATAAATAAAAAAATTTTATAATAAACTTAATATTATTTTTTAAAAATTACTGATGTTATTTTAACTTATATCCTAAAAATCTTAAAATATATCGAAGTGTGGTCTTCAATGTTAGTTAAGACTTTAACTTACAGCTAAGGAAGGTTTATAGCTACCAGTTTAGCATTGCACAACCTAAACAACCATCGCATCAGTCAACACACATTAGTCTCAGAGTGTGTGAAGTTGTTGTTTATTTTTTCGACCACAAGTGTTTGTATGGATTTTGTTACATTGCGAAATTGCAATTTTGTTACATTGCGTAGTGTTATTATTATTATTATTATTATTATTATTATTATTATTATTTTAAATTCAGACAGTATTAGTGAGTCAAACTGGTATCAGCATTAGCCTTTAATTTATCTATGACTTTTACAGGCCCAAAGCCAATATCAGGAGCTATTTATTTATTTATTTATTTATTTATTTATTTATTTATTTATATTTTATTTGTTTTATTAATTTATATTTTATTTGTTTTTATTTATTTCTTTATTTATTCATTCATTCACTCATTTATTTATTTATTTATTTATTTATTTATTTATTTATTTATTTATTTATTTATTGGAATTATTTTTTGACAGTCTTCAGTGTGTGATTGTCTTTGATTTTCTTGTTTCAAATTATTTTTTATCTACGTTTTTTTTTTATTATTATTATTTTTTTATTTTTTTTTAGAATAAATAAAAAGATAATCCATACCCTAAGATATTTCCCCTTGCGATACATAATTCATGCCTCGAACATCGAACAGATTTAAATGTGGTTAAATCTGCGACTTCCAAAGATCCAAAGATTAACAGTCAGTAAACATTAAAAAAACACAACAACAACAACCTGGTTTCATTTGGATTTCTGCTGGATAAAATTTATTAATGGAAGATTATCCCTCAGAACACTCCGGGTTTGCTTAATATCATGGGCAGCAATTGTGTCCAGAGCTTCCAGCCTCTGTTTTAAATGATTATAGATGCATAGTGCTTGTGTGTGTGTGTGTGTGTATGTGTGTGTGTGGGTTCACAAATAAATGCAAAACAAATTCTTGTTGTCTATGTTATTACAATATAGGAATATAGGAAAGCATATGGAATCCTTAAACTTTAGTATAAAGGTAGGGAAGAGTACATGTTAGCCCTGGATTTATGGGTCAGTGACGGTGAGAGCGGTTTCAGGTGATTAAGTCGTATATATTTATGAAGGCTATTTAAAGACAAAGGAGGCTGACAGCAGAAGTGCTGGGATAGTGAGGGCCAAATCAATTCAGACACGTCAAAAGCATGTTATAAACAATAAAGCATAGTATACAATAAAAAAGTGCATAAACGAAACAAAATACAATGAAAGGCGACAAAAAGAAAAATACAATGATCTACACTCATGCACTAAAAGACCAGGCATTGGATAATATGTGACTTAGCTCAAAAAGAGGGATAAAAGTGGCAAGATTTAAAAGTAAAAGTTCAGTACTGAACACTCTGGAGGGAAAAGAGGTGGAAGTGGAGCAAGGATGGAGGAGGAGATTTGAAATATAATGAGATGAAAAATAGGTTTGATTAAATTAATATATACATATTAAACAAAAAGATTTCAAAGCCTAAATCTAGCTCTAAACCCTTACCTCTCTCTCCTTCACACACACACACACACACACACACAGTTTATTCACTTTAACCTTAGAAAACATTCTGTTTTTTTATTTGTCTGTCCATTTTGAATAAGGTTTGAAATGCAAATTCATGTGTTTTACAATTGATTTTGTACATCGGCAATTTAGTCATCCATGCCCCAGCCATATACACACAGTGGCCACTTTATTAAGAACACCTTCACACCTGCTCATCTATGTAATCATAGAAATCAGCCAATCACGTGGCAGTGCTGATCTCCTGCTATTTTTCACACTAGAGTTTACACTGGACACATGGTGCAAAAAAAAAAAACCAAAACATAACAAAAAAAAAAAGGAAATAGAGAGCAGTAGTTTGGGCATCAAAAGAGAAATTCCTGACTGGTTCGAGCTGACAGAAAAAAAAACCCTGTCTCAGAAACATCCAGCACACTGAACCTTAAGGCAGGTGAGCTACAACTGTAGAAGAACACCTCAGGTTGCTTTCCTTTCAGCCAAGGACTGGAATCTGAGGCTAAGGTGAGCATAGACTCACTAAAACTGGACGAGGACTTGAAAAATGTTGCCAGGTTTTTTTCCAGTCTTTCCAGTCTTATGATGATTGACTGAAGCTTTTGGCCTGCCACGTGATTGGCTGATTAAGTAAATGCATGTAGATGCTGGTATACAGGTGTTCCTATTAAATTGGTTATATATACAGTATATATATATATATTCCAAATATATGGAATTTGGGGTCTCATTACTTACTAAAACAGAACTAGATTAAATTGTTGTTGTTGTTGTTTTTTTAATTAACAATGGCTCAAGAACATTCTATGGAATTTCTTTGTTTGTCTATTTATTTATTTATTTATTTATTTATTTATTTATTTATTAGCAAAACCCAGCAGAAGAATGCTCACTGTGCAAAAGCTCTTTCTCTGTTTCCTTCACATAATGGGGATGTTTTCTTTTATTTTTTTTGGGGGGGGGAGTGGGGGGGTACGGCAATCATGGCTGCTCATTGAGATGCATTTGGAAAGACATGATGACACACAGACACACAGCTTGAAGGCTAGTGGACGGAAAAGCCAACGTTCCTATTCCCTGTAAGGAACATTTCCAATGACATTTCCAGGAACATTTCCAATGTCATTTTGAATCTTTCTTATTTCTCATAATCACGCCATTTCTCCAGCCAAACGACATACCAAACCAGCTGAAATTTCTTAAGAAATAATAAATACATATTTGTTTAGTTTTACAAGAGAAATTTGTTCAGAAATGCATTCAGAAACCACCAGGTGGCAGTACAACCCAAGGAGTGATTCCAGCACATTCCACCAGTCAGGAAGAATAAAACTGAAGTCTTTCATACTTATTAGCCTTTGATTAAAGAAAGTTATCAGATGGATACCCAAGTGTCCTCATTACATGAGCCAAGACCGCGTCTTTTGATGAGACCGTTGCTAAGGGTTCGCATAAAGCTTAATCTGACAGCACTTCAGTTAAATATAAATTGCAGTATGACTCAGGCTCGGTGGGTTTTTAAAATCTGCACCCACCTTGTCAGCCTTTTGAATAGATTTTTATATCAACCTTTCAAACAGATGTGTGTTGGCAGCCACTTCACTGATGTCAAGACGCCTTCTCGCTGCATTATCTCATATAAACCGTAAGACATGCACAAAAGCAAAGATGGTTTCTGCCCACACCCAAACCCAGTAACGTTCAATTTAATGTAATGTATGAGTCACTGGACGTAAAGCAAAGTGATAATGAAAGACTTTTAAAAATAAACCTTTCAGAAAAAATAACAAATTGGAGACTGCAGCAACAGCTTATTCAACGGCACAAGGGTGGATTATTTCTGGCTATAAATGAGTTAAAATGTTAAGCTTAAGCTGTAGGTATGGTTATGATATAGTTATGGGGCAGGATTTAGGGTCAGATATTGAGGTCTGTCTGTTAGCATTTTTAAAGTCTGTATGTAGATGGGCTTTTTGGGATCAGGGACTAGGTGTAGTTGGGTTTGGGTTCTAGTTGCAGCTGGGTTTAGGACCTGGGCGTAGCTGTGTTAAGGGTTTGACTGTACACGGGTTTAGGGTCAGGATGTAAATGGTTTAAAGTTCTGGGTGTAGTTGGGTTTCAGGTATTTGTGAAGTTAGATATCTGATCCTGGTATAAATGGGTTTATAGTCTGGGTGCACATGGGTTTAGTTTAGGTTAAGGGTCTGGGTGTAGTTGTGTTTGGGGTTTGGGTGTTACTGAGTTTATAGCCTAGGTGTAGTTGAGTTTAGAAGAAGAAGAAGCCTTTACTATCACCACACATACAGTAAGAGTTAAGGGCCTTGCTCAATTGCCCAACAGTGGCAGCTTGGCAGTGCTGGGGCTTAAACCCCAACATTCCAATCAACAACCCAGAGCCTTAACTACTTGAGCCGTAAACACTCAGCCAATCCAACATCATTCTGCTTTTTAAAAGACTGGAGCTCGTGCCCAAAGCCTAAAACTGACCCCAAGCAATCGTAAGATGCTTATCAAACCCTGTTCTGAAGCACAAAACATTCCCTCCATCCAATCTACCATCCCTTGAGACAGCCAAGTGACTGACTATTTGGATTTGGGGTCTGGGTGTAGTTTGCTGTGTGGTCCGGGTGTAAATGGGTTTATAATCTGGGTGTATTTGGGTCAGTGTGTAGTTGGGTATAGGGTCATTGTGTAGTTGGGTATAGGCTCAGTGTGTAGTTGGGTATAGGGTCATTGTGTAGTTGGGTATAGGCTCAGTGTGTAGTTGGGTATAGGCTCAGTGTGTAGTTGGGTATAGGGTCAGTGTGTAGTTGGGTATAGGCTCAGTGTGTAGTTGGGTATAGGGTCATTGTGTAGTTGGGTATAGGGTCAGTGTGTAGTTGAGTTTGGGGTCTGGGTGAAGGTGGGTGTAGTGTCAGTGTGTAGTTGGGTATAGGGTCAGTGTGTAGTTGGGTATAGGGTCAGTGTGTAGTTGGGTATAGGGTCATTGTGTAGTTGGGTATAGGGTCAGTGTGTAGTTGGGTATAGGGTCATTGTGTAGTTGGGTATAGGCTCAGTGTGTAGTTGGGTATAGGCTCAGTGTGTAGTTGGGTATAGGCTCAGTGTGTAGTTGGGTATAGGGTCATTGTGTAGTTGGGTATAGGCTCAGTGTGTAGTTGGGTATAGGCTCAGTGTGTAGTTGGGTATAGGCTCAGTGTGTAGTTGGGTATAGGCTCAGTGTGTAGTTGGGTATAGGGTCAGTGTGTAGTTGAGTTTGGGGTCTGGGTGAAGGTGGGTGTAGTGTCAGTGTGTAGTTGGGTATAGGGTCATTGTGTAGTTGGGTATAGGGTCAGTGTGTAGTTGAGTTTGGGGTCTGGGTGAAGGTGGGTGTAGTGTCAGTGTGTAGTTGGGTATAGGGTCATTGTGTAGTTGAGTTTGGGGTCTGGGTGTAGTTTGCAGGGTCTAGACTTAGATTCAGAGTTTGGTTGCAGTTTACAGAATAGATACTTTTATGGAACTGATTTGTAAAAGATATATTTATGGAGCAGATATAGAAGAGATATAATTGGGGAATTGTTGCTACAATCTTTAGCTTCTACTAGCTAAAACACATTAAGGAAAAATAATGGCATTTTAATGATATTGAGCTCCCAACTAAATAATCACTGCTTTTAAATATTAAAGTTTAAATGTGTTTCCATTACGGGAAAAAGTTTCTTTCAAAGAGTCTTGTGCTCTTCCATGCTTCCTTTGTTGCTCTCTTTTAAAAGCAATTATAAGCACCTGGTTAAATCCAGCGACTTTATCTAATGACTGTTTTGACTCTCAGTTTTTTTGTTCAATTCTTCTTTCAGCTGCTCACATTAGGGGTCACCGCGTTTGCATATTTTTCATTTGGCACTGGTTTTCTGCCAAATGCCTTTCCTGACGCAACCCTCTTATTTTTATCGTGCTCGGCACTGAGAGTGCACTGAGGTGTGCAGCCTCCAGTAGTTGGTTTGGTTCCTTGCCCAAGATTTGAACCCAGTTCACAGCAGTGGAAAGCCACCACCTTGCTCCACTGCTGCTCAGGTAGAACATGTAATATCTTAAAATATCTATTTGGGTGAAGGTTGTGGGTGTAGTAACAATTTAAGGTCTGGTTATGAAGATTTAAGGTCAGCCTTGGTAAGTTTTATATCCACGTCTATCTTTATTGCCTTATTAAGAGTTTATGATCTGGGTCTACTTGTGTTTAGGGTCTGGGAGTTGTTGGGTTTCAGGTCTGGCTGTAAACGACAGCCTTCAATACAAGCCTGATACAAGCTTTGATATGTACTTTGATACAAGCTTCGATATGTTCCTACAGTCAGAACTTAGATAGTTTATGCATTTGGTTGTAAATCACAGAGGAGGTAAGTTTATGGAAGGTTTGCAGAGGAGATATTTCTGGATATAATTGGATAATTGCTGCTATACTCTACCAGCTAAAACACATTAAAGAAAATAATGGCATTTTAATGTTATTGAGCTTCCACCTGAATAATTACCGCCTTTAAATATTAAAGCATAAATGTGTTTCCATTACGGAAACGTATCTCACAAAGAGTCCGGTGCTGGTCCATGCTGCCTTTGTGGTTCTATTTCCTAAGCAATTACAAGCACCTGGTTAAATCTAGACATTTAATACATAATATCTAAATGTCTGAAAGTGTAAAATCATATTCCTCAAAGTTTATCTTGATACTTGACTGTATAGATACTCAATAATGCCATTTTATACTTTTATTTATATAATATTTTATATGAGAGCTTTTATATGAGAGCCCCAGGTCATATTATTATTATTATTATTATTATTATTATTATTATTATTATTATATAATGTTTTATATGCGATGGATGGACGGATGGACAGATGGGTGGGTGGACAGATGGATGGATAGATGGACGGACGGATGGATTGAAGTTGAAATTGATGCGACTGAAAGGTAATAGGCATAATATATAGGTCTTTGTTCAAAAGCATATAGTCCTAGATAAAGTCCTAGATGAAAAGTGGTGCGTGAAGGAGAAATATAAAATATAATCATCCCTTGGCCAGAAATCTCTCTCTTATATTATTCATAAATATGACTCTCTGCTTCAGAAAATGTTGAATGTTCATTTTGATGTTAAACTTGACCTTGTTATCTGGTATTAAAGCCTGAATATAGGCTTGAAGTGAAAATCATTTCTGATCAAAAAAATCTCAAAGCTGTTGTTTTGTGGCTTTTTTGTTCAGGAAGATGTCCTTTATTTTTGGCATCGGTGTACGCTTTGTCAGTAAACCGTAGAAATTTGCCAGAAATTTCTGCTCAACTCAGGTATATGTACTGTATACAGAGCCAGAAACCTCTGCTGGATCGGACATTATTGTGGATAAAAGCAAGAGTCGTTAAGATTGCTAATTGGTAATTAAAGGAAATTAGCTATATACCTACAATCTATCTATTTAGTAAGCAAGCTTGCACCTAAGATTTTAAAGAGAGCTGTGTAGGATTTCTCCTTTTCCATTTTTTCTCATTGCAACTAGTCATGTTCTTTATTACAGATCGGATGCTTCCCAACACCATGCCTCGGAGTGTTTTTTTCCCTCTCCCACACAGAAACCCAATGATATCTCTAACGTTAAACCGCCATGTACCATAAGGCAGTAAAATCAACCTGTGTCGAGAAGAAAAAAATAGTTTTCTCATTTCTCAATCCAGGATTGCAACATGCTGATGACTCAATATACTGATGAGTTTCAGCAACTGTGAGCTAAATCTCTGGAGATGCCAAGGAAGATGTCATGATCTTAGAATCTCCCTAAACAACACTAGGATCACATCATCTCACATAGTAGGAAGGCTTAGCGTATTTCTAGACAACCAATTACCCAGCGCTCCGAGCTTGTATCGATCGTTCAGGTTTCTTCTCAGGAGGACCCAAAGTTTCCTTTCCACTGAGGTCACTCTGATGCATGTTCACTTCTTTGTCATCTCATTATTGAACTACTGCCAAACTTATCCAGAATTTTAGACCTAGGTCGTGAATATCACCCCATTGTTTCATTCCATTCTAGCTTCCTGTACCACTCCAACATCATACTACATTCAAAACACTGGAGCTTGTGTCCAAAGCCTAAAACTGACCCCAAGCTCTCATAAGATGCTTATCCAACTCTGTTCTGAAGCACAAAACATTCCCTCCACCCAATCCACCATCCCTCTAGACACAAAGAATGAACTTCCCCTGACTGTCTGAACAGCTGAGTCACTGACTGTCTTCACACTCAAGACCCACCTCCTTGCTGAGAACTTGAAAACGCTTAGTCCTCTGTAACAGGGTTTTAGCTCGATAATATTCTGGGACATCGGAAATGGGTGTGTACTAAATGCTGTAAATGTAATTTCTCCAAATGCCTCCTGTGTCAGATAAACACACATTAGTCATGTTTGTGCATTGTAACCCATAGACTGAGAAGCCTGTGGTGTTTTTGAGACAAAATCAAGTTAGATCTGGATTAAAGGCAGAAAGTTATCTTTCTAACACAAAAAGGAAGCAGCCCAAACTGACCCATATTTGGCATAACTAGATGCTGCTGTGGAATGTAGAGTGGAATGTAGAGAATGTGGATAAGAATATCTATAAAGCACCATGAATTGATTTGCAAATTATTAGGAACCCCACTTATTTGTGAAACTGGGTTGCACTGTGCATTCCAATATGCTTTTCTGTTCACAACTGATGTAATAAGTGATTATTTGAGTTACTGTAGGTTTGTACCAGGGTTTTTTTTTTGTTACTTATATTTTTATATTTTATATTCTCTTTATTTTCATAAAGAGACAGTTTTCTGTGAAAATCCCAGCCGATCTGAAAAGCTCACACCAGCCTGTCCAGCTCCATCAAACAAAGCCATGGTCAAGGTCACCGAAATCGCTTTATTTTCCCCAATCTGACGTTTGATCTTAATATTCAGTGACACCCTTGCCGCAAACCTGCATTTATTTATGCTCTGAGATGCTGCTGCCTTGAAAGACTTGTATAAAATGAACAGATGTACAGGGGTTCCTAATAAATTGGTCAGTGAGTGTATATGCCCATAACAGCAGCAGACTCATGCATAAATTCATGCTAAAACAACAATTCTCTATGTTAATATTTTGCCCGTCTTTTTATCTTAATTGCTTTGTTTTTTCTGCCGCATAAATCTCATCGTGCAGCAGAGGACAAAAACCGGTGTCCTCAGATGGCATAGATACCCAAGCATGCAGATAAGTAGCAAAAAAAAGAAGAAGAAGAAGAAGAGCGTCTTGTCCTCCTTGTCTCTTTGTCTCCAGCGATGTTTGTAATACGTAGAAGCTCATTCAGGTCACGCTCAGTCCTCTATCTGAAAGTGCTGTTAGGAAACTCACACACTACCTTATACTCTGTCACCTTGATGCACAATGAGGATTTATAACTGTGTGAGATCTGTGAAGGGTCTGTGCTGTGTATCAGTGTTTTTAATACTAGTAGTATCAATTCAATTCAATTTATTTTTATAGCGCTTTTGTCTCAAAGCAGCTTTACAGAAGTATAAAGAAAAAACGTTTGAAGTTACTATTTATCCCTAACATTTCTCCCTAATGAGAAGCCTGAGGGCAACGGTGGTGAGGAAAAACTCCCTGAGATGATATGAGGAAGAAACCTTGAGGCTCGGAAGGGAACCTCATCCTCATTTGGGTGACACTGGACAGTACATAATGTAAATAATGTCCTTTCTACAACAGCAACCAAGACCTCTTGAGGAACTAATAGGTCAGTGTAGTTTCTGTACAGTTCATTATAGACCAATTTCTTCTTGCCGAAAAACTGACTGATGCAACGCCAGTTCAGAATTAGAAAGCCTTAACATATATGTTTCCCCATTTGAGTGATAATTATTTCCATGAACAGGTAGATATACAGTACATGCTAGGAGCTCAGCAAAAGGGCAATGATGTCTCCCTGGGGATTAGACTAATGAGACAGAGCTCAGTAATCAGCTGTCCAGAGACCAGAAATAAATTGTCCACTTCCTCATTTCCTCCTGAGAGAGAGAGAGAGAGAGAGAGAGAGAGAGAGAGTGCTGAGTGGAAATCCATTACTCCATGGAGGAATGTTAGCTGGAAGTCTAGTCCTAGAGCATGAGCATGAATAGGTCAATTTCTCCCCACCTTAAAAAGACCGAATCAAGAGAACGAGGCATTTAGGAAATTACAGTTCATCAAACCTGAACTTGAACCCAGTGATCTCCAGTAAATACATCGCTGACAAACGAATTGTGCTTGCCATTGTGATTTTGTGGCAGTAGCTGTAATTTAGTCTCCTTGCATCCATGGAATTCAGTTCCATTCAATCTCTCAAGCCAGACCTTTAGCATTCAGTAGAGAGTCTTTTATCTTTCGCAGCATGTCACGTATACTTTTCTTGGAGTCTACTGGCAAATTTGTGGTGAGAATTACATTTGCTTGCCGCTAAAAGAACCTCTAATAACTCTTAAAGCCTGTCATTATGGCTTGTATATCAGAGTACAATCAGTCACAGTCTTTATTATCAGACACAAATTTTACTTTCAGCAATGAAACACATTAATATACTGTTTACCAGAACTAATAATAAAAAAAAAATTCCACAGCAAAGACCACCAAGTGGCTGTGGTGTGAACTACCAGAACCACAAGCCTCAGAGAAGTAACTAAACCTTTAACTAATAAATCATTCTTTCATGGACATTCGATGTCCATGTTCTTCAATTTCACAGGAGCGAAAAATGCATCGAATTTGGCATCGACTCCAAACAAGATTAATGCGAAAATCCAGCTGCAAAATATAGTTATGAAAAATTTGCTAAAGTTCAACAGTTTTCCATTAGTACTGTAATATATACATGCAGACAACCAATCAGATCGCTGAAGCTCGTTGCCAGAAATGTGAAAATAAATGTTCTATAATATTAAATATTCTCTGGACCTGTGGGTGTTTTCATCCACTCGAATATATTCATCCCGGGGCTTTCTCAGTAAAAGAGAGCAAGGTGATAAATGTGTCACGATAAATGCAGGGCCTTTAATTCATTTTAATCTGCACCTCAGAGTAAGCACTTCATCCGTGGATCAGAGGACGCTTTCATGTGCTGTTTAGCCTCTTACATGCGTGTCCTATGAATATGAAACTGGCGTGGTAGGATGCGGGTAAGTGTTTGACAAAGAAACCTTCACAAGGAGTAGTGAACGAAATGAATTAAGATGGGATTCTATTATATATTTTTTTGTCGTAGCTGTCTGGCTGCTGCAGACGTCAGAATAGCTGTTTTGACATGCGAAATGAGGCTAATCAGCCATTTTATATTACTAAGTGAATATCTTGCAGCTATAAGGACTAATCAGTAATAGAAATACAATGTGTTGTTCAATAAGCGTGTGTACATTTGTATACCGACCTCAAATATACTGCGTTATCCCACGATCATCCAAAGTGCCTTAGGTATTAATGAATCAGAATACACATTAGGAGGGAAAAAGTCAACAGAGGAACATTTTGCCTTCTTTTGCATGAGGTTGTAGTGCTTCTGGAATATTTATTTGACAATATTTATCAGGAGACTGAGTGTGTTTTCTCCCTAAAACTTTTTTACACTCCTCTGCTAGCTTTCCTCTGAAAGGTAATAAAAGTACCTTTAAACCTTTTTAAAGGTACACTAAGGCCACATTTCCTGCTGAAAGATACATATTAAGTTGCAAAAGATATGTATAGCAGCCCATACTTCCTCTAACTCTGAGAGTATAATAATGCAGACACCAAATAAGCTCCAAATTATAGACTCAAGTCATTCTTTAGCGTCTTAAAAATGGACACGGGCTCATAGTAAGAAATAACAGCTGTTTAGCAGTGCCATGCATTTTGTTTCTTAAAACACAATAATGTTCCTTTTTTTTGGGGGGGGTATTATTTATGGTATGAAGTTAAAATTTTTTATCTATGACATATACCACAGCTCAACCTCTGTAATTTAATTCTGGATCTTAAATAAAAATAAAAAATTTTAAAAAGCAGTACACTGTCAGGTTGGAAGCTACATGCCCAGGCAAGAGGAGATGAATCTAAATGAAGAAGAGATGCTGCTTTCTACTACTGCGTCTTTTCTTATCTTCTTATATCATCTCATCTACTGGACTCTGATAAGACCAGCGTTTATCTTTCTGCCAGTACACACCATCAGTATGCTTGGAAATGTGCTTGAGACAAACCCCAAACCCACTGTAAAACAGGGTAATGGTTATTAATGCTGTAGCTTGGGGCTGATACGCAGTGGGTGGTCTGAGGATACAACCTGAAATAGAGGAATGTTTCGAGAAGATGAAGAGTTAGCTATTTTGATCTTGCTTTGTTGCATTAATCCGTCCATCCATTCTCTACACAACTTATCATACTGGGTTGCAAGGAACTGGGAGTTTCTTTGTCATGTTCCACTCCACAGTGGTGGTTAATATGGAGCTCATGTGAAAGTAGACACTCAGGGAATTTCATAAGTCGTTGTTCTTGCGGCTGCTCCCACAGCAGATCATTTGGTCCACATGTTTCGATCAGGTTTTATTTTATCCGGGCTTGGGACCGGAAACGAACCCGAGCCACGGCAATGAGAGCACGGGATCCTGCCGGCTGGACCACCTGGAGGCACTGTAGTGTTTTCTGAGTATTTCTGAATTTTTCCCTAGCCTACTAGGGGCAATATATTCATAGAAAATAGCCAAAAAACAAAAATAGGCTAGTTTCTGTTGTATCTTCAAAGTAAATGATGATATCAAACCCATTTCTTTATCTATTCTCATCTGGTCAGGTAGGATTGTGACTTTTGTGTACTATCTGCTTAACTTTGCTGGCTCGAGTGTTGTGTTATTTGAACTGTGTTATGTTGTTTTAGCGTTGCTGATCCTATCGGGTTGGTCTACGCTTATTAGATCCCTCAGGTGATTAATCAAGAGTCGTTTCAGTTCTAAATTTCTCCCTGAGATGCTCCAAGCATCTAAAATTTAAAGGTGTTTATCTTCAACCACTAAAATTCTATGTAAGGTAAAGGTAAGAGGGAAAAACACACGTCTAAAACACCCTGAAAGCCGACAGACCCAATTTCCTTCCTCCGTCACATCGCCTGCTTCACGAGGTCACAAACACACGCTTGTCCAGAGATCTCCAGCACAACAAAAACGTCCTGGAAAGTGAGAGAAATCGTCACGCCACCTCTCTGTTAACATTTAAACCTCTCAGGGATAAGACGTGAGTCATTGCCTAGCAACTCTCCTCATGGCCACAAGCGTCCTATTTTCCAAAGACGTCGATTATTTTTTTTTCTTCACAATGCCCTTATAAAAGGACTCGGTTACTTTTCAACAGAAAAAAACCATGACAACGTGTACAATTAGTGCTGCAGTCAGCACTGCTAGTGGTATGCATTAGGTCCATTAAATGTTCGAACAGATCTATGACACGGTTCTGTATAAAGGGCGGAGCAGATTATCGCGTTTATCTGACTAATCATGTTAGATTACCCATCCTCGATGCTCCTAGGGATATGTTAAGTCAGCTTGACTCACTGGAGTGCTTTCGCTATTCCGAACGGTTTCTGAAGCCATCACAAGGCAAAACTGGTGTTTTAGTGTAGCTTATCGTATTCTGTACACAGCTGAACATCTTGGGAGGATTCTACTTTATTGCGGAAATCATTATTGTGAATCTTTGTGAGTTTCTGTAGTCTAATCATGTAAGCCAGCATCATGTTTTCTTATTAATTATCTCTGAAATAAGCATCATTATGTGGGTTACTATTTAATTTGTTCGGTTTGGGTGCGATCCTTATAATTGGCGCGTACTCCTACTCACATCATGGTATAAGAGCAGTGCTGTTAGAAAATTCTGCATTTCTACAAGAAATCCTGTTCCAGTTGCATTTAATTAAAGCTGCGAGGAAGAGAAAAAGCCTCTCTCTCTCTCTCTCTCTCTCTCTCTTTTGGCTTCATCAAATATTTGTGTAAGCTGGATCAAGTAAAATACTGACCACAGTATTCTTAATTGACCATTTTCTTTCTCTCGTCCTCTTCTACGGAGGATGAACAGATCTGTATTCACCCAAATAATTGAATTTCCCTGTAAGCTTCTTTTTCCAAATTAGGCACAATATCAGAGGTGACTATTAAATATAATACGATTTAAATACATAAAATAGGCAGTGTCTAACACTGACCCGTCATTTTTAACCCGTTATTGGCTGTTATAAATCCTACGGTTTTGAAAATTGTAATTGATTTACCCTGGCCTCACTCCATTAGCTCCAAATAGCAATATATGGAAATATTGCATTGCAGTGTTTCAACTGTAAACTTCGAGGTTATTCTGAAAATAAATGCATGTTAGGTTGTTATTATGTTTTTATTTATTATTTTTTCCTGAGTGACATTGAATAGTGGATTTTAAACGATGTTTATAAATCATTTATTCGGTTGCTTAATAGAGTTTTATATCTATTTATCATAACAGTGGTACAATAATACGCTCCATTTAGTGTCTTCCTGGTCCTTTCTAACTCTCGAGGTTTCACACACACACACAGAAACAAAAGAAGCGGAAAATCTTAGGAGAAGAGGTATAATTTAAGTTGGCTTTAAAAATGAAAGAAGAAAAGTGCTGTCATTAAGATTATCGGGGTCGTTTTTCTTTATTCTCAACATTGCTAAAGATATATACTAACACACTGTACACTTTATGAACCCCATGCACATGGGGATGGGGGTTCGAGTACCTGTGTTCTTGGAGTTTGCACGTTCTCCCCATACTACAGGGCTTTCCACCAGGGTCTCTGGTTTCCTTCCACAGTCCAAAGACATGCGAGTAGGTTGATTGGCATCTCTAAATTGTCCATAGTGTGTGATGTGAGCATGTGTAGTAGTCAGGATGGCCGAGCAGTCTAAGGCGCTGCGTTCGGGTCGCAGTCTACCCTGGAGGCGTGGGTTCGAATCCCTCTTCTGACAAAGCTGACATGTTTTGGGGGTGGTGGCAACTCAAGTGTTTAAGGCTCTGGGTCTTTGACCGGATGATCAAGGTTCAAGCCCCAGCACCGCCAAGCAGCCACTGTTGGGCCCTTGTGCAACCCACCCTGCTCCAGGGGTGCTGTATCATGGGTGACCCTTCGCTCTGACCCCAACCCTTCAAGGGAGGGGATATGTGAAGAAGAATTTCACTGTGCAGTAATGTATATGTGACAAATAAAGGCAACTTAACATGTAATGATAGCATGTACAGCGGGTTCCTTGTGCCCCGAGTCCCCTGGGATTGGCTCCAGGTTCCCTGTGATCCTGTGTAGTATAAGAAGCACATCTGTCATGTGACGCTGAGGAGAAAAAAAAAACGACTATAGTTTCAATCCCCGCCCTCTCTGTTAGGACCAGCGTGTCTGTGTGTGCCAGTGTTGTTACGAAAGATTTTTTGCAGCCTCGTCATGTGGAAGAGAACAGCAGAACATCGATCATCGTTCCTCCCCAAAGCTCTCATCTGTCTCTGCTACAGCCTGTGGTTGGGATCGTTTGCTTGGCCTACATATACTATTTATGTGGTGTTTGTGAGCCTCTGAACAGTAGCAGTAAAAGAGCATATTTCAGTAGCTAGAGAGTCAGAGTCAGAGGAAGAGTTATGCATTATTTATCAGCAGGCAAATAAATGAGGCCTTGCCCTATTTTACAAAAAAAAAAAAAAACTCAATCAACCCAGCATCATTTTGCTTAATGAACTGCATCAGCTTCCATTGCAGGGAAAAGCAAGCAGAACCCGAACGCCTGCAGTATTACTGCAAAAAAAAAAAAAAAATCTATATTAAATTAATATGTCATTTTGTAGTACACACAGAATATACACTGCATAATCACACACTCGTCTTCTGGATCCTGAGGACAAGTTTAATATGAACAGAGTGCTGAAGATAAGCAAGTGGACAGTCATACATGCTGTAGATACTGGAGGCTGCTCAGTAGCAATGGATATCATGATCATTGGCCCAGTTTATCAAAGAAACAAATGAGCATGCGAATTTATAAATTGCTTGTAAAGAAATTTTCTATTGGTGAAAATCCAGTTTATTCCGAAAAAATGTGTGTACTTTGTGAGATCCTGAGCGAACTCGGTATATTTAAACGTAATGTGAATGTTGACTTGATCAGCTTTGAATATAATATAATTGTATCATATAGTATAACATATAATTGTGATAAGTTATTCAATGTTCATATATATTTTTTTATTTTAGATTCAATTACTTGGGGTCGTTGACTGGAAGATCAAGCCCCAGCACTGCCAAGTGTGACACTGTTGGGCCCTTGAGCAAGGCCTTTAACCCTCTCTGCTCCAGGGTCACTGTATCATGGCTGACCCTGCGCTCTGACCGCAACCTGAATTCGTTGATTTGGAGGGGTGTCCCAAAACTTTTGGCAATGTAGTGTATATTCAATAAAAAGTATAAAAGATATAATTATAAGGTCATAATATTTGACATTATATTTATCCTCATTAATCCATTCATGGCTTCTCCATGCCCTGTGGATGGGGGCGGGGTCCTTCTGCTAGAGACCACGCCCATCATAATTGAAGTGTGAGTGAATTCAAGCAAATAAATAAATAAATAAATAATCACATAAATACATCATACTATGTACTAAACTGACCATTTTAAAGCTCGTGGCACGAGTCGCTGATACTAGAACGCTGATTGGTTCGTCACGCTGTCAATTATGCTAATTAGCACCTGAAGTGGATCATCTAACGACTCCTGGCTCATGGAGGCGGGGTCTGGAGGCAGGCGGAAGTGACGCCAGAGAGGGGTAAGGTAAACTGTTGAGGTGATCCATGGCAACAGAGTCAGTGCAGCAGCAGCCGCGCGCGCAGCCTGTCACACACTCAGCCGACTCTAATGCACTAACCGGGTTCCTTCGCTCTCTTTTCTTTCTTTTCTTTCTTTTCTATATGTTTCGGATTGTATCGCGTTTTTACTGCAAACGAATGTCTGCTCCGATTCAAACCTAAAGAAATTTGGCGTTTTGGACAGATCTCTCTCTCTATATATATATTAAATAAGGAGGCTTTCGGATGTAGCAGGTCTCGTGCTAGCTGCTTTAATCCATCTTCCTCGTTAAAAAAGAAGCGATCAAAATGTTCTAGCATCTACAACACGATCATAAACGCCGCACTGAGTCAATAATTTACTGAAATAGCTTTGTACAGGCAGTGCTGGGTTTATTATAGCCAGCTGAGAAAAACAAACAAACAAACAAACAAACATGAGGGTTATTAAGGAAGGTTCTCGTTGCGTTTGAATTCCTGTGGTTGGATACAGAAGGGAGGGGGGGAAAAGAGCATCATTTCAGCATCACCTCGTCTTTCATTGTCATTGATTTAACCACACTGAGAGCTTGTGAAGGACTGGGTGAAGATGGCGACTGGAGCGGGATGGCAGCAATACTACAATCCTGCTGGAAAATACAGCGCTTCAGGATCAGGCATGACCATGGAGTACACACAGGACCTGCATCTGAAGATGAGCAAGAAGATCGCACAGCTCACTAAGGTAGTGTGTGTGTGTGTGTGTGTGTGAGAGAGAGAGAGAGGGAGATGATTGGAAGTGCACTGAAGTGGTGATGCTGACCATCATTTGCATGCACAGACACTGCCACCAATCAGTCAGAATTAATTAGGGCACCAAACCAAATCCGAATTCATCATTATTCATCTGGATAAGTTGCACAGCTCTTTCTTTCAGCCCCCAAAAACACCAGAACGGCTTCAGGGCTCCTCGGCACGCATTCTACAAGTCTCTGAAACTGTCCTCGAGAGAAATATGAACTCTGAAACCTCTGTCAGGTGATGGTGCTGTCTCAAAATCTCAACTCCATTGTATATTAAACATATAAAACGCTCTGATGTGTCTCGACAAGAAGAGGCGTTACCGTGACTACTCCAAAGTTGGAGTTTTTTTTTTTTTTTCTTTATCCGTTTATTGTTACGTTTACTGTTGCGGAACATCCACGACGCAGATGTTTGTTCCTATTAGACTCCAATCTGCTGCCAGTCAGTGTCTGAATCAAGTAGAGCTCATATTCTGCACGAACAGCTGTGCTTTGACATCCATGCACAGTTTGGTCTTCCTTCCGCTCTGTCCTACTAAATGTCATTAAATCAGGTGTGTTTGTGCAGGTAAACTGCCATTATACAAAATGTGTGCATTATGCTGTGCGGTATAATAGCTCATATGATGAACTCGGGTTTGTGTGACTCCTTGTTGTTTTTTTAAGAAGGCTTAACAGTCAATATTTTTCTTAATGCCATCTTAGAAGGAGTAGCGTGACGTGGCCGTATTATGTATTTATCCTCAGTTTTCTCGTGGCCCATTTTCGAATCCACCACTCATCTCTAACCATAATACAAAAGCAGGGAGGATGATGAACACATCGTTTTATCACTCGTAATGCATCACAGGGCAGTGTAAGACACTCGGAGGAAAGCATTCAGCTCTCTTCCACATTCATAAGCTCACACAGACCCACGATGGGCTGGAGTTGTTTTACATTACATTACAGGCATCCAGAGCGACTTAGAGTTTATCTCATTTCCTACAATTGAGGGTTAAGGGCCTTGCTCAGGGGCCCAGCAGTGGCAAACTCTCAACCTTCTGATCAGTAATCCAACGTCTTTCCCACTAAGCTACCCGTTTTGATTGAGAGTGGAGAGAAAATAACATCCCTCCCACCTCAGTCCCTCTCAGACTCCTGATCACTTATAACTAGTCAAAATCTCTGGACGATGGGGCAGAAACATTTCTGTCGCACCACTCTTGTCTATTTAAGAGTGTTTGTCTATCATGCACCTCTAACAGCCACCAGTGAGGAGGGATGGGATAGATAGATAAATAAATAAATAAATAAATAAATAAAAGGATTAAATATATATGTAAATGTTAGTAACGTTCAGGTCACACAGAGAACATCTCATAAATGTATTGGAGAATTTGTTCAAGGTTTTATTAGAACAAATCAGTGTGATAAGCAATAGTGTGCATGTGTATATGTGTATATGTGTATGTGTGTGTATATATATATATATATATATATATATATATATATATATATATATATATATATATATATATATATATATATATACATATATTTATTTATATATAATATAAATAATAGAGAGAGAGAGATTATTTCACTTATTTTTCATTTATATTTATTTATTTTAAGCAGTCTCTGGCAAAAAAAAAATCCTTTATCTTATCTTATCTTAGAAATACCTTTGATTCAGCATGTTTCCCAGTTAATCATTTTCTGATGCTTTTCAAAAAGAATAAAACACTCTTAATATATTTGATGTAAATGTTTCAATAATAATCAGGTAGCACATAATTGCTGTATTGATGTAGTGCAGCATTGTGGATTTGATAAATCATCTGTTTCAATTTATTCACTTGTATTTCCTTCAACTTGAATACAAAAACAATTCAATCAAATGACCTAAAAATCGTTACTTGAAAATGCTGTGTGTGAAACACAAATACCTTCTGACCAGTCGCATTTGAGAACTGTTTTGTTTCGGGGGTTTTTCTCCAATTTTAGGCTCGTATGTGAAAGCTGCAATAAGCAAATAAGGATTTGAGCGAAACATATTCTGGTAAAATGGGTCAATAAATAAATAACACAGGAATAGGAATACCTATACACATGCACATTCGTGTAGTTGTCCAGTCAGCAGCCTGCATAAAAGCATGCAGATGTAGTTGATGGATCAAAATGGATCTATGGATCTAAATATGTGATCTCCATGGCGTGTTGTGCTCGTTGGTGACAGACAGGCTGGTGTGAGTATTTCAGAAACTCCTGATCTTCTGATATTTTTACGCACAACAGTCTACACTGAATGGTGTGAAAAACTAACACCATAGAGTTATCAGCAGTTCTGCAGGAAGGGTCAGACGCCTCGTTGGTCAGAGGAAAATTTATCAGACTGATTTGAGTCAAAAAGACTCATCTAGCCACTCTGCAGTGAACAGAAAAGCATCTCAGAATGCAGAACGCCACATCCAAGGACGCTGTAATGGGCACAAGATCACTGACTCTAGACATCTAATGATACTAACTATATCTTGATGATAACATCTCACAAAAATGGTGTTCGTTTACGTTGTTGTTTTCACACTGTGCAATCCAACACCTCCATTCAGGCTGCTAACGTTATACCACGAGCCCTCAGCATGGCCGTAACACTCCATCTTTACTCACGGTTTGTGAATCAGCTGACCAGGATGACCAGTTTGGGATAAACCGCGCTTCAGGAGAACGAACCAAGCCCCGTCAAAAAAAATCTGCTAAAAATTCCTCTTAGAAACAGACATGAGAATATGATTACGAGGTGAAGATTAAGCCCCGAGAGCAGATTGCCTCATCCTCTGTATTCCATTCAAAGCGTGGCTCGAGGCTTTGTTCTGTTTTAAGGCTGTCTTTATGGACTCGCTCTCACTGCCCATGTCTGCACTCTGACAAATTATAGATGATGCCGTGTCCCGACTTGCACTGTTTTGCCAAACTTGGCAACCCTCAGGCACTTCAGGCTGCCAAGAGTAGTCAAGGTTATTGTTTAAAAACACTTGTGCAGCGTTCAAAGTACCCGGTTATGTGTGCGTACATTAACAATTAACATTTAATAACCATTAGCCTGCGTACACCATTAAGCGCTTTAGACGTGACGCTGTACGACCGTAGCAATCGTGATCGCTTTTGGGGATCTGGGTGATTTATTATTATCAGGTTTTTTGAAATCCTGCGCTTCAGGATTTCAGCACTAACACTACTGGAGTGTTTTACTGCAGTTCTGCATGCGTTGGGTATTAATGCTCCATATACAAGTGCAGAAATGCTTATCTAAGGCATTTCCCTTACCATGTGTTAGCCTACTTTTCTCAAGACACTTGGGCATTTCGCTAGGTGTGAGTGTTTTTTCAAGGTTCCACTGACTGCATGCGAACTAGTGAAATGTTTGGGGTGCCAATATTTCACCTGATATTATTTCGCACTGGTAAGTAGAATGTTCTGAAATTTCGGACTGCTTCAGAAGGAAATTTGGAAATACAGTGTCCAGTTTTGTGTCCAGTGCCTCCTGAGAATTTCTTCCTGTACACGAATCACGACGTCTTCCTAATCCTCCTTCATCGTCAGGTTCGATTGTTTGCATTGTGTTTGCATCCTGAGGTGCCCATATTCACCTGAGGGAATATGCCGGATGCTATTTATGTGAAGAGAGAGAAAATAAAAGCGAGTAAGGTGAGGTAATGACTGTTTACATTTACTTTTCTGGTATTTGACAGACACTCTTATCCACAGCGACGTACAAAAGTGTCTATTAATGAATACATTAGCACTGGTTTAATAGGTCACAGACTTAGGATACCATCAGCCTAAAAAATGTGCCTTTTTTTATACAACAATACATAAAACAAACAGGGAAATAAGAGCTAGTTTGAGCGTTTCAGAAAGAGGAAGGTCTTCATCCATTGTTTGAAGACAGCCAGTGAGTCTACAGCTGCTGTAACATACACCGATCAGGCATAACATTATGAGCAGTGAGAGGTGACGTGAATAAGACTGATGATCTCCTCATCATGGCGCCTGTTAGTGGGTGGGATATATTAGAGGCAGCAAGTGAACATTTTGTCCTCTAAGTTGATGTGTTAGAAGCAGGAAAAATGGACAAGTGTAAGGATTTGAGCGAGTTTGATGAAGGGACAGATTGTGATGGCTAGACCACTGGATCAGAGCATCTCCAAAACTGCAGCTCTTGTGGGGTGTTCCCGGTCTGCAGTGGTCAGTATCTATCAAAAGTGGACCAAGGAAGGAACAATGGTGAACCGGTCGACAGGGTCATGGGCGGCCAAGGTTCACTGATGCATGCAGGGAGCGAAGGCTGGCCCGTGTGATCCGATCCAACAGACGAGCTACTGTTGCTCAAACTGCTGAAGAAGTTAATGCTGGTTCTGATAGAAAGGGGTCAGAATACACAGTGCAGGACGGGTCAGGGCTGTTTTCGCAGCAAAAGGGGGACCAACACAATATTAGGCAGGTGGTGATAATGTTATGCCTGATCAGTGTAAGTGATAAGTGGGTAAGGTACTAACTTTTATCATGGACGCACACGGAACAAGGCATCAGCATGTGCTGTTACAAGGAAAATAATTAACAGTGATATCACATTAGGCTGCATTAAAATTGCCCACCACACTACCCCCCCCATCGTTAATCTCTTTCCTAGAACTGCATGATTTATTCCCTATACAGATTTCTTTTAAAAGCCTCATCCGCCACGTCATCTTCATCAACGACCATACGTCGAGATAAAGAACACAAGAACACTTTAATCAACGAGCTTGTCTTGTATTTTTCCCCCTTCTCATTTCCTCACTAGGCTGGCAGCTGCCTCACTGCGTGAAATAAAAACAAAAAAAAATAAAAAATAGGCCACACACTTGTGCGCATCTTAATCCAGAGTCGAAAAAAATGACCCTGGCGGCATTGTGTAGAGGAATACAGGCCGTCACGGTGCTGAGCAGATGGCCGTAGCCTCCGGGACTGTAGGGATAAAGCTCCAAAACGCAACAGGGATGCTGTAACACCTTCTTTAGGAAACAACTCTCTCATTCACAGAACACGCACGAACGACTTACATCCCGGTAAAGAAAGCGACGAGCCTCACAATGAGGATTTGTTTATTGCTGTAGAATCCTGTGCGTGTGTTTTTGTTTTTTACACAATCTACACAAACCCAGATGAAATTACCCCCCCTCCCATTCATTCCTCCTCAAACACTGAAAGGAAATAACTGTATTTGCAGTAATCCTCTCTGACATTTAAGGACTTCATGCACCACAGTACATTCTCTTCAAGCTGCTCTCTTCAGCGCTGCCAGTATCGGAGACGGGATTAAGAGTCATTCCAGAGACAATTTTGAGCGTAGCCGCAATATAACTCTGTCGCATTTGCATTTGCACATTTGCATCTATCTAACAAAAAACAACAACAAAAAAAAAAGTGCACAGTGCTCCCAAGATTTCGGTTCACGGTGTGATTCAGGAATTATTTTAAATGCGACTCTATCGTGTGTGTGTGTATATGTATATATGTGTATGTGTGTGTATATGATTTTCTTCAATATGGCTGGTTTGTGATTATAGTGGATAAAGGAGTGTAGAAAGCTGAAAAGCTGACACAGGAAAGGAGGAGGAGGAGGGGCGTGGCAAGAAATATGCAACAATACACGAATTATGTCAATACAGCAAACATTACTGTACTGTTACAAGATGAGATGCTATGATGCTAGTCACTGGTATTAGCATTTAGTCTATTTTCTGTGTTGTTTTTGATCTATTATCACACAGGAATGATTACAAAACAAGAAAGCAAGACTTGGACTAAAGATCGTATTTTTTTTTCTTCCGACCTTGAAATTCCGAACAACCAAAAGAAATGGTAATTTCTACTCAGGAATATGATCTTAATTTATTCAGGAAGTGACCTATTACATATTATTAGTGGCAATTATTATGTTATGTCCTGCTTTTGCTGCCAAAACAGCCCTGACCCGTCCTGCACTGTGTATTCTGACAGCTTTCTATCAGAACCAGCATTAACTTCTTCAGCAGTTTGAGCAACAGTAGCTCGTCTGTTGGATCGGATCACACGGGCCAGCCTTCACTCCCCACGTGCATTCAATGAGCCTTGACCGCCAATGACCCTGTTGCCGGTTCACCACTTTTCCTTCCTTGGACCACTTTTGATAGATACTGACCACTGCAGACCGGGAACACCCCACAAGAGCTGCAGTTTTGGAGATGCTCTGATCCAGTCGTCTAGCCATCACTATCTGGCTCTTCATCAAACTCGCTCAAATCCTTACGCTTGTCCATTTTTCCTGCTTCTAACATCAACTTTGAGGACAAAATGTTCACTTGCTGCCTAATATATCCCACCCACTAACAGGCGCCATGATGAGGAGATCATCAGTCTTATTCACTTCACCTGTCACTGCTCATAATGTTATACCTGATTGGTGTATATATGTATATAAACATTTTAGGTATTTTTATGCTGTGCAGGTAGTTATGTGCTCTTGATTGATTGTTTGCACTTTGACTAGGAAATGGCTTATATTTATAGTTAGCCAAATAAAAAATTCCACTTGAGATGATACTAGCTGTCTAGAATGTTTTGTTGCTCTGCTCTGAAGTATAAAGGATCGTGTAGGATTACAGTATAGGCAAACACATCACAAGACGTCAATCACAGACGTTTAAACCGTCCGTCTTTGAACCACTCTGCCATTTCTGATACGATCATCAATCATCTCAAGTCTTGTGCGTGTCCACTCCTCACCCTTAACGCATGAAGTAAAATCCTGTGAATCAGCTTCAGGTTTTTAACAACAGCACAAATCTTTCGCAGTCAAACTCGGAATTGACCTGGAAATTCTCTGCGCCGGTTGCTCGAGGCTTTCCTGTTTGGCAGGAGAAAGATGTTGCATTATGTTTTTTGCCTCCAAGTCTTGATGGATACGTGTGTTAAGATTCCAAAAATACTTTATCTCACTAAGACAGAGCTCGGGCAATGACGAGAACGGTGCATCTTTATCCGTTCTATTTTTTTTTTTTGTCAGTCTTTAATTCATAAAATGTGCAGCATGCCCACACAGAGGCTCTAAAAGCAGAGCACTTGCTACACCTACGCCTTTATATTCCACCACCGAACTGGCTTTACTTTTAATCATGGCTTGCTTCACATTGTTTTAAAATTCGATTACAGAGATACGTGCGTCGATGCAAAGTCATTTTGAAGAAAGTATTGAGAGCTAAGAATCAATTTATTTTTATTTATTTATTTATTTTTCACTCCTAGTTTCTGTGAGCGGTGCTTCGAGGCGAAAGTATTTAACTATGCAAATCCCTAAACCTTTAAAACAAACTCAACTTTTCCAGTCAGACTGAAATATAAATCTGTGTTTGTTACTTTGCCTTAGATCAGACATGCTAGTCTGAGTCATTTTAGAGTCTCTTTACTCCGAGCTCTTCCTCACAGAATCTCATTTCTCTGGAGCTTTACCGCAGGGCTTCGAGGATTTAGCACGTTTTCTTTCCCAAAGCTGAAATAAAGAGCTGCAAGCAGAAAGAGGAAGCCGTCAGAGCCGGACGTGAGCGTTCGTTACGCAGCGAGTCGCATTAACCTTGACGAAAAGTTTTCCTGATTTTGTCAGATCTCATTTAGATCAACACGAAGCTGTACATTAGCGTATTAGTGGCAATGTGAGACGTTTATTTATTTATTTATTTATTTATTTATTTGGGCACAGAGAGAGAAGACGCTGTGAAATAATTAGGAGGGAAACATTTCACTTTTATTCACATCACATCAAGAGCGTCACACAGGATTTCTAGCTTTACAGAAGGTTTACTGAAAGATGATTAGCGTTCAATGTCCGGACAAATGAGAAGCGAGGCTGAATATGGTTTTCTTTCTTTCTTTATTTATCGATAAGTCGTTCATCCAGCGACAGCACAGAGCTAGAGAAATTCTCCACCGTGTGAGAGCCCGAACCCTCCAGATCAATAGGCCATGCAAACTACATCAGAATTCCCATCTGGCTGCCGAGACGTGTCCGGCATCGCTAACCGCACGCACGTGTGAAATCCGAGCCGTGTTTCTGTTTGCTGCCTTGTTGCTTATCAGCAAGTACTGTAACGCTGCACCTCAAGCTAACCGGTGTAGGTGGACATGAGCCAAAACCTGTTCTTGTGAACTGAAACATGAAGATGTATAGCATCTATTTCCTAATAGGGGACGCTTGAATTAAAGGACCCATAGAGACCAAGAAACCGATTTTATATTAGAATTCAAGTTTCGTTCAGATTTACACAACCATACACTTGCAGTGAAATGCTTTTCCACATTGTAAATAGATAATCAATAGAAATAAAAGAGAATATAATCAAAAATAAAAATGTATGAAAATTTCTGTGTGTGTATAAAGAAGAGAACTTTAATAAAATGACAGTAAAAATAGAATTCACTCTACACGTAGGAAAGGGAAATATTAATGTATATATGAATGCAGCTCAGAGGTAGAACTCTATGTTTATTTGAGTCAGTGAAGTGCTGATGTTTGCCGTTACTGTGCCAGAAACTGTGCAATTACAGTATTGTGTAGTGCAAGAAAAAAAAGAAGAGTCTGGTGGAGAGGTTGAGCGTGTCGAGGGAATCTTTAGCGGAGGTGCATGACATGACACTGTTATAGAAGGGAAATTATCACATTATCCGGTGTCACTCAGATGAGCATGGATTCCCTTTTCAGTCTGGTTCCTCTCAAGGTTTTGAGTCTGGTTCCTCTCATTGTTTTGAGCCTGGTTCTTCTCAAGGTTTTGAGCCTGGTTCCTTTCATTGTTTTGAGCCTGGTTCCTCTCAAGGTTTTGAGCCTGGTTCCTCTCAAGGTTTTGAGCTTGGTTCCTCTCAAGGTTTTGAGCCTGGTTCCTCTCAAGGTTTTGAGCCTGGTTCCTTTCATTGTTTTGAGCCTGGTTCTTCTCAAGGTTTTGAGCCTGGTTCCTTTCATTGTTTTGAGCCTGGTTCCTTTCATTGTTTTGAGCCTGGTTCCTTTCATTGTTTTGAGCCTGGTTCTTCTCAAGGTTTTGAGCCTGGTTCCTTTCATTGTTTTGAGCCTGGTTCTTCTCAAGGTTTTGAGCCTGGTTCCTTTCATTGTTTTGAGCCTGGTTCCTCTCAAGGTTTTGAGCCTGGTTCCTCTCAAGGTTTTGAGTCTGGTTCCTCACATTGTTTTGAGTCTGGTAGCTCTCAAGGTCTTCTTCCATATAATCATCTTAGGAGGTCCACATCCTCTGGCTTGCTCACTTAACACAATAAATTTAACATTTAGCACGTATATCCTCAATTTCTGTAAAGCTGCTTTGTGACAATGTCCATTGTTAAAAGCACTATAGAAATAAAAGTGAGTTTAATCTGAAGGTCAGGTTCATCAACCAAGCGCTCCTTAAAGACATTTACAGCATTTGGTAGATGCCCTTATCCAGAGCGACTCTAATTTTATACATCTGAGGATTTAGGGCCCTGCTCAGGGGCCCAGCAGTGGTAGCTTGTTGGACCTGGCATTCAAACTCTCAACCTTCTGATCAGCAGGCCAACACCTTAACCACTAAAGCTACTACATCCCATTGTGTACCCTTATACCATTATAGCTCAACCAGCTGCCTTGCTTGGATGGAGGATGCTAGTACAGCAGCACCTGGGCAAGTCTATTTTTCCACCTTATTCATGTCAAACACCCACACAATGTAGACTTTGCATCTTAAATATTTCTAGCACAAAAACGAATGGTGTTAATGTTATTCAGTTCAATCTCGTGGAACCGATGTACGCATTCGAATGTTGTAAATTCAGCAAGCTTTTATTCAATCTGTGTGTGTGTGTGTGTTATTACACTCATGATATATCAGAAGAACGAGCTATAAGGACAGTGACAGAAAGCATGACGAAAAAATGATGTATTTTTATTTGCTGTCTTTTTTTATTTTAAGCAACAACACTTAATTGTGCACATAACTGAACACGACTTCTAGCTTTCTAAACCAAGATCAAACTCGTGAATCATATGTTGGCTAGTTTAACTTGCACTTTTGTATAGTAGCGATGTTTTGACCCAGCTTTTGTCTACAACACTTATTTCTCACTTTAAGCGAGTGCACTTCATAATTTTATCCATATAAAAGTCTGACCTTGTGTTAAATCACAAAATTCAATCTCACCATAGATTTTCATTCACATTCAATCTATAAATCGTAATTTATTTAGAAAATTTCCATTTAGAGCCCTATATACTTTCAGTGGCAATACTGTAACCCACTTTTCTTTTTCTTTTTTTTTTTTTTTTTACACAGAAAGGATTCTGCATTCCTGATTTTTTTATTTTTTCCTCTCCTCTGTCAACACCTCACCCTTCTTTTCATTCTTTCTTTAACAGTAATACGAAGAATCTCAGTGGTGCTCGAACGCTGCCAGGTGATTTTGTTTGTCAGCGCTCTTCCCTCCCTCTCAGCTTCCTGCACCTCTTCAGTGTGGTAGAATAGCAATCCCGTCCTCATCGAGATATTCAGGAGAGCGGTCGTGTCACGTTGAGGCGATGACAGAGCAGGACACGGGATGTCAGAGCAGGTCGGAACGCGTCGAACATCAAAGCCTTGCTCGCTCGTGCATCATGCAATGCTCTCTTTTTCCTCCCCTGTGCAGCGCTTTAGCACCAGGCAGAAGAATCTGCGCTTCTGATCTCCAGTGATGGCTTGTTTAACCCTGTGTTAGCCCTGCTGAGCTGGTGAACATGAAGATTCGCTGTAAAAACGACATGACGAGAACAGAGGATTTCTTTAAAGCCTGTAATAGGTTTAGTTTTGTGGATTTCAGGGCCTTGTTTTGCAGGTTCCGTGTTTGTGAGGAAGTGTGGAGCAGGAAAAAGGGACTTGACAAAAACAATATTTTAGAAATAATGCAGTTGTGTCATTTGAATAAATAAACCAGTACACAAACAGTTTCACAGTTCATGAGTTCAAGCCATTTGAACATGTGAGACTCTACACATACACTATGTTGCCAAAAGTTTTGGGACACCCCTCCAAATCATTGAATTCAGGTGTTTTTCAGGGGTTGGGCTCGGCCCCTTAGTTCCAGTGAAAGGAACTCTTAATGCTTCAAGACATTTTGGACAATTACATGCTCCCAACGTTGTGGGAACAGTTTGGGGATGACCCTTTCCTGTTTCAACATGACTGTACACCAGTGCACAAAGCAAGGTCCATAAAGACATGGATGAGGGAGTTTGGTGTGGAGAAACATCACAGAGTCCAGACCTCAACCTGATAGAACACCTTTGGGATGAATTAGAGTGGAGACTGTGAGCCAGACCTTCTCATCCAACAGCAGTGCCTGACCTCACAAATGTGCTTCTAAAGGAATGGTCAAACATTCCCATAAACACACTCCTAAACTTTGTGGAAAGTCTTCCCAGAAGAGTTGAAGATGTTATAGCTGCAAAGGGCGGGCCAACTCCATATTACATTCATGTGCATGTAAAGGCAGACGTCCCAAAACATTTGGCAATATAGTGTATTATAAGCCTTTATTATTATTATCACCACACATACATTACAGCACAGTGGGATACTTTTCTTCACATATCCCAGCTGAGGATGTTAGGGTCAGAGAGCAGGGGGCAGCTATGATAAAGCACCCCTGGAGCAGAAAGGCTTAAGTGTCTTGCTAAATTGCCCAAAAGTGGCAGCTTGGCAGTGCTGGGGCTTGAACCCTGATCTTCTGATCAACAACCCAGAGCCTTTACTACTTGCTCCCAACAGCACCTATGTTTCATTTCAAGGTTGTATTTCTTTTAACTTGCAAAGTCTGATGCACTTGATTTCAAGCCGTTTGAACACACGAGACTCATAAATACAACTTCTACACTCATTACAACAACTCCTGTTTCATTGAGAGGTTGTGTTTCTTATAACTCACAATGTCTGATAGTGTTGAATGCACTAATTGTTGCCTTTTGAGATCTCCAAATGACGAAAAAATTCGAAAAATGAATTTCAACATTTCATGATTCAAATGTTATTCATTCTACATTCCTATCCCACTCACACATACAACTTTATCATTTCCCCCTGGTCTAAGACCCAGCATTAGCATGTACAACAGGATAGCATGAGCAAATAGATATTGCTCTTTCTGCTGCCACTGCTTTTTTTTTTTGTCCCTGAAGGATGACTTCATGCATTATTGAAGCAGTGTGGCTCAGACAGCAGAGTAAGACACAGGTTTCCCTGATCATATTGTGTGAGTTATCACATCATCTTTTTTTTTTTTTGGTCATTGTGTTGAATAAAAACATTGTTGCAGGGAAAATGCAAACTTTTAGACACAGTGCAAAAAATTTAGACACTAGAATTTTTTTTCCAGTAGGTCACACGCCTAATTACTAAAGGGAGCAGAAACAAGGGAAATATTCCTAATAGTCAACCTAAAAGAACACACACAGTTGCAATACACATACAGGAATTTATTATTATTATTATTATTATTTATCCTGTAGGCTACTATTTCATGCTTGTGCAATTAATTTACTTACTTCTTCCTTTGTGTTAATAAAATCTGTCAATGGGAGCCGTAAGGATGCGAATATCTATTAGAGGTATTTATTTGTATTTATTATAAAATACAAACAGGCTCCAAGTCTTCGACCACATTTAATGTGACAGATTTTGTAAGATTAAAGTTCTTTATTTAAAAAATAAAAAAATAAATAAAAAATAGAGTAGATTCATTTAACGGTCATTGATTTGGCTCAGTGAATCAATCTAAATTGAATTTAGTAGCAATAATAATAATAATTTATTATTATTATTATTAATAATAATAATAATAATAATAATAATAATAATAATAATAATAATAATATTTCTATTATCATTATTATAATTGTTATTATTGTTATTGTTGTTATTGTTGTTATTATTATTATTATTATTATCATTATTATTATTATTCGAGAATTTGTGTAAATAGTCTAGCAAGGTAATTTGTAGTATCCATCATCATCATCATCATTTGTGAATTTACAGTTCTCTAGATTCTGAACAAAAGTTGCTCATATATTGATCAGAGATGATTAAATCGAATCAAATGGCATCCTTTTATCAAATACTGAATCACTGCCTTATGCACCAAGGCTGAAGTTTACACCTCTATCTTTAGTGCTATTAATCTGATGAGCTGTGATTAATATCAAATCCACAGTAGAGAAGGATATCCAGTAACTGTCAATAGCTGTTTATCCTGTAGTATTTATCACTATTTATTATTAAGCTTCCAGTCTCTGAACAAGAACGCAGCAACAAGCCAGAGCTTGTTTCCATAGCAACAAGTTTAATGCAAGATAGAAGTATAGTTAATAAGTACAGAATCCCAATCCTTCCATGCTAGTACATTGATGAGCTGAGATTAATTCTGCAGTCAAGAGATCGTTTATTAATATTCTCTCTGAATTCAGTTGTGATGGAGCTGAAGTCTGTAGATCGGTTACGATTTGTCTCAGTTGTCTAAGTCTGTTGCCGTACACTATGTACAGTCCGACAACAAAATCTGTGCAGGTGTTTATGAGGAAAAGAGCATTACTGACGCAATGTGAGGTCAGGAGGTCTGGGGTTCAGTCGGTGTTCCAGTTCATCCCAAGGGTGTTCAGTGAGGTTGAGTCAGAGTCCGGGTTCTCCAACCTTAACCTCCACATCATGTCTTTATGGAGCTCTGAGCTTTGTGCACAGGGGCATTGTCATGCTGAAACAATGATTGTGCGTCTTAGTTACAGTGAAGGGAAACTGTACAACAGGTACAACATACCAAGACATTCAATATTATTGTGTGCTTTGTGCCAGATCTGTGGAGACAGAACACATGATGGACATGTGATGGTCAGGTGACTACACTTTTGGCCATATTGTGTATAAAATAGTGTGACAGATATCAGCCTCTTATTAAGCATTCTTACATCTCCAGGATCCCTGGGTTAGTCTGGGAATCAGATCACTGTCCACATGGGTTTCCTCTGGGTTTTCTGGTTTCCTAATCCGAGAGGGTAGCCTTCTGCCTGGGCAGGCTTTGTATTCACCAAAGATAAAGCTCAAGGGAAATTGAATAAATGAATACCATCTCAACCAAGATTACACTCTATAAATGATTCTCAGCTAGTTTGTCTTCCTATTGTGCTACACTGGCTGACATACTGTACTGTATGTGCTGCTCACCACTACAGCCTTGTCATGCGTCTAGTTTCATTCTTGTGTGCTGTCCGTGTCGAGTCCTTTTTCCTTTTCTATGCACTGCCATTCTTTTGTTTCCTCTCCTCATTCCCTGTCTCCCTAGAGGCCAGACAAGCAGAGTCAGAAATGTTCCCATTAGGTAGAGACAACCGATCAAATTTGACCTTTCGCATCCAAACTTCACACTGAAAGGCCATTGATTCCAGACATCTTTCACCTGCTGCTTGGATGGAAGGCCTTTATATCTCCATCTTCTTCTCTTCTTCCTTTACTTCCTACTTTCTAAAGGTGGTTTAATACTCTATTCCACACTGGTTCGTCAAGCATCTCTCTCTCTCTCTCTCTCTCTCTCTCTCTCCATGACACTTTCAAATCTGTTGGACAGTTTTAGTGCTTTAGGGTGTACAAAGCATCTTTATTTTTCCCCTAACACTCTGCAATTCCAGTCCAAAATACCAGTTCAGGACAGACAGCAAAATTCATGATTTCACTATTTTTTTGACTGAAAACCTGCAAACAGACCTTTCTAACAGCTTCCTCTAACTCTGAAAGATTTCACACTTTCAAAAATTAGCCCCAGGTAGTTTTTGCGAGTGCTTCTGACAAAGCTTAAAACCAACCTTTAATATCTCCTCAGCATGCCAGCTGTCACTTTCTCCCACTTAGTTGTGCTGCCTCTTCCAGTTCACTGAAATAAAACCGAAATAAGTGGAATTATCTTGCAGAGCAGTCACACTCTTGCATCAAGGAAGGACCTAGTTTCTTGTTTCTGTCTGTCCCATCATAGATTGAAGTTCTCTTTCTCCTGTGAATTTTTATTTTTTATTTTTTTTCCGAGTCAGAAATAAGCACTGAAAAAAAAGTTTTTTTCAACAAATCAAGCATCTGGTCTAAGAAGATAAAGTTTCACTTGATTTCTTTTGGTCATTATTCCGCTTTCTTGAACCAGCCTCCACCAGGGCAATCAGTTCCCCTGCACTATCGTAGCAGCACATCAGCTAAGCCTTCGAGGGGAAAAGCCCAGTCAGCGATAGAGTGCAGCATTCGCTTTCAAGCCGTACGAGTCCGTCTCCAAATTTGAATTGAAGAAGCTGGAGCGCTGATGAATGGAAGCTCACGTCAGGACTATCTGAACTATTTTTAGCTTGAAGCCAAGTCGATAGTGTAAAGCGGTTTTGTGCTGCTCTAGTTCTCGCCGAGATTGAGCCCTCAACGAAATTGAGGTAGTGAATCATTGCAGGCGAAATCTCCTCTCTCGATAACTTACCACCCGTACATCCTGTAATTGCGCTCCGAGCCTTGTATTTGCATGCAACTCTACAATCCTGGAAAATCACTCTCTAAAGTTGGTGAGATTTATCTCTAGGAGCTCACTGATGCAAATAAGACACAAGAGTAAGAACTGATGGTCAAAAGCCATTTGCTTAATCCACATCATGTTATTAATGCAGGGCATCTCTTCGCTCTATGCACTCAGGGACGATTCTGGGCTTGTTTGAGGGCATCGACATTGAAGAATTCCTTTCTAAAACATGGCTGAACTGAGCAATTGTATACGTCTTGTATGTGTATATTCAAGCGGTGGTATGTTACACTATATTGCCAAAAGTTTTGGGACATCTGCCTTTACTTGCCTTTACCTCAGACACTGATGTTGGACAAGAAGGTCTGGCTCGCAGTCTCCACTCTAATTCATCCCAAAGGTGTTCTATCAGGTTGAGGTCAGGACTCTGAAGTTCCTCCACACCAAACTCACTCATCCATGTCTTTATGGACCTTGCTTTGGTCACTGATGTGCAGTCATGTTGGAACAGGAAGGGGTCATCCCCAAACTGTTCCCACAAAGTTGGGAGCATGAAATTGTCCAAAATGTCTTGGTATGAAGCTGAAGCATTAAGAGTTCCTTTCACTGGAACTAAGGGGCCGAGTCCAAGCCCTGAAAAACAACACCTGAATTCATTGATTTGGAGGGGTGTCCCAAAACTTTTGGCAACATAGTGTATCTGTAAACAGGGAACATTCTTCAGCCATGTTTATCCGTGCTTGTACCAGGATGATGCGCTAATTACAGTACTGCAGTCTTGTAGAAGTCTGGTGTAATAGATCAGTAACCATTATACCTTTTTCCCCCAGTGTCACAGACACAAAAATAATAAGCAGCACAAGAAGTAGATCCTGTCACATTAGTTACATATGCGGTTCGGTTGAAGCAAACCACAGACCGCTGTTTTCCAGTGGTGGATTTCTGGACTGATCCCAGGCTGAAATGTAGTGTTTGCAAAAGATATTTGAGATGTCTGGTGAAGTGAGGGGAATGCAAATATAACGGAACGTGACACGCTGCATTAGAAACGTTAGAACTTAACTAGCATGCTGGACATTATTACATTGCTAGCTTCATTTTATTTAGCCTAGTCTGTTGGGTTTCTTTCGGGTAGACACATTGACTGAGCTTTAACTTTCTGAGCAAGCTGACTAATAAATGTACAGTATGATTTGTCCACGGCATTATGTGACATATCATATTTCTAATATCAGGGACAGTTTGTAGGACTATAGCTTTGTCAACTTGTGCAATGTGCAGTACTTGGTGTTTACCCCTGTAGTCATAGCAGACATTACCCTTGTATTGATTTCCTTGCGTGCACAGCTTTTCTTTCTTATAAGCTGCCAGACATTTTACTTGCCTACTGAGTCATGAAGCATATTATGATCATAAATCTCAAAGCTGGTCTTTAACACAACACATATCTGTATTTTTCTTTTTATCAAGGCTCTTTGATTCTGACGTATTCGGCAGCGCCACCTCACTTCACTATTCTGCCCCCTCTAGGTTTTTTCATTTTCCCTCCTAACGATAAGGTGCGGCAAACAAATGCGCCCAACATCAGCCGTCCAAATGAAGATCCATCGTTCCCCGGAGTGAGGATGAGAGCCATGCTGTGAAGCGCTCTGGGCCACATTAGCGAGCCATAATACGGCTTTGATCCATGACCTCGCTCATGGAATTATGTGCGTGCCCTCCGAAAGCAGGAGCAATAGCGTTATCGCTTTTCCCTCCGTAATCATTCCCTCTTCTCCTCGGTTCCCTCCGTTCGTCTCCAAGCAGATTTGGCCCGACTGGAGGACAATGTGATTTCAATTACACTTGACACCTGAGTAGAGATTGGGTTTTATTATCTGGTTAATGTCTGCTGAATGTCTGCACATACCTCTCTTTATTGTGTCAAGGTCATGTGTGTTTTATTTTATTTTTTTATTTTTTTCTTACTTCTGTTGCATCATGAGCATGAAAAGGATTTTTATTTTTATTTTTTGTCGCACTATTAAAGCATGTTTCCTCCCTGAAGCTCTGAGCCTCAGAGGCATTTCAGGCCAAGGTTGATAACACCCTGAGTAGGTCGCGAAAAGGCTTAGTCATTCCCTCCTTGTGATTTTCAAAGCCTCTTCTTCTTGCATTGTTATAGGAGCCTGAACACTAGCCCATTCACATTCCTGTTAAACAAGCCATCTAGAGAGAAATATCGAGAGGCGAACCTCATTTTTACTGCATCGTTAATTAGAAGAAATAATGTTGCTTGTGAATTTCAATGCGAGCAAGCAAGTTCTCTTTGGAGCATTCACACAGGAGCCAAAGCATGACAACGATACACCTAGTGCTGGTTAGATTATCTAGACCACACAATATTATGCTACCTGGCGTAAACGATCAGATTAATTAATGAGGTTGGGTGATATGATAGAAATATCATTAGATAGCATTTAACAGAAGGCATTTCTACAATATACTAAACACTGGAAAGCAGAAACATTCCATAAAAGTCATCATTCGACGATTTTCACTACGAGATTTTTAACATCCGTTCTCCCAGAGATTATAACTGTTCCTATAAGATTTTGCGATGCCTATGATGTCTCAGAATAGTATATTGTGACATACAGTAAATTATGCAGCACAGTAGAGCACGGTTGCTGTAAAACGAGCTTTACTGAAACACGATCTACTTCCGGACATACCGAACAGATCAGGATTATTAGCATCGCAGGTGATAACAGCTTAAACGTCATGATCAGTAGTTGACAAAATTAATCTAATTAATTAACTTGCTATAACATGCTGATTCTAAACTGTGAGCATGTTCTATTGACCGGAATGACATGTATCATGTATATGAGTTTAGTATTTAAGCAGTAGAAGCTAGCTGTGAATTGTTAAGATGTGTTTAGCATCCATATGTGCCACCGTTTAGCAGTAGCATTTACTAATTTGTTGTTTTCTCCAACTAGCGGTTACCTTCTTTTTTACCCTGGCTTTATCTAGGTGAAATTTGACCTAGATATTCCTGAAGCTTGGTTATATGACCCAGTAGGAATGAAAGGGCCAGGGCTATGGTTTCACTACTATATCTAAACTTAAACATGGCCAAAGAGTGCATTTATGGACTGGTTGGATAGACGAGCACAATGAACTGAATCTAGCAAAAGTTTCCATGGAAGAATTTTGATTATGCAGGAATAATGCCATGAACTACTGTCTACCTTAAAAAGAAGTCACAAAGGCTCACACGCGAGTTGGCTCATTTATAAACAAAACACCACTAGTACGTTAAGATTTAGATTTGCTTATTATTTATTCTCTTATTATGTAGTCTATCTTGCTAGGATTTCCTGTTTCAGTCATATCAGACCTGTAACCAGTACTGACCAGCACTGGTATCAGTATTGTTGCTAAAATTCAATTAGCGGTTCATTAGAAGGGATCTGAAAACTGCAAGAATCCACAGAACCATGGCTGGAAGGGAAAGGGCAAAGGGGTGGAGAACTTCAGTTAAAATGAAGGAATATGTGGAAATTTAGCTAGAACAAATACTTTTATTCATTTGAAACGTGTCCTCAAAGCAGAACGTGTCATATCATATCATATAATGATCAGAGATTTGTATCCAAGCATTATTTATCAAAAGAAGCATTCAGTGGAATAAATAGGATGGATGGATAGAAAATGTTAGAAATCCTCCAGTTCATTCCCCGTATTCATAAAGTTTTATTCCACATCTAATTTTAATAGCTTTATTTTTGGATTGTGCTCGGTTTGGGGCTGTAGGACCAGGCTGCCAGAGCTGCGTCGAGTCGACGTGCTCAGCCTGCATTTCGCTCTCAGCAAGCCATTTTTCCACATCAAGAGCTATTTTTGGAATGCAGGAAAAAAAAACTTTAGCAACTCAAGAGCATCATACCCCAGAGAAGCCACGACTGACATGGCTTTTTCGGCCCATGGTTCCTCATCTCCTGTGCAAGTTCCATTCCAGAGGTCAAGCCTTTCGACAGTGTGGGGAAATATTGGGCTGGAGCTTACAGTAATGAAAAGCTGGTGAATCGTCAAACACAAGGTCAGAATGACTGAAGGGAAAGTCGTTCAAAACTCGTGTGAGGAAAGAAGTGATGAATATACGGGAATTCAGAGAAGAAGAAAAAATACACAGTACTACAATATATTGCCAAAAGTTTTGGGACAAGTCATTGAATTCAGGGGTTGGGCTCGGCCCCTTAGTTCCAGTGAAAGGAACTCTTAATGCTTCAGCTTCATACCAAGACATTTTGGACAATGTCATGCTCCCAACTTTTTGGGAACTGTTTAGGGATGACCCCTTCCTGTTCCAACATGACTGCACACCAGTGCACAAAGCAAGGTCCATAAAGACATGGATGAGCAAGTTTGGTGTGGAGGAACTTGACTGGCCTGCACAGAATCCTGACCTCTAGAGCAGAGACTGCGAGCCAGACCTTCTTGTCCAACATCAGTTCCTGAATGTGCTTCTAAAGGAATGGTCAAAAATTCCCATAAACACACTCCTAAACCTTGTGGAAAGCCTTCTCAGAAGCTGTTATAGCTGCGAAGGCCGGGCCAAGTCCATAATACATTCATGTGCATGTACAGGTAGGTGTCCCAAAACTTTTGGCAATACAGTGTACCTTCTACCTCGTTGCAGGTTCGGTTCATCATCATAATGCCACATATACCATCTCACCTTTTGTTCTCTATTTGCACATTTTTTTTCCCTCTAGTATTGTGATAAATATTCTGCTCGTCATCTTCAATTTGTGCAGTGTGGTGAGGAAGACGGAGCATGAACACAACTCAAGAGCTCTTCCGTTCTGGGTAGTTTCCAAACTTTTTAGTTTTTCACAAAGTTACTCCACCGCCAGGGAAAAGAGTCTATTGAGGCAAGCCTGCCAGATAAAAGCACATCTCAGCTCATCTACCCCTGTCTCGTGGCCGTGCCCAAGAGAGACTCTAACTCATTTTGAAATGTTCAAAGAACTCCTCAGTTGTAACCAACACTCTCTGATCTCTTTCTAGCTTTGAGGAGCTCTGGGTTAAACACTGACCTAGACAATCATTTAGGAAAGACACCACACTCTTACGGGTGGCCTCCTAGTACATGCTTATGGGTTTAGTGCACATGTTTCCCAAGTTTCTCTTAGAATATTGAACACCTCGGTAAAGGAAGGATGTTGCAGAATGCAAGTTCATACAGCTAAGTGCGAATTATTTGTATTTATACAGAATTTCTTCTAGGATTTTATTCACACCTGGAAACCTGTTTATTTATGCAATATCCATTGATTTCATTTCCATTTAGTTTCATTAGAGGTGAGAAATTCTTTTTGATCGATGTGCTTTCTAAGCTATGTGCATGATGCATGGGCAAACACTTCTGATGCCGCTGATGCTCCCATGCAGAAAAACTTGGATCCATGCGGAACGCAGACACAAAAAAAAAAGAAATTTGGACCTTTTTTCACAATTTTGTAATACAAATACAAGAAATAGAGTTTCAAAGCATTCAGTGAGATAGTGATCATTTAGTTTAATTAGCATTGGGTCATATAATATTGTTGATGATGCTGGTATCCATCCAGCCATTGTCTATACCCGCTTTATTCCTAATTAGGTTCATGGGGGTCTGCTGGAGCCTATCCCAGCACACATTGGGCGAAAGGCAGGGGTACACCCTGGACAGGTCACCAGTCCATTACTGGGCCACATATGAATAGACAACCACACACACAGGCAATTTAGAATTACCAATCAACCTAATGTACATGTTTTTGGACTGTAGGAGGAACCCGGAGTAAACCCACACAGGGGAGAACATGCAAACTCCACACAGAAAGGCCCCTGCCTGTTCGAACCCGGGATTCGGACCCAGGACCTTCTTGCTGTGAGGCAACAGTGCTAACCACTAAGCCACTGTGTTGCCCTGATGCTGGTATATTTTTTTGAAAAAGAAATGATTTTGGCGTATCACAACGTTGTGATTACTCTCTAAACTGTGTGTGCATGAGCACGCATTTCTGATTCTGATGAAACAAAAAAGAACGCAAAATGTTTTTTTACACTCGTATTACAAATGCAGATGTTTTCTAAACCTCCAGCTTGCAAACACTGTAAATGCACAAAGAATTCAAGCAAGCATCACTACTTGAGAAATCATTCATGTCCCACTGATGTGCTTTCTGAAAAGGAAACGGCTTTCAGACTCACAGTATGGCATTCCAGCATGAAATATTCCTCACAAAGATGCCTTTCTGGGGAAAGGAAGAATGCAGGATGATTTATCTATATACGTGATACATATGATTTAGGAGCTGTATTTAAATCTGACCATGCAATACACTGACTGGGATTGGAAGCTGTGCTCGCTCTCCCAGTAGACTGCGGGTGGAGGGGATATATATCGAAATAGGTTTAAAGGAATATCTCTCATCATGGGGTTTTAAAGTGGAGAAACAGACCAGCATGATAGCATACCATATATACTGTAAGCAGACTCTGCCTTGCTTTGTCCATAGTCCTCATATTTCCATTGATTCTAGTGATCCAGTGATGAGTTCTCACAATGTAATCTAAAATATTTCTTCAGCCAGCAGGTCTAGATTTGGTATAGATGAGGTACAGATAAAGAAAGCTCCACATAGACCCTGCATATATAATTCAGCAGTTTGTTTGTCTCCAAGCCTTCTGATATTGGTCCCTGGTATACGGAGTAAACGATTGTGCAAATTTTATTTACTCTCCCCGGATAATTGAACACAGTGCGCTTTTTTGGGTTTGGGTGCATGTGGTGGCAGTTGCACAGCTGGAGTCCACATCCCTGTCCTAGATCAGCTCTCGCACGCAATTTCACAGCCGAATGGTCAGGGACAAATGATAAAGCTCCTCATCCATCATATCAGCGCTGTCTGAGATCAGGTGTGTGTGTGTGTGTGTGGCGTTTTTGTTTGTGAGGGTCTTTTGGTGGCTATTTGGAGTCTGCAAACTTGTGCAACACAGGAGCAGGTCCGCATGACCTCAGGCTGACTCCGAGACAAGACGAGGGTGGGTGAGTTGATAGGGGTCATGAACATCTATTCTGACTTTTTTTTTTATTTTTTTTTTTATAAGAAACCCACCATGTGCAGGTAAAGCTCTTGACTGAAGCCTCGAAATGAAAAAAAAAACAAACCAGGGCACGGATACATCAAAAGCCCTGCAGACCTGCAGGTTGGTCGGAGGTCGGAAGTGAAGATCGGAATTTGGCGAGAGCTAAGAGCGCCATGACGTGATGAAGGTTATGCTTTATTTCTGCCCGGTGCACACAACACGGATCCATGTGAGAGCTCGGGGCTGATGAGTCATGTGTCCTGATTCTCCACTGCAGTGCACTTCCTCTCTTCTCAGTGGAAAGCTTTTACTGGCTCACTCACTCTCTTACTCACACAGACACTAAAACACACCATTGTCTTTTTTTATTTACATGCATTTTCCATTCAGACCTCATATACGCACATTATCTGGCTGCAGCTTGCTGGGAACTGCGCATTCTAATGAATGTCAGTGAGTCGGATATTGGCGTCAGTGAAACAAACACTATCAGAACACTCATTTTGTGTAAGAACCATATACACATGCAGCAGCAATTTCCAAAAAATAAAGGCTGAAATCAGAAAGAAAACGGGTAATGACACCAGCCATAGCGATCTCATAGTATACGCGCTTTCTTTCTGGTCTACAAATTCTCAGTTTATAGCGCACCGATATCGAATTCTCGATTATGTTTGGTCGTAATTGGTTGATTTATTTTCTATAGCATGGCTTCAGACAGTGGTTTGATTACCAGGCTAATCAAAATGCATTTGTTCTCTTAGACGTTTATGGAGAACTTGGTCGGAAGGAGTCTCCAGTGTCAGTGCTTTGTGAAGGTCAGAGGAAGGTCAGCTGGTTTTTCACCACAGGAACCATGAAGAGCTGCATTTCAATTCTTATTAACTTCAAGAGAGAGGAAAGTAAACAGGCTGTGAGGGAATGAGCCGCTGTGATGGTTATAATGGAAGTGAGGAAAGGAACGAACTTGCTTCCACAGCATTATTTGCAAGCAGAAGAGTGAGGAAAAAATACTATTTAGACAAATCTAATATGCTGCTTATGTTTATTATAAATGAAAATAAAACTTTTGTGTTTGCCAAAAATTCAAACATAGCCCAGCTAGTCTATTTATACTTGAGGTAAACTGTGAAATTGTCAAATACAGTGGAATGTTTGGTCTTGGCCAGTTCCCATCAACCAGACAGCTCTCTCTGATAATACAACAGCTCTCTTGAGATGTCTGAAGGCTAATGCATGCTTCCTCTAACATACATGAATCGACTTGAACATGCTAAATTACAGGGAAGCCTAACACACCCTGAGAAAAGTGCTATCTACTCTCTTCTATGAGCTCTTGGCTTCTGATTGGCTAGTCTCACAGTGATGGAGAACACACCCGTCCGACCCAGAGAGCACGGCCAGTTCAACTCATGGCATCATTAGAATTCATGATTTTCCGAACAATAGTTGTTGTTGTTGTTGTTGTTCTGACACTTAGAAGCGAAACCTTCACTCAAATGCTTCCGACCATCATCCACCATTTTCTTTCCTCTTTGTTCCCCCTATTCAGCCTCCTCACATAAAATCACCCTCCCTCCCACATTCGCACCCCTGCCATGCGTATTAGCCAAAAACCACTTGTGCTACTGACGGCTCCCGATACAGCTTCTGACGGAAAAATTGTTAGCTGCCGTTGTGAAAAATAACTAATAATGATCAGGTTTCTGCCTCAGATCACTCCAGAATTTGTCCTAGGAAAGTTTGTGATGAAGTTTTTATATTTTTAATCATTATGTAAGCGGAAGCTTCAGTTCGAGAGACGTCTTCGCAAACTTACTTAATCAACATGAGTTAACGGTTGCACAGAGACTAATATGAGCCTAATCAACTGATTTCTGCGAGTGTTTAATTATAGTTTAATTATAGGCTCCAGGAATACTCCAACTCAATTAGCTTGCTGTGGGAGTTAAAAAAAAGTGCAGTAAATTGCAGAAGAATGGAAATCCAGGCTGTACCTTCTTTATTTTCTCTCTCTCAACACTGGCAGCTGGTGCTGGTTGCCACAGTAACTTGCTTCTCTTTATTGCGAGGGTCAGAACCAGCAATCAGAAAGCCAGCAAACTGCTAAATTTCTCTGATTTCACATGCTGTCATGTGCAATTATAGTCCACCCACACAAACCTAAATATACTGTAAAGGATATACAGCACATGACATGAATCACATCGAACACATCCAGATGGTGAGCTGTACAGCAGAAAGAAGTTCTGGAAAGAATAAGTTTATTTTTGTGGTTATCAATTTTGTTTACATATGCAGTAGCTGATCTATCCTGGTCACAGCTGTGGTGGTCATAGGAAACCTATCAGAGGAATACTGGCCATAATGTAACACCTTTTTTTTAAAGATGATTTGAACCCAAACTGACCTTTTTCTTTATTGTGTTTTTAACCTACTTCATCATATTCATCTCCTCAGTTCTTCTTTCAGCTGCTCCCTGTCCAGGGTGGCCACAGCGGATCATTTGGTCCACATGTTTCATGCCGGATGCCCATCCTGACGTAACCCTCCCATTTAATCCGGGCTTGGGACCGGCACTGACAGTTAACTCTTCAGTAGCTGGGTTAGCTCCCTGCCCGGGAATCGAACCCGGGCCATGGCAATGAGCACACGGGATCCTGCCGTTTGACCACCAGGAGGCTTATATTCATCTCCTTTGTTCATAATCCTCCCACATTTTCCTAACAGTATTTTTATTTATTTATTTTTTTTGCATCACAGTTAATTTGTGGGTGGGATAAAAAAAAAAAAAAATTCATGTTCATCTTCCATTTCTTCCTGAGCTGCTTGAGATACTTTGGTAGTGCTTGAGCCACCACTTCCATTACCTGCTGGACCCACTGTACAGACCAAAATGTATACACTTATATGTTCAAAAGTAAGTGAACACCTGACCATCACACTCATGTGCTTGCTTAAACATTCCATTCCAGCTGTTTAATAACCTCCACTCTTCAGGGAAGGTTTTTCACTAGATTTTGGAGCGTGGCTGTATGGATTCAGTTACAAGATCATTAGAGAGATCAGACACTGATGTGGGGTGAGGAAGGCTGGGGTTCAGTCAGTGTTCCAGTTCACCCCAAAGGTGTTCAGATTCAGGGCTCTGTGCACTCCATTCCAACCTTAACCTCCACACCATGTCTTCAAGGACATCGTTGGTCAGGTAGCCTTAGAGCGTATCTCCATCTCCGGGTGGTGTTCTAGAAGTATGTCTGTAATCTGGTTTAGCATCTCAAAATCATTCCCCCTGTGTGTATGGCCTTCTAAGAAAATACTGCCGGACCAAAAGCTGCCCTGAAGCATGATCTGACCCTGTTCTCTAAAGTAGGACGCATCACCAGGTTTCCTCAGCAGACTTTGCCCATCCTTCACCCATTAATGAGCGTATACCAGCGACATGTGTGCTGTCTCACTGACCCTATTAGGACAGTGGACCGGTCTCTTATCTGTGCTACAAACCTGGCTCAGGTTTCAAACCTGCCATCTAACCATCAATCTCTCAAATCCATTAACTGGCAAAAGCCAGACCTTCCCGCTTTCCGCACGCAGTCCAGAATTTATCACGCGAGTATCATCATGTAGTTACCATGGCGATGGAAAAGGGTCACACAGCCTGTGCATGTGATGTATGTGATGTAGTGGTGCGTTCGCTACCACTGAATAAGTATCGGGGGAGAAGTTTGCACCGTGTGGGTTGTTGCCCACTAGCAGCAGATCCATATTTGGTGTGCTGAGAGGTGGTCTGGTTTCTTTGAAGAGATAAGCAGCATTACTGTGGGATTTCCGAGTGGGATGAAAGCTTGAAACTCGAACCACATCAAAAGGAAGACGCCGTTTGCTCTGCACAGAGCCTCTCACATGTCTGTCAGTGCTTGTTTTGTTTTGTCTTTTTTAAGAAGTTATGGACTCAGCAGGACCTGACACATACACTGTTGTGTTGGACCACAGAGCAGCATTCTTCCATCCGAATTAAAGATAAGCAGCATGGTTATACATACTGCTAGAACCTTTGGTTTTTTTTCCATTGGCTACACATCCAGTACCAAAGTGTAACAGATCCAGTAGTAAAGGTTTCAGTTTCATGGTTTTAAAGCTTCACATTTGGCAATAATACGAACTAGTAGTATTTGTGGGTGGGGCTAGCAGCTGTAGCTGATTGGTTCTGAGTAATGTGCAATTATATGCCATCTAAAGCAAGTTTATGGTTAATTTCTCAAATATTTGTATCAATACCCAATCTCCAATTTCTGATCTTAAGCTTGCAGATGCTTTAAGTTCTTTATCTTGAATTTATTCTCTTCTGTTCAGACTTTCGTGTACCACTCGCTTAACTCAGTTGGATCTAGAATCTATATTTCAAACTCATGGCATCCTGCGACCTAGCAAACCAGTATTGATGTTTTCATTGATAGAGATGTCTAAGCACTTGCATCTGCCAAATGCAGTAAATCTAAACGTTACTGTCTGTTAGGAATCTCACATATTCACATGTTGGCTATTCTAAACTCCTTCTAGGTAAATGTGTGTGTTTTGGTTCCCTACGAATGACTGGTATCCCATCCAAGGTGTACGAGCTCCTCATGTTCCCAGGATAGGCTCCAAATCGGCTGCTGCTCTGACCAGGATAGAGCACTTTCTAATGAAAAATGAAACGATGCACAATGACTTCGCTGCAAGAGCATTAGCTTTCTGATAATAAAAACCTACTTAAATCTGGTGCTTTGTTTAACAGCTTTAAAATGGAGCTATATATTAACAGCTTTAAAATGGAGCTATATTTTGGGTTTACGTTTTTAAATGCAGTTTTCATTTCGTCATGGTGTGGTGTACCCTGATCATCAACTCATTTAGTTGCAGCTAAAGTACAGTGAGGAACCTGCTGGCCAATTAGACGAAGGAATAATGCAAGCACTTTTTCCATATTGACCAGATCACTGCACACTCAGCCACTTTTAATGCTTTTCACACTTCCCTGGGCGATTCTAAACTCATACTGGGTTATATTTTATTGACATTTAATGCTGTTTGTTTCTAAACCTTCTTATTTGCATATTTGTGCCATCAACAGTTGTAATTGGATGAATACAGTGCCATAACCATGAGAACCATAAGTAGAAGTTTATATTAAATTTCTCTATTCATGGTTTTTAGGTATCCTATCACATTTTATGCTTCATTCTGTTACTCAGCCCTCCCAGATGATAACAGTGACAAATTCACAGAGCAGGTTTTCGAGACGAATTTGCACTACGTGCGTGCTCGGAATAATTGATTGCTCAATCCCCGTTTTAAGATTACATAATGATCTCTGACATTTGTGTGCAGGGGGACATGACAAACAGCCAGAAAGGTCTGGTGTCACACCTGCGGCTCTACTCCGGGACATGGCCTTTATGCTTGCTGAAAAGCAGATTGTCCTGGGCTTTAAAAGGCACCACAGTAAATATGGTCAAACATCTTCTGCCTCGTTTGTCAAGCTGTCTTCGCGCGACGTGTCTTTCAGACGTTTTCTGTAAAAAGCTCAGACGTAGCAGAGAGGTTGTTTTGTCAGCGCTGGACGTCACTTGCGGTCACACCGTTTAAATGTCACGCCCGTTTTAACAAATAGTTTCAGTTCTGAATCGGATCTAGGATCGATCGAGCAGCGAGTCTATTCAGCCTCAGAAGTCCTCCTGAAATCTAAATGGCAGATTAATTGTGAAAGGAAGTTCTCCCGAGACTTGTTGCTAGGTGACAGCTCATCGCATCCTTTTCTCCAAAAGTTCTGGAGCTGTCCTGAAATGTCTGTTCATGTTTCTATGTGACGCTCTATTCATCCACTGCCCTTCCTGTCCTTCCTGCCTGCATTGCTTCAGCTTTCTCATTTCTCTATAAATAATATTGCACTGCTTCGCATTTAGGAGTAAGAAAGATTTGCCAGAGGTAAAGTTAGTGTATTAGTGTTAGTGGAGTAATCCTTCGCTTTTTGGAGAATTTGTATTTCTACTCGAACTCTCCGGCGTGCCTAAGAATAGATTCTGCAGCGCTGAAACGAATACTGAAATGTGTAGGATGAGAAAAGCTGCTCCTGTCAGGAGGCGGAAAGAGTTGGACGCTATCCCTGCCATCTCTTTAGGTCTTCACGTGTCCTTTTGATTTGTTATGCAGCTCAAGGATAGAGCTGATATTTAATTAAGTTGGCTTACATCCCAGTCCCCGGTGCCTGCACACGCTCACGCTCAAACCGTAGTAACGGGTCGCTTAGCTTAGCCCTACCTAAACATTTCCGCTTTGTACCGTTATCCGCAGCTCTCTCAGGGGAAAAAGCGACGACGCTTTTCTTTTGAAGACGACGGTATTGCTTGGGAACTAACCTACATCTATAGGCAGGTTTCTTTCTTTTCTTTTTCTTCTTTTTCATCCCTCTGTATTTTTTCAGTGAGAGGAAAGCACAGTCGTCCTTCTGTCAGCAGCTTAAGGAACGATTCACATTTAACCTTGTGGGGGGAAAAAAATCGTTTTATTTAAAGTACATTCCCAAACTGTTCTATAAGGCGGTCTTCATACTTTTCTTTTTTTTCCTGAACCAACAGCACATTTTTTAGCCCTATAGGAAGTGATGTTTTTAGCCAGTTTTAGGTTTTAGTTTCCAAACGTTTTCAGAAAAGAAAAGCACATAAAACAAATTCTGACTGAAAAAAAACAATATGGAGCCCGTGAATAATTCTAAAAATTATGATGATGAAGGATTGATGAGGAGTAAAAGAAAAAGATTTATGACTGGGAATATTACAGTGTGAGTGATATTAGAATAATATATCAAAATTCAAGAAATTCCAAGAAATTACTGCATGATGTATATAGATCTATATATAGGTTTGCGTAAAAAATAATTAAATAAATAATAATAATAACAACAACAATAATAATAATAATAATAATAATAATGGCCAGTGGAACAATAAAAAAATAAATTAAATAAAATGATATAAAACTTCTTATGCATAACAGAAAATAGTAAATATTTTTAATATTTAAAAAATTAAATAAAAAGATTTTCTTTTATTTGGCGATCTCCTTGACATTTTGAGTATCTTCTAGTTTTTTCTGCAGATTTGGACCAAGGTTCACTGATCACTACATTCAGCCAAAGCCGTCTTCACGAGTACAGAGTATAAAAGGAGATTCCTGTGCTTGCAGTTTCCCCAAGTAAACAAACTTGGATATTTTTACAAAATGACACATTTAAGCAGCACATTTGAGAATCAGCCAATAACAAGTGACGAATCATCTCATTATTACTTTGAGAACAACAACCTCCTAATCAATACACAAAATAACATTCTACATATGCTGTGTCTCCATCATTGAACATCTGAAGGCTTCAGCATGGAGGAGTTGGTGTTAAATCTATAATGAACTCAGATGTTGAGCTAATTTATGAAATGCTCAGGAGCTCCTGCTTACACAAGTCTAATTCATATTCATAAACACACTCTCTGGTGTTTATAATCATTTATAATCACACTCTACAGTGTTTATGATCATTTATAATCACACTCGCTGATGTTTATAATCATTTATAATCACACTCTCTGATGTTTATAATCATTTATAATCATACTCTCTGATGTTTATAATCATTTATAATCATACTCTCTGATGTTTATAATCATTTATAATCACACTCTCTGATGTTTATAATCATTTTTAATCATACTCTCTGATGTTTCTAATCATTTATAATCACACTCTACAGTGTTTATGATCATTTATAATCATACTCTCTGGTGTTTATAATCATTTATAATCACACTCTACAGTGTTTATGATCATTTATAATCACATTCTCTGATGTTTATAATCATTTATAATCACACTCTCTGGTGTTTATAATCATTTATAATCACACTCTACAGTGTTTATGATTATTTATAATCACATTCTCTGCTGTTTATAATCATTTATAATCACACTCTCTGATGTTTATAATCATTTATAATCACACTCTCTGGTGTTTATAATCATTTATAATCACACTCTCTGGTGTTTATGATCATTTATAATCACACTCTACAGTGTTTATGATCATTTATAATCACACTCTACAGTGTTTATGATCATTTATAATCACACTCTACAGTGTTTATGATCATTTATAATCACACTCTCTGGTGTTACCCAAATAAGGATGAGGTTCCCTTTTGAGGTTGCTTGCTCTCAAGGTTTCTTCCTCTTACCATTTAAGGGAGTTTTTCCTTACTATTATGGATTAATACAAATAAATACAAATAAATTAAAAAATAGGTCTAATATTAATAGATCTTTTTGTTCTATGTTTCTTATATTCTGTAAAGCTGCTTTGAGACAATGTCCATTGTTAAAAGCGCTATACAAATAAAATCGAATGGAAAAAAAACCCAGGTAATCACCCAGGTACTCCTTCGATTAATTAATATAATATAATTATATCCAAATACAAATAAGCGGTCTCGTCTTATACTGATTATATAAAATATCTACATGACATAAAAATATCTGTATATTTTTTTTAATTTTGTGTGCTTTCTTTTTCACAATTTCTTTTAAATGGAAACAGGTTTCTTCCACCAGGCTGCATGGTTCAGTACGATTAATCAGAAGGCGTCTCAGTTTTATTTGGGTTGTTTGCTTTATTACTCTCAGCTCTCTCTCTCAGCTCTCTGTTTCATCCCGGCTGTCTAGATTTTCAGTGTCTGATTCGATAAACACCGTCAGAGCGTCAGAGACACGGCAGCGAGGCGGTCCACAGGTGCTAGCTGCCATTCCAGGCTGCAGGCGATTCTCTGACAGCGACGACTGAAACGATCCTCCTCTGCTTCTCTCGCACTCTGAAATCCCAGAAAGAGCATGTTAGTCAAGAACTGCACTAAGGAAGAGCGATGTCTTTCAGTATTTTTGGTATAAAAAAAAAAAAAAAGTTCAGTTCCAACAGCCAGCCATCTGGTTGAAGAAAACTTTCCGTTATAAAATTTCGTCTAGCACACGAACATGGAAAAAGCAGGAAGGTTCATTACAGCAGTCACACGGCCTCTCTCGGAGTTTGAGGCTCATTAGGACCCGGTTCTGGGTTCCTTGTCCCGTAGCCACTCGCGCTGTCGCTCATCGTTTGGTATGTGAGCGTTATTATCGTCGAGACGATTACACCGCGGGCCGACTCGTTACAGCTCACGATCGTTCGTTTAAACATAAATATGTTTAAGAGCATGTCAGGATGCAAGATAGCTGAACTATTTCTAGCATGTTTTGGGTTTTGTAGAAAGCTTTATATAGGATTTTACAAACAACGTTGTAGAGTTTTCCTACAAGACCGAACTATTTCATTAGTAACATATTAATAAATATTTAGAGATAAAAAATCATGATATATAGCAATAAAAAAAACAAACAAATAATCATATGTTAAGCTTGCGAGATAAGCATTTAGCATTTCCTGTTTAGCATGCATGCTTAGTAACTGCCTGGTCAGGAGAATCGTGATTGCTTTAAAGCAGGCTAATAATAGTATTAGTTAGTATTAGTAGCATTAGTAGCCTACTAATAAACTAATAAATAATATATATATATATATATATGTGTGTGTGTGTGTGTGTGTGTATATATATGTGTGTGTGTATGTGTGTATATATATATATATATATATATATGTGTGTATGTGTATATATGTGTGTGTATATATATATATATATATATATATATATATATGTATGTATGTATGTATGTATGTATGTGTATATATATATATATATATATATATATATGTATGTATATATATATGTATATATATATATATATATATATATATATATATATATATATATATATATATATATATATATAATAAAATATAAATTATTTTACTTATTTTATTTTTTTCATTTTTTTAAAATATCATTTTGTACCTAGAACCATGTTCACTGGAATGTATTTTAGACAGGTACAAACATTTATCTTAATTTAGAAAAAAACACTAGTTAATAAGTTGGGATTGATTCCTTTTTAAGCAATATCCAGCAAAATGTTATCTGTCTTTTTTTTTAATAAATATAAATACTGGCTGCTGGTATACTATTAATGCCACATAAATACACGTAGAAATAAATAATAAATATAATAAATACTGGCATACTATTAATACCACAAAGATGGTGAAATATCAGGAAGATCCACTAGAGGAACGTATTATGTACTCCAGGATCTGTTCTCTCACCTCCTGAGGTCATCTAATAGACTACACTGTGAAACTGTTTGAAACCTATGCGTCAAAACTGCTTTGGGAAAATCATGCGCTGATCAACAATCGATATATTGATGTTTTTTTGACATTCTTACTGTAGCTGCTGTGGAGGCCTGTAATGAACTCCTGTGATGGTGCGAAACTTTCAGAGGCAGAATAAAGAACCATAATACTGACGTAATGCTGAATTTTTACCCTTTATTTGTTTCCAGGAACAGTGTGGTTTGTGGATTTGCTCCTGTTTTGGTTGAGTCCATGTTCAGCATCTTTGTCATGTTCCACTCCACAGATGGAGGTTAATATGAAGCTCATATGAAAGTAGAACAGGACTTTGTAGTGTTTCATAAGTGTTTCTGTTTTAACCTAGACTACTAGGAGGAACATTTCAAAAAACAACAACGGTTTGCTTCTTTACACACATTATTTGTTTCTATAATCAAAGTAAATAATAATAATAATAAATAATAAATGCTGATATCAAACCCATTTCTGATCTTTGGGATGCTCTGAGTGTTTGTTCATCTAAAAAGCAGCTCAGATTTGAACCAGTAAAACTCTGTGTAAGGTTCTCCAACAGAGTCATAGCCTATACATCGTTCATTTCTTTATACTGATTGAAAATGTCTATAAGACTGGTGTAAGGGTTAAATCCTGGACCCAGATACTTCATATATGTAGTGGTGAACAGTTCCAGATACAGACAGTGGCATTAGGGTACACTTCTGTTATAAACACAGTGCAGTGCAGATCCGCATCGCTCTCTTTGGCACAAATACAATACACAATTCATGTAGCCTTCTGAGCTTTTCAGTCCGATTTATTTCTCCGTAATCAAACAGCCCTCTTTGTAATTCTCTCAGGCACGCTGGAAAATGAAGATTACAACCTTTCTGTGTTCGGAATGATGAAATCTCAGAGAGAGAGGTTTTCACGATGGCGCTCATCATCGGGAGTTTTTGTCAGAGACGATCTCCACTCTAAAGTGGTAATGTGATTAAAAATATGCACGCCAGATTAGCATCTTCATTCCTAAACAGTGCCTTGTCCTTGCCTCGTGTAGCACTCGAGATCTCCGTGATTAATCGGTGCATCTGCTTCGACTAGCATCCTGACCGATTCCGGTCCTAGCCGCACCGCTGAGACATTCAGTCACGCTCTGTAATGATAAGAACGCACATGTAACAACAGATTTGCTCGTACTCCCGAGGCCCGCACCACCTCGAGCGAAGGTAGGGTGACGGGACGCTACCTGGCAGCGAGTTTTGTAAAAATGCTGCATGCTCACAGCAAGCGAGCAATGATAGCAAAGAGCCCTGCTGCGAGACCTGTGAGTTGAGGATGCTGATGGGGAGAGCAGTTTATCTCGGTGTAATTATGCAACGCGCCTTCTTTCGCAGTTTCCCCTGATTGAAAATGATGCCAGAAGCTGACTCCATCTGGCATAGCGTGCGTTCGCTCTTCTGACAGCTTCATCAGCTTGTAAATGCCTTTTCCCACCCACTGACACACATCTCAACTCTATATTTATGTGTAGATTTCTTTCACGATTCCATCCCCTCCCGGCAGTCTCTCTCTCTCTCTCTCTCTCTCTCTCTCTCTCTCTCTGTCTCTCTCACTCTCTCTCTCTCTTTCTCCCTCTCTCTCTCTACCTCTTACCCCCCCCCTCTGTCCGTGTCTCTCTCTCCTCACTGTATCTCGCTCTCTCTCTCTGTCCATGTCTCTCTCTCTCTCTCTCTACCTCTTATCCCCCCCTCTCTCTCTGTCCGTGTCTCTCTCTCCTCACTGTATCTCTCTCTCTCTCTCTCTCTCTCGCTCTCTCTCTCTGTCCATGTCTCTCTCTCGTCACTCTCTCTCTCTCTCTCTCTCTCTCTCTGTCCATGTCTCTCTCTTCTCTTTCTCTCCTCTCTCTCTCTACCTCTTATCCCCCCCCTCTCTCTCTGTCCGTGTCTCTCTCCTCACTGTATCTTTCTCTCTGTCCATGTCTCTCTCTCCTCGCTGTATCTCTCTCTCTCCATGTCTCTCTCTTCTCTCTCTCTCTCTTTCTCTTCTCTTTCTCCCCCCCTCTCTCTTCTCTTTCTCCCCCCCTCTCTCTTCTCTTTCTCTGTCTCATTTCTCTCTCCCTCTCTGTGTCTCTCTCCTCTTTCTCTCCTCCCCCCCTCTCTTTCTATATTTATTTATATTCTATATTCTATCCTTATTTATTCATCTGTCTATTCAATTACTTTTTTTATGAGTAATTATGTAAAATGCTGCTAATGTAAAGACATGAAAAAAAGTCAAAAGTCAAAGAAGCTTTATTGTCACTTCAACCATATATTGCTGATGCAGTACACAGTGAAGTGAAACAACGTTCCTCCTAGACCAGAGGTGCTACACATAAAGTACAGTGACGCAGACAAACATAGAGCTAAACATAGAGATAAAAACTAAACCATACTTAAGGTGCAATCTTTAGTAAAAACTAGACATACAACAGAAGTGCACAGGATGACAAGACAAGACAGTGCAGACAAACAACATGTAGACCGACTCTGTGCAAAAGAATAGTTCAAATAAATGACCATCAAAAAAATGAAAAGTCTCTCTCTCTTTCTCTCTCTCTCTCTGTCTGTCTCTGTATGTATGTGTCTCAACCTGTTGTTGTAAAGGATTCGTCTATCCCGTGTTCTTGTCGTCTGCCTAGAGAACATGTCTTCCAGCAGCATAAGGAGATGCAGACACTTGATTAGACTAGGCTTGATTTCATGTTGATCACCATGGTGATGGTTTATCACGCTTGGACAAATCAGGAGCCTGCAATTGCCCAGCAGAAGCAGAAAAAGAAATAAATCTTAAACCATTATTTCTTTTTGCAAAAACTAAATGTTCCATTGCTTGAAACTCAAACGACTTTTACTAGTTGGCTTATTTAGCGTGCACTCGTGTATAATGGGCATAATTTCTTAATTAGGAATGTGCAGGTGTGTGGAAACACTGATAAAATACAATTACTGCACAAAGTCATTATATACGTATTTCTTCCAAATAACTAATATCATCATGAAATAGATTATAAAATCATACAGCAGCTACCGACTCAAAGTCAAAATTCATTTCTCAAGGCTAATGTGTGCTTTTTCACAGACCGGTGAATCCAGCTATACACATTATTTCAAACTGCTGCTCCTGCTCCATCACCAGGCTGTGTAACTTTCAGCTTTCAGCCCTCTTCATCATATATTACATTTCTGGCATTTGGCAGTCTACCTTATCCAGAGAGACTTACATTTTATACAGCTAAGCAATTGAGGGTTAGGGGCCTTGCTCAGGGGCCCAGCAGTGGCAGCTTGGTGAACCTGGGATTTCGATCTCACAACCTTCCACAATCCCTTACATGAGCTCACATATGCCTTGGGCTACAAAGTGCGGGAAAAATTCATCAAAGCCTTCATGTTCCTCCGTTGTTAACAGGCTAGTCAGCTAAGTGCACTGAGTGATTAATATTTATCTCCTCAAAACAGCCAGCTGTATGGTCATAGTGTGAGAATATTTCTCAATGTTGGTTGGTCTAAAACAGGGGTGTGGTGGTTTAGTGATGAAGGTGTTTGACTACTGATTAGAAGGTTGTGAGATTGAATCCCATGTCCACCGAGCTGCCATTGCTAGGTCTCTGAGCAAGGCCCTTAACCCTCAATTTTTCAGTTGTTTGAAATGAGATAAAAATTGTAAGTCGCTATGGATAATGCCAGAATGTATATGTAAATGTAAATGGGTGTCCAATCTTATCGGGAAAGGGCCACTGTGGATGAAGCTTTTCATTCCAACTAAGCAGAAGCCACAATTATTGAAAGCCAAGAGGAATTGATTAAACAGGTGGAATCAGGTGAGGCTCCTGCTTGATTCAAATGAAAACCCTTTACAGATAAGATTAGACACCCCGTGTCTAGAGCAAATACTTTTATACATAGAAATGCTCCTAAAAGGAATAGATAGAAAGTAAAAAGGAATGCTCCTTAGTTTATTGTTCCTGGGTTGATGAGGAGGAAGTAGGAGGTTCTTGTAGTCGATTGCAGATTAAACTAGCTCATGTGTATTCACACATTAAATTTACTCTATAGTTTCAGCATGGTTTAGGAGAATAATGGGATATATGCTAGTTGTTCTTTGGGTTACATGGTCATACCCTTCCTGTGAACATGCCAAGGTCTAGATTTAAAGTTAAAGATTCAAATACATGAAGTTGAACATGGAGCTGTGGACAAAATAATGCAAGTTTTTACTCTTTGGACCAGGAAACAAATGGATTAGAACCAGTTTCTTGTTCAGGAGCAGAATTTGCTGAAGATGCTCAGTTTAACTGATCTGAATGGTGAGAGAAAATCTATATCTGGTGACTGGAAGTAGCAGAGCTACAAGAACTGTTTAGCATGATAAATGATTCCCTTTGTGTTTTAGTGGCTTCTAAAAGGCTGTGAAAATCAGGGACTTTTTCTTTCCTTTAAAACTGAGAATCAATTTTCAACAAATTTACCAAAATACAGGAAGTTTGTGAACCCTTTAGAATTTTCTTTACATTGTCTGCATGAATATGACCCAAAACATACAAAGAGAAATCATATATTTATTGATGAAAACTGTGTAATATTATATACCTGTGTGTGGCAAAAGTATTGGAACGTCTAGGATTAGGAAGGTTTCAGTCAGTGAGATGACTATCAGAAATGAGTGAGCACATTGTTTTGTTTAGGATGGAACCCAGAGTGACTTCTAAGCAACTTAAAGTCTGTCTCTCATATTGGCTAGGGTTAATGTTCATGAGACCTCCATCAGGAAAACACTGAACAACGATAGGGTGCATGGCAGGGTTAGAAAGAGAAAGCCACTACTCTCCAAAAAGAACATTGCTTTCCGTCTGTAGTTGATGCGAACAAGCCAGAAGGCTATTGGAAATATGTTTAGAGACCGAAATAGAACTTTTTGTTTTAAAAGGAACCTTTATATTTGGAGAAAGGAAAACACTGCATTCCAAGATAAGTATTTTATGACCTCTGTGAAACATGGTGGTGGTAGAATCAAGGTTCGGGCCTGTTTTCGGCCAGGACGGCTTGATGGAATAAAAAATTCAGGACATCTGACTGTGTACTGAATCCTAAGAGTCAGAAATGTGGGTCAGGTCGTCCTGCTAACGAATGGTTAAAGCAGAAGTTTGGGAATGGCCAAGTCAGAGTCCTGACCTTAATTACAAAACCATATTCTCCTCGAGTCTTATCTCTTCCACGGTGTCCAAATGACACTCTGATGGATTTGATCTTACATGGACCATCAGGTTTTACACAAAATAGTTGAGTCCGTGCCAGCTCGAGGGCACGCTGACCTTAAAGCTGAAAAAAGATGGACTTATACTATAAATATTCAGAAATGTATGTCACTTTTCACTCATGTTGTTTGTTAGCTGTCTATCAGGGAAAACAGATGCAAACATTATGTCGCGTAAGCACGCTTGCTATTCTTCTGCCACCGATTAGCCATTACTAAGAACAGGAAATGAATGTTGCACATCAGCGTGACCTGTATGAAACATTCATTAACATAATGAAGCTGCGAAGTAATAGCCAGTCGTCCTTGTAACGAGGGACATGCAAATGCTTTCATGTAACATTAAGAGACGCTTCCTAGATCTCGGGAACACATCATCTCTCCCAAGCACGACACACTGCCTTTAAAAAACCTCATCGGTAGCGAGTGCAAAAGGCTCAGAAGGACATTTCTGTAAGTAGATTATCATGTTTAACGGGAGCATAGAGTTTTCCCTCACACTTTTATTCAAAATCAGAGTTTCCGTGCATACGTTTCCAACCGCTGCTAATTACTTTATGGATAAAGGTGCACCTTACAGTTTAGTGAAAATAATTACTGTAATTAGCGCTCGCCGTGAAGCTCGTTAAAGTCTGGTTTCTTTCTTGCTTAATGCATATTCACACGCCTGATGGATCATAGGGTCCTGCGCACCTGCTCATGCCCTAACTCTATTTCTGTCCTGTCAGTGATTTTTCAAATATACAGCTGGTCTGAATGTTCTGTTACATAAACTGAAGTTGGTGTTCAAGATCTGAAGACTTCCGTTTATTCTTAAGCACTCACTGACGTTTTTTTTGTACAATTCAATATATGAAAAGTTTATACACACCTGACCATTACACCATTTCACTAGCTTGGCTTTGTGGATTTGTGCTACAAGAGCTTCAGAGATCAGACACTGATGTTGAGGATGGTGAGGAGACTCCAGTTCCAGTTCATCCCAAAGGTTTGTCAGTGGGGTTGAGTCAGAGTCAGGGCTCCGTGCAGGACAATTCTCGAGTTCTTCCACTCCAACCTCAACCATCATGTCCTCATGGAGCTCTGTGCTTTGTGCATGGAGGCATTGTCATGCTGGAACAGGTCTGGGCTTGATAGTTCCAGTGAAGGTGTTTAAGACAGTTCCAGGGTCTAATATAATACATATGGTCAGGGGGTGCACATACTTTTAGTCATTTAGTCTAGATTCTATTGTAAATGTAGGCTTTTAGGAATTGAAGAGAAGTCCTTCAAGAAATTTCTTACCGGGAACACCCCACAAGAGCTCCAGTTTTGGAGATGTTCTGATCCAGTGGTCTAGCCATCACAATTTGGCCCTTATGGACAAAATCTCTGAAATCCTTACGCGTGTCCATTTTTCCTGCTTCTAACACATTAACTTTGAGGACACAATGTTCACTTGCTGCCTCTAATATATCCCACCCACTAACAGGTGCCATGATGATCAGTGTTATTCACGGCACCTCTCAGTGGTCATAATGTTATGCCTGATTAGTGTGTTGGTTAGGCTTTTTTCTATACATTTATACAATTCTCTGAAACAGAAAATCTGAACAGGTTTCCCATGCTGCCGCACGCATCACTCTTTCACTGTCCTTCAGCCAACTCCTGCTATTATCGTTCTCGTGAAGTATCGACCGATAGGAGCCCAGCTATAATGGCTCTGAGATCGGAGGACGTGATTACACCTCCACTGCCGAGGGGCATTAGCGGATTCGTCACGTCCGAGTTCTGTTAGGTCACAAGTCAGCCCGCCTGCCAAAGTTTGTGCTCCTCTTCAAGATTGAGCACAGAGCTAAAGTAGTTTGTCAACTCATTTCAATTGAGATCTCCAGAGCTGCAGTTAGACAAAAGCAACCGGATCAATACAAGAATAATTCTCAACACCACAATGTTTTACATCTGCACACTTCTCTCTCTTTATTAGAGTTAAACATCAGCTCTCAGGCACTGCAGAGGAACAACACAACAAACCCACTGACCAGATCTATCTATCTATCTATCTATCTATCTATCTATCTATCTATCTATCTATCCCCCTCTTTCTCTCTTTCTGACTCTCTCTCTCTGCCTCCCCACCCCTCTCTCTCTCTGTCTCCTTTTCTATCTATCTATCTATCTATCTATCTATCTATCTATCTATCTATCTATCTCTTTCTGACTCTCTCTCTGCCTCCCCACCCCTCTCTCGCTCTCTGTCTTCTTATCTATCTATCTATCTATCTATCTATCTATCTATCTATCTATCTATCTATCTATCTATCTATCTATCCCCCTCTTTCTCTCTTTCTGACTCTCTCTCTCTGCCTCCCCACCCCTCTCTCTCTCTCTCTATCTATCTATCTATCTATCTATCTATCTATCTATCTATCTATCTATCTATCTCTTTCTGACTCTCTCTCTGCCTCCCCACCCCTCTCTCTCTCTCTGTCTCCTTATCTATCTATCTATCTATCTATCTATCTATCTATCTATCTATCTATCTATCTATCTATCTATCTATCTATCTATCTATCTATCCCCCTCTTTCTCTCTCTTTCTGACTCTCTCTCTCTGCCTCCCCACCCCTCTCTCTCTCTCCTTATCTATCTATCTATCTATCTATCTATCTATCTATCTATCTATCTATCTATCTATCTCTTTCTGACTCTCTCTCTGCCTCCCCACCCCTCTCTCTCTCTGTCTCCTTTTCTATCTATCTATCTATCTATCTATCTATCTATCTATCTATCTATCTATCCCCCTCTTTCTCTCTCTTTCTGACTCTCTCTCTCTGCCTCCCCACCCCTCTCTCTCTCTCTCTCTCTCTCTCTCTCTCTCTCTCTCTCTCTCTCTATCTATCTATCTATCTATCTATCTCTTTCTGACTCTCTCTCTGCCTCCCCACCCCTCTCTCTCTCTCTGTCTCCTTTTCTATCTATCTATCTATCTATCTATCTATCTATCTATCTATCTATCTATCTATCTATCTATCTATCTATCCCCCTCTTTCTCTCTCTTTCTGACTCTCTCTCTCTGCCTCCCCACTCCCCTCTCTCTCTCTCTCTCTCTCTCTCTCTCTCCCTCTCTCTCATCATTTTTTTACTTGTCCTGTCAGTTTCATCACACGTTTCCTAACGGAGCATCAAAACATTCTACAGATTTTATTTCTTACGATAAAAAGATAACTCTGTACATATAGAGATCTTTCCAGAAATTATAAAGCGAGTAAGTAAACAGACAGACACTAAGCCACGTCTCTGATTAAGATGCTGTCTCCACGCAGAGGGAAGTGTGTATTAAATGATAATGATTAATAATGTAATAATTAGAGATGGCACCGACGCAATACCAAGGATGATACTTAAAAAAAAAAAAGAAAAAAGAATGAGTTCAATCAGATCTTCTAACAAATGATTGTATTGTTGAATAAGAAATAATAAAAGGTCTCAGAATAAAGTGATTTGCAGATGATAAGAGCGTTACGTTAATTAATCAACAACGTTTCAACTGATAATAGTTCAGTTTAATGTTACAGAACATCCGAGAGATGAGTTCCATATTCTCCCTTCTAATAGCTGCAATAAACAATCACTGCCTCACTAACTCTCTCTGTCTCTCTGTTTCTGTCTCTCTCTCTCTCTCTCTCTCTGTTTCTGTTTCTGTGTCTCTCTGTTTCTGTCTCTCTCTCTCTCTCTCTCTCTCTCTGTTTCTGTCTCTCTCTCTCTCTCTCTCTCTCTCTCTCTGTTTCTGTCTCTCTGTCTCTCTGTTTCTGTCTCTCTCTCTCTCTCTCTCTGTTTCTGTTTCTGTGTCTCTCTCTCTCTCTCTCTCTCTCTCTGTTTCTGTTTCTGTCTCTCTCTCTCTCTCTCTCTCTCTCTCTCTCTCTCTCTGTTTCTGTTTCTGTCTCTCTCTCTCTCTCTCTCTCTGTTTCTGTTTCTCTCTCTCTCTCTCTCTCTCTCTCTCTCTCTCTGTTTCTGTCTCTCTGTCTCTCTGTTTCTGTCTCTCTCTCTCTCTCTCTCTCTCTGTTTCTCTCTCTCTCTGTTTCTGTTTCTGTGTCTCTCTGTTTCTGTTTCTGTCTCTCTCTCTCTCTCTCTGTTTCTGTCTCTCTGTCTCTCTGTTTCTGTCTCTCTCTCTCTCTCTGTTTCTGTTTCTGTCTCTCTCTCTCTCTCTGTTTCTGTCTCTCTGTCTCTCTGTTTCTGTCTCTCTCTCTCTCTCTCTGTTTCTGTTTCTGTCTCTCTCTCTCTCTCTCTGTTTCTGTCTCTCTGTCTCTCTGTTTCTGTCTCTCTCTCTCTCTCTCTCTCTGTTTCTGTCTCTCTCTCTCTGTTTCTGTCTCTCTCTCTCTCTCTCTGTTTCTGTCTCTCTCTCTCTCTCTCTCTCTCTCTCTCTCTCTCTCTCTCTTTCTGTTTCTGTCTCTCTCTCTCTCTCTCTCTCTCTGTTTCTGTCTCTCTGTCTCTCTGTTTCTGTCTCTCTCTCTCTCTCTCTGTTTCTGTCTCTCTCTCTCTCTCTCTCTCTCTGTTTCTGTCTCTCTGTTTCTGTCTCTCTCTCTGTTTCTGTTTCTGTCTCTCTCTCTCTCTCTCTCTCGCTCTGTTTGTCTCTCTGTTTCTGTCTCTCTCTCTCTCTCTCTGTTTCTGTCTCTCTGTTTCTGTCTCTCTGTCTCTCTGTTTCTGTCTCTCTCTCTCTCTCTCTGTTTCTGTCTCTCTGTTTTTGTCTCTCTCTCTGTTTCTGTCTCTCTGTTTCTGTCTCTCTCTCTCTCTGTTTCTGTCTCTCTCTCTCTCTGTTTCTGTCTCTCTGTTTCTGTCTCTCTGTCTCTCTGTTTCTGTCTCTCTCTCTCTGTTTCTGTTTCTGTCTCTGTCTCTCTTTTTCTGTTTCTGTTTCTGTCTGTCTCTCTCTCTCTCTCTGTTTCTCTCTCTCTCTCTCTCTCTCTCTCTCTCTCTCTCTCTCTCTCTCTCTCTTTCTTTCCATTCTGATCTGTCTCTCTCTTTCTGATTCTGTCTTTCTGGCCCCCCCCATCACTCTCCGTCTCCATTTCTATTTCCGTCTCTCTGCTCCCTCTCTCTTTCTGTCCATCTACCCCCCCATCCTGATCTCTCTCTCTCTCTCCCTCTCCCTCTCCCTCTCTCCATTCTGATCTGTCTCTCTTTCCGGTTCTGTCTATCTGCCCCCCCTTCACTCTCTGTCTCTTTTTTTCTATTTCCGTCTCTCTGCTCCCTCTCTCTTTCTGTCCATCTACCCCCCCATCCCGATCTCTCTCTCCCTCTCCCTCTCTCCATTCTGATCTGTCTCTCTTTCTGGTTCTGTCTATCTGCCCCCCCCTTCACTCTCTATTTTTCTATTTCTGTCTCTCTGCTCCCTCTCTCTTTCTGTCTGTCTACCCCCCCTCCATCCCGATCTCTCTCTCTCTCTCTCTATCCTGATCTGTCTTTCTGTTTCTACCTTTCAGCCCCCTCCTCTCTCTGTCCTCTCTCTCTCTTTTTCTGTCCATCTATCTCTCTCTTTCTTTCTCTTTCTTTCTCTCTTTTCTCTCTCTCTCTCTCTCTCTCTCTCTCTCACAAACAGCACAGCATATCCTTTCACCAACCAAACAGAGAAAACAGAAAGCATAACCGAGTCTGAGAGAGAGTTCCTTCCATAAATGTTTAAATATCTCTTTACAAATAACATGAACAATCAACAATTATAAGAATCACTCTGTTGAACAACAGCCCGTAATTAAATCCGCATTATGTGGAGCTTCCACCGTACATGTCCCCGGTGTGCCGGAGCTGTTGCTATAGAAACGCTAATTATGTATTAGAACAAGAGCATTGATTGTCCACGTTACAGCTGGTACTACAGAGCCTGTGCCGCTGAACGTAAACAATACACACTTTCTGACCAATCAGAGTTGAGTATTCAGATGCACTGAGCTCCAGTGTAGAGATGAAGGTTGGAGTGGAAGAACTCGAGTGTCCTTCACTGAGCCCTGACTCTGACTCAACCCCACTCAACTCCCTTTGGGATGAACTGGAGCTGGAGTCTCCTCACCATCCCAACATCAGTGTCTGATCTCATCAAAGCATTTCAGGTGTAGTGACCAGGTGTGTACAAACTTTTGCGCATATAGTGAATGTAGAGAAATGCTTATTATTAGAATAATAATAAGGGGGGAGGGAGGGGTTATTGATGGGGGAGCTCTCTAGTGACATTGGCAGTTACAGTGGCAATTTTTTTGGAGATAAGATAAATATAATTTTAAAGATAAGTCGTGTACATGACATATGGGGATGGTGGTAGCTCAAGTGGTTAAGGCTATGGGTTGTTGACCGGAAGATCAGTAAAGATCATGTTAGCGCTTATAAACAGCAAAGGGGGGATAAATCTGGAATGGGTGTGATGAGTAGGTGTGCACAACCTTTTAGTGTCCATTTCATTAGACATTAGATTTCTATTTAACTATAGTATAGGAAACTGTCTGAATAAAGAAGGGTGCCAGGTTGGTAATAAACCCCCAGAAAGTGCACTCTGAATACTGTTGAGCTCTTTATTCATCAGAGGCTTTGAAGAGCTGTGTGTGTGTGTGTGTGTGCGAGGCTCCATCAGTACAGAGAGCTCAGTTAAACATTGTGATCGAGATTGACAAATTGTGTTTTACTGCTCTTAAACGAATTCAGTAAGCAGAAAGGATCCCGCATCAATACCAAGTGCACTTTCAGACCCACCTGCTTTTCCCAGCAGCCCATTGTGTTCTCTCCTCCTGCTCTGTGAAAGCGGAGTGTGAAGATAATGACCCGCTCTCGTATCTCTCGGAGTGGTGGACCGGCCATTACCAGATGAAGATGACACCTTCACCCCGCTCTGAGGCTCAGTCATTGTTTGACCAGAGCTGTTCATGCAGAATATTACTCTCTGGCTTAGACAACTATGGAAGTGGACTCATGAGTGTGACGCACAGACCGAAAGACTCAATATCAGACGTTACGTCTTATTTCCGGGGTGAATGGAGTTATTTTTATATCTCAATTCATTACTATGGTATTATTGACTCTGATTAGTCCTGAGCAGCGTAACTGATGTTTATGATTATGATCGTCTATTATTTATGCGTGTTTTAAATTCTTTATGTCCTCAAATTGTAAATGAGCTGCAGCCAATTTTAACTGCAAAACGTTAAATGTCGAGAACATTAATATTTTAGCTCCTGGCTCAGATGATGTTTTTGCACATTGGCTTTTTGATTAGTGATTTGTCGGGAAAAATTAAAAAATATATAAATAAATAAAAACAGCCAGTGTTGAGGAGTGAAATACAAAGGAATCAAATACATACATCAAATACAGGTTTTTTTTTTTCCTTAATAAAAATTAAGTATTTTTGGACTATTTCGACTTTTACGCATATTAGGAGAAACATGTTGATGAATTTGTAGGTGGAAGTCGGTTTGGATTGAATTGGAATTGGATTGAAAAAAATAATCACTTGTGTAAACAGCAGCTAGACTCACTAATCATACTGATTGAGAGGTGGGTGTGGTCTAATATGCTAATGAGCATGCTTGAAACTGAGTGGGCGGGGCTGTGCTGGTGATTGTGGATATACAAATATTGCACCTCATATTGTGTGTCCTCAAGAGAAATAATTAAGAGGTAATCACAGTTTTAGGTTCCCTGTGGCTTCTCTTTTCTTTTATCACACACACACACACACACACAGCTTTTATATCTGCACTGGGAACCTAAAACCCTTTCCCCCACACATGCTAGCAGCTTTATTTAACAACGCTTGGTGTCCTCCAAAATCCCTTGGAGCACATTCCCTCTCTCAAACCTCTCTGGTTTTATTTCTTTTTTTATATATATATAATATTTCTAAACCAGGTGATTTACGCGCTCAACACAAAGAACGACGAGCACGAGGCAGCTATCCAGACCCTGAAGGAGGCCCACGAAGAAGAGGTGCAGCAGATTCTGTCTGAGACGCGGGAGAAGATCATGCAGTACAAGAGCAAGATCACTGACGAGATGGACCTGAAGCGGCGCATCCAGTCACTGGAGGAGTCCATGGAGGTGCACGACAGGATGAAGAGGCAGGCTCTGGCTGAGTTCGAGTCGTACCGGCAGCGAGTGGAGGACATGCAGCTGTGCACGGAGGCGCAGCATACTCAGCGCGTGGTCAGCATGTCGCGCGAGGTCGAGGAGATGCGGCGCTCCTTCGAGGAGAAGCTGAGGACCTTCGTTCAGGTGCAGGCGCAGTTCGAGCAGGAGAAGAGACAGGCGCTGGAGGAGCTGCGCACCACACACAGACAGGAGGTAACAATATCACATTTTCAAGGTTTAAGGTTTCCTACAGCTTCACAAGCTCTTGAAGGTCGATGAAGGGTCATGTAAATGGGTTTTTGGGGGTTTTTTTTGGTCCAGGTCCAGGAGCTGCTGAGATCGCACCAGAGCCAGAATGCCAACTACAGCAAAGATCAGGAGAAGCTGAGCCAGCTGCACAAGCAGGAGGTGGAGGCTCTGACGGAGCGAGTGGAAGAGCTCAAGCAGGACAAGAAGCGTCTGGTGGAGGAGTACGAAGCCAAGCTGAGCAAGGCGCAGGCCTTCTACGAGAGAGAGCTAGAGGCCATGAAGCGTACGCAGCAGATGACGGCCGAGAACCTGCTAGCCTGGAAGAAGACCGAGGCGGAGCTGAGGAAGGAGTTCCAGGCACAGGAAGCGGCGCTGCAGAAGACGCTGGGAAAGCTGCGCTCCGAGCTGCAGCGGGTTCAAGAGGAGGCCAGGGAGAGTCAGGAGAAATCACACAAACTGCAGGCCTCGCTCACCTCCGCCGAGGGCAACATCAAGGTACGGTAACAAACAGAGCCGACTTCAGTCATCTGCATGTTTCATCTTTCTTTTTCTCCAGGCTTCAAATCACAAAGTAGAGTTTAATAAATATGCAGGCTGTGAGTGTGGAATTAGGATGGACTGCAGGTTAAGACATGTAGGCTTTATTGTCTTTCCTTTCATCCTTTTATCCGAGTTCCTTCAGTAGCACCGTGACAGACACAACAATCTCAATAAATACAGACTATTAATGATATACTATGACATTAATGATAAACTAACACCATAAACTCCACAGAAACTCTCCTGAGCAGCAGTAAAGAGTAGGCAAAGGAAATAAATGACTAACGTTCAGTAGTTTGTAACCAAGAAGCATGTAAGTGACGTTACATATCGCTCTAAACACCGAATTTAGCACGCCAAGATTTTGAAACATTCCTGGGTTTCACGTCCATGTTTAAATGAAGAGTGTAGAGGCTATTTTAGTCTTTTTCACTATGCTGCTATCCTGAATCGCCGCTCAAGCGTAGGAGTTCAGCAATAAAATTGGACGCTATGCCGCTCAAGGGAACAACAAACTCAGGTTATGATAACTGAGGAGCGTTTATTTATTATTTTATCGTTCATGCTTATTTTAGGAGAAGCTCAAACCACAAATAAATAAATAAATAAATAAATAAATAAATCGGCAGCTTTCCAGAAGCTTGGTTCGGTTTGGTTTAGATCCACACACACACACACACACACACACACGTACACAAGAGAGAGAGAGATTGTGGAGTTGTAAAGCGTATATAATGTCCATTTGGGGTGAAAAAGTTTTGTGACCCCTTCATCTAGACCATAAGCTGGTTTTCAGCAACAAAGCCATTGCACCTTGTTGATGAAACCACAAGGTTGTTTATAAGATCATCTCTCTAGTTATCTCTCCTTATTGCTTGTGAATAAATCCATGGCACAAGGCAACCTGAACCAGCCGTGGTTCTAACATCGTACACTTTCTATCGCACAATTTTTTTTTTTTGAAAATGAGCCCAAAGTGATTCATAGCAATGCTTCATTTACTCCATTCTATAAGGAGAAGTGGTTAAGGCTGTTGATTGGAAGATCAGGGTTCAAGCCCCAGCACTGCCAAGCTGCCACTGTTGTTCCCTTGAGCAAGGCCTAACCCTTACTGCTCCAGTGGCTCTGTCTCCTTGCTGACCCTGTGCTCTGACCCCCAACCCTCCAAGGAAAGAAAGAATTTCACTGTGCAGTAATTTATATGTGACAAATAAAGACAATTAACTTATTTACTCTATTCTGTAAGGAGAGATTGAAAGCTCAAGTGGTTAAGACTCTGGGTTGTTGATTGGAAGATCAGAGTTCAAGCCCCAGCATGGCCAATCTGCCACCATTGGGCCCTCAACCCTCACTGCTCCAGGGGTGCTGTACCCTGCGCTCTGACCCCGACCCTCAAAGGATGGGCTATGCAAAGAAAGAATTTCATTACGCAGTAATGTATATGTGACAAATAAAGGCTACTTAACTTCAAGGCAAGGTGAAGTCACTCCACAGACCCAAGGCTTATTTGACCACGCCTCTTCAGACTCCTCATCATTCCAACCTATCCACCTGACTCGAGCATTTCCTCATTTCATATATTATATCCACAGCACATATCCTGCACAGCTGATTAGTAAACTCTCTGCAGTTTGAGTTTAGTGCTGATTTTATTTCCCAGCGAACACTGAGACACCTTTTCATCCCCTCTTTTCATCTGATCTTCAAAGCGTGCGGCGCACAGATTGTGTTTAGTACACACACGTCTCCCGTTAATGAGCGAGCCGTCATTAAATCCCTCGGACCCCTTTCTGAATTTAGAAACTGAGACGTTATATACGAGCGTAATCAGCGCACCGGGCTTCCGAGCAAATGCAGAGAAGGAAACAGGAAAAAACGAACTGTTCAGAAATCAATTTTCGAAACATTTAGCTAATGACACGGTAGGAAACGCACTTCAATCCAGCCTACACAATGCAGTTTGTTATTTCTAATACAGCCTGCGTTAATACGCCATCGCACAATGCGGTTAATACGCCGGAGAGGGATTTCTATTGTGCAATCATCATGCTGTGATGTTCTGACGAGAAGAAGCGCTTTAGTTCTCTATAAATCTCTAGCCGTGACTGGCAAAATGGGATCCAAGAAGAATATTTTAATCTAGTAATCTAATCACCCAGTTATTAGATTTTATAGCCACACCCTGAATCAGAAAAAGGTTGGTGACTAAAAATGACTGAATGTCTCTCTGGAGATTTCGATTTTCAGATAAGCTGTAAGGAAAACTGCAGCCTTTTAAATAAAAAAAAAAAAAAGTGAACATTCCCAGTCTGGCAGCAGGACAAAAATAGCAGAGATTATTAATATCCTATTAAATTTACATCACACCAATTATTTCTTTCCTTTCATCCTACCTTCATTTGTTTCCTAGATTCCCGAGACCCCCAGCTGCTCTCTTTACATACTTTCTTTCGATGACCTTGTAATCCGAGTTTACGAGAAACCCTGTCTGTTTCTTGCATCCGATTCCTAACAGCTACAGAGTATGTAGCGTGGAAACATATTAGACACCATGAGCAAATCTCTGACACGTTTATATGGAAAAAAAAATTCAATAAAAATCAATTTTCCAAAGCATGGATAAAAAATAATCATCGCTCATAATCATTTTTGATAAAATAAATGCTTTATTAAATATTAATGCATTGCTTAGGAATGTGTTATAAACAAACCTACCAATTTAATTCAATTAATTTATTTTGTAATGGATGCCTTACAGAAATATATAAATTCAGGATGTAAATTATAAATTTCAGTTTTTTGAAATTGAAAGGGTTTTGATACTCTCCTGAAGAATGTTGAGGTATTGTTTATCCAGTCACATTCATTTATTATTTCATTAATTAATTAATAATTTATTATCACATTATTTCACCAAAGCCAGTGCATTGGACCAAAGGACTAGAGACAAAAAAGTGAGAGTTTTCATTCCATTTATTTTTCTTTTTATTTGTGTCTTGTTGACAGTGTATCAGAAGGTTGTGAGTTTGAATCCCAGGTCCACCAAGATGCCACTACTGGGCCCCTGAGCAAGGCCCTTAACCTTCAATTGTATAGAGATGGTAAACAATACAACCGCTTAAAATAATTTTAATTGTAGCCGCTAAAGCATCAGGGCACAGGCTATGGGGGCGGAGTTTCTGTAAAATGATTGACAGGGGATTTAGTAAATGTAAACAAACTCCTGATGCATTTTTCCAAACAGGGAAACAAAAAAACCAGTCAGGTCACGGCTTTTATTATCACGTTCCACATATTGTCCAGGTTATTTGTATAACTAAGAATAAAAATCAACTTCTTAAAGGTTAATGTTGCCCTTCATCATGTTAGTTGTTTTGTAGGTTAGGAAATTTTTATGTAACTGGACCTTCATAGACTACAGGTAGAGAGGAAAATGAAGAAGAACGGCAGAAAAGTGTGCCACGGTGGTGTTGTTTTTTTTTTCAGTCCTGCTGTGGGAATCTGTTTAAGAATACACACCGTCGGTTTGTGAACTTTAAAACGAGTTAATTTTCTGCATCACACAGAGAAGCCTGCACTCGCGGCGTAATATCAGAAGGCTCCAATTAGATCTGACGAAGTGCCTGCTCCTCCTCGCCACTCCGAGAGAGCAGGAGAACGCGTCGGGAAGTTTCATACGAGTAATAAAGGAAGGTTTCCAGCCAGAAAATCAGAGAGTGATAGATAGCCAGGATTGGATAATAGGAGTGAACATGACAGCAATTGAGAGAATGAAAGAGTGGCTAGCATAGGAAATTGTTACTGAGCAATGGATAGGGAGAATGGAGGGAGATGAGGTGCACATTCACAATTCATGAGAAGGGAAGAGAGAGAGAGAGAGAGAGAGAGTGAGGGAAAGGTAAGAATAAGACAGCACCTGTTTCAATCAGTGATGATCTGCTCATTTCATTTTATCAATAGGTTTGTTTATATATATGTGTGTGTGTGTGTGTGTGTGTGTGTGTGTGCAGGACCTGCATAAACAGCTGGATGAGGTGACTCAGGATGCGGAGATCATAGCGATCAGGCAGAAAGAAGCAGAGTGTGAGCTGGAAGCCACCAGAGACCGAGTCCAGCAGCAGGCCACGGAGATCCTCCTTAAAGCCAGTGAGATATCTTCATAATTCATCTCCCTTTAATTTATTATTATTATTTTTTTGTATTTATTAATTGGAATATTTTTTTATTTGTATTTATGTATATTATCGGTATCTATAACATTCTTTTATTTTGATACCTGATCAAGTCTGAATCCAGCCGACTATTCGTAATGTAAAAAATATCTTTTCTATTCTAGATAAAAATAGATCCACCACAAGTCTCCATAAATAAATAAATAAATAAAATCAAATAACAGCATTTATTAAAGACAGCAAAGGATCTTATTTCCTGATACTTTATTTACGTTCTGAAACCCAAACTAGATCAGTCTGATTCATGACTACACAATAGTGCCAAGGGATTGTTAAGACTTCAGCACATTTAATGCCTTAGACACCGTCTCCATGAAGACAGAACCAGATCTGTGTGCTTACAAGCTGTTGCATAAATGTGCTCCAGTGCAGCAGGTGGCGCTGTTAAAACACAGTGTAACAGGTTCATCCACAGACTTTATAATAACCAGTAACAGGTCATCCACAGACTTTATAATAACCAGTAACAGGGTCATCTACAGACTTTATAATAACCAGTAACAGGTTCATCCACAGACTTTATAATGACCAGTAACAGGTTCATCCACAGACTTTATAATGACCAGTAACAGGTCATCCACAGACTTTATAATAACCAGTAACAGGGTCATCTACAGACTTTATAATAACCAGTAACAGGTTCATCCACAGACTTTATAATGACCAGTAACAGGTTCATCCACAGACTTTATAATAACCAGTAACAGGGTCATCTACAGACTTTATAATGACCAGTAACAGGTCATCCACAGACTTTATAATAACCAGTAACAGGTTCATCTACAGACTTTATAATGACCAGTAACAGGTCATCTACAGACTTTATAATGACCAGTAACAGGTTCATCCACAGACTTTATAATAACCAGTAACAGGGTCATCTACAGACTTTATAATGACCAGTAACAGGTCATCCACAGACTTTATAATGACCAGTAACAGGTTCATCCACAGACTTTATAATAACCAGTAACAGGTCATCCACAGACTTTATAATAACCAGTAACAGGTTCATCTACAGACTTTATAATGACCAGTAACAGGTCATCTACAGACTTTATAATGACCAGTAACAGGTTCATCCACAGACTTTATAATAACCAGTAACAGGGTCATCTACAGACTTTATAATGACCAGTAACAGGTCATCCACAGACTTTATAATAACCAGTAACAGGTTCATCTACAGACTTTATAATGACCAGTAACAGGTCATCCACAGACTTTATAATAACCAGTAACAGGGTCATCTACAGACTTTATAATAACCAGTAACAGGTTCATCTACAGACTTTATAATGACCAGTAACAGGTTCATCTACAGACTTTATAATGACCAGTAACAGGTTCATCTACAGACTTTATAATGACCAGTAACAGGTCATCCACAGACTTTATAATGACCAGTAACAGGTTCATCTACAGACTTTATAATGACCAGTAACAGGTCATCCACAGACTTTATAATAACCAGTAACAGGTCATCCACAGACTTTATAATGACCAGTAACAGGTTCATCCACAGACTTTATAATGACCAGTAACAGGTCATCCACAGACTTTATAATGACCAGTAACAGGTTCATCCACAGACTTTATAATGACCAGTAACAGGTCATCCACAGACTTTATAATGACCAGTAACAGGTTCATCCACAGACTTTATAATGACCAGTAACAGGTCATCCACAGACTTTATAATGACCAGTAACAGGTCATCCACAGACTTTATAATGACCAGTAACAGGGTCATCTACAGACTTTATAATGACCAGTAACAGGTCATCCACAGACTTTATAATGACCAGTAACAGGTCATCTACAGACTTTATAATGACCAGTAACAGGTTCATCCACAGACTTTATAATAACCAGTAACAGGTTCATCTACAGACTTTATAATGACCAGTAACAGGTCATCCACAGACTTTATAATAACCAGTAACAGGTCATCCACAGACTTTATAATGACCAGTAACAGGTTCATCCACAGACTTTATAATGACCAGTAACAGGTCATCCACAGACTTTATAATGACCAGTAACAGGTTCATCCACAGACTTTATAATGACCAGTAACAGGTCATCCACAGACTTTATAATGACCAGTAACAGGTTCATCCACAGACTTTATAATGACCAGTAACAGGTCATCCACAGACTTTATAATGACCAGTAACAGGTCATCCACAGACTTTATAATGACCAGTAACAGGGTCATCTACAGACTTTATAATGACCAGTAACAGGTCATCCACAGACTTTATAATGACCAGTAACAGGTCATCTACAGACTTTATAATGACCAGTAACAGGTTCATCCACAGACTTTATAATAACCAGTAACAGGTTCATCTACAGACTTTATAATGACCAGTAACAGGTCATCCACAGACTTTATAATAACCAGTAACAGGTCATCCACAGACTTTATAATGACCAGTAACAGGTCATCCACAGACTTTATAATAACCAGTAACAGGTCATCCACAGACTTTATAATGACCAGTAACAGGTTCATCCACAGACTTTATAATGACCAGTAACAGGTCATCCACAGACTTTATAATGACCAGTAACAGGTTCATCCACAGACTTTATAATGACCAGTAACAGGTCATCCACAGACTTTATAATGACCAGTAACAGGTCATCTACAGACTTTATAATGACCAGTAACAGGTCATCCACAGACTTTATAATGACCAGTAACAGGGTCATCTACAGACTTTATACTGATCAGTAACAGGTTCATCCACAGACTTAATAATGACCAGTAACAGGCAGTAATAGCGATAGCCTCTGTTTTCTCCAGCCGTCTCCTCATGTCTCTTCATGCTAAGAGTCAATACGTTGCTATGAGACACCTCTAACCAATCTACCAAGAAGATCATTACAGTTCCATCTGATATGTCCTTGAGTTGTTTACTGAGAGACTTGCAAATTAAGGAGGAAGGAATTGGATGCTTATAAACCAAAGGTATCTTTATCTGCTAAAGTAGAAGCTGACTCAGGTCTCCTCAGACTCAGGATGCAGTTTCAATTCACACCTCTACCCCAACCCTTTTACACCCACATGGAGCGGGTGCTGCTGCTGCTGGTGGAACAAACTCCCTGGTCCTTATTTCCACCGGTTTAAGAGCCAACCCAGCACTTGATAAAATGCTAATAAATATGAAGATGTATCTCCAAGTTCTAGTCTAGATTTGTGAAGTGTATGAATGAAGAAACAGTGTCTTTGTTCTGTCTTGCATTGGAAGTGCTTTAAAACTTCAGAGACCTCATGGCTCTGCAGCGCTGTCCAGAGGGATTTATCCCCTGATCACACTACAGACATCATTTCTGTTTTTAAAGGCATTGTACCATTTAGTCACTTTCCTAGATTCCGTAGTGGGTCTTTGGTGTCCTTGTTTGATTAAGCTGTCTTTTCTGGTGATGCTGATAGCTAGAGCATTAAAGTGTCTTTCTGATAAAAGATGCAATGCTCCTATTTGGCAACCCCAACCACACCTGATACCTCCTGATTTACTCCTGAGTGGCTGTAGCGCTCGCCGAGTCCCAGCAGTGCTGCGATTTGCTTGTTGGGTCACAAAGCGATTTATTCCAATCTTTACTCGTCTGCTCCGTGATTCGTGGAGGGAATAAGGGAGTTTAAATGCCAGAAAGCGGTGTTTGGTTTGTCTTTTCTCAGCCACTCTGTGTGGCTTTATGTTGGGAAAATTTTGGGTGACACATCGCCTGCTGGTTTCCTGGCAACAGCAGCCGAATGTCACTGAGCCAATTTCTGGAACGTTCCTCCAAACCCGAGGTCTGAACACCTAGACTCGATGCCTGTCTTAGTGTTTTAGTGTCACTGTATGCATCAACAGGGTGAACGTGTGTTTATCTGGAAACATTTTCCATGTAATATAGAATTCAGAGGGATTAACTTAATATTAGCCTCAGAATACAGCTGGAGCCTTCAATTCTTTTGTTTGTTTTTGTTTGTTTTGCTTTGCTTGACCTCTATTCATAGCCTTAATTCTTAGAAATGCAAACAAAATGGATGAAGTCCATGATGTTTGGACGTTTCAAGACAGTTCTATGTTCATTGAAATAGAAGCAATAACTTTAAATAATGATTTGTAAATTTTAAAGGGGATTCCGATCGCCCTGCTCCAGGACGGTGTGTGTGATCCACATATTTATTGACCAGAAAAGCAACAACTGAACGTCAAAAGACGTTCGTTATCTTTGTTATCGTCAAAATCTGTTCATTCAGCTCTCTAAGTCTCAGTGTATTCTCCGTCTCCCCCATTATCTAGCCGCACCTGGTGTCCTGATAACATCCATTAGAGCTATCACGCCGAAGTAAACGAGCCAGGATGCTAGAGGGAGAAGGCTTTCTTTGCTCTGAAGTTTTGAATGTGATCTCTGATCTCAGGTCAGATCGGCAGCCTGCAGGCCACGCAGATGACCCACGAGGCGGCAATCCGTGACCTGGAGTCGGAGAAGTCGCGTCTGAAGGACAAGGTGTTGCGTCTGGAGGAGGAGAGGGGAGCACTGCAGAACAAGAGCCAGGCTCTGGATGAGAGGCAGAGGCAGCAGATCCTCACACTCGAGAAGGTACTGAGCTACACCGCATCAGATAGAAAGTGTTCTGTGTTCACGAGCTCACAGTAGTCGTGTTCCTGGCCTAAAAGAAAAGCAGCAAACTAAATCATATCCGTTTCACTGTTTCACCTCATACAGAAAGTCTGCAGCAGATATTTCACACCAGATCAGCTCAAAAAGCACAGGGAATAGGACGAGAGCGGTGCCATTGCTCTTTGAAAAATTGTTAATAATTCCATTTTCTTACCTTTATAGTTATGACGAAGCGTACAGTTTCTCCAGCTTGCTAAGAAGGAGCTTCGCAAGTCTTCTTACACAACCGATGAACTTCTGTCTGACATAAATTAGTCCTGCCATCGTTGAATGAGTTGAATTCAGTCGAAAGAGTGTGTCACATGATCTTAACATGAATGAACCTCTATATAATAAACCATTAAAGATGCCAAGAAGTCCAAGGTAGCCATCAAACCAAAGTTCTGGATCACTGTACTGCAATTTTTTTGCGTGAAATCAAGGTTCACACAGCAGGCTAAATCTGATTTCTTTCTTAAATTGGATTTTTTAAATTATTATTATTATTATTATTATTATTATTATTATTATAAACATCATGTTTGCTTTGCAAAGTAGAAGTGACCAAATTTGATTAGATTCTGTAGAAGATATTCGGTGCAGACAGCAATGATAGAAGCTTGATCTTTATTGCTTTCTACTCTATCGTGCTTCTCAAGCTGCACGAAGATGTACGGCGAACAAAACGTGAATTTGTTTAGGAATATTGATCGGATCGAAAGCCATTATAATGCGATTTTTTTTCTTATTACATTGTAAGAGTAATTCCTGCTTGTACAGGAAATGTGCCTGAACCGAGCTACAACTAGGTGAACTGCTGATTCAGAATATTATTCGCTTGAAAGTTTAGCGTAGCTGTGACACCTTCGCTCAGTCTAGGATGTCGGAGAGGTCTAAGATGTTTTGTGTCTGGATGCATCACTAATTAACCTGCAGAGACGTGCGTTATATGCTGAACTGAAAAATCCATTCTGCTGCAGCATTTCTTCCAGCTGCTTAATTCCCCTCTCGTGTTAAACACTTGCCACTCGGGTGTCATTATTTCTCGGGGTTTAACTCTGAACACGCCAAAAGACAAAGTGTAACCTTTTTTAGTCAGTGCTAAAAGTTCAGCAGGAATTTTATTTACATTTTTTGTTTGTTTTATTTATTTTTTATTTATATTATTTTTATTTGTATTATTTTTTCTTTGTTGATATCTTACTTTTTATTTTTTATTTAATTTTACTATTATTATTTATTTATTTTAATTCTATTAATGAATTTATTTATTTATTTTAATTCTATTAATGAATTTATTTATTTATTTATTTTAATTAAATTAATGAATTTATTTATTTATTTTAATTATATTAATGAATTTATTTATTTATTTATTTTAATTATATTAATGAATTTATTAATTAATTAATTTATTTATTTTTATACCTGTGCCAAATACAAAACCTACAGCTATTTCTACATTTTTCTTATTACATACGATAATTATTTCAGCAATATTAATAAGCAGAAGATTTTGGCTGCGTCTCAATCAGCACTACAGTTAATTAGTCGGGAGAAAGTCAGACAAAAACCTACTTATTTTATTTTAAGGTTTTATATGCAGTTTGTTTGAGTCTTTTAAGTGTTTAATGATTTAAGAATCCACTAGCTAGACCTTCTTAAAGTAGCATACTAGCAATGCGTATGGTTAAGCTAACACATTTATATGATAGATAAACCTTAAATATTTTACTGATGAGGAAATTACACTGACTCACGACCGAGGGAGCTAGAGAGCTGATTGAGACACGGCCTTCGCGTGTTGGGACATGTAGAATTTAGGCTGCGCTGAATTGCTAACTTATCTGGAAGTGCCCTACATAGTCATATTTTAGAAAAGGTTTTTCAGCATGTTTCTTTAGTTACTACTTTTTGAATTAGTTGAAACAACTTCTTCTTTTTTTTTTAATCCAAAGCTAAAATACAGCCCAAAGAAAAGGGCAAAGTTGTAGACAGTATCCACATGACGATGCAATTCCATGAAAATGTCAAAGAGGATTTTTATTCAGCTTCTCAGGCTGCAGAAGCACAGTGCAGTAACCTCCTCCGTACGTCCTCACAGTTCGACATCTGAGCCGTAATTAAACCTAGTCAGTGGATTTTACATTAATTCTGAGTTTTTCTAGTTCTCTCTTTTTCCTCTCCATTTCTTTGGCTCGGTTACTGCAATGTGTCAATTTTATGTTTTAGGATGTAAATACTCTCAAAAAGCAGTTTGGTGCCAACATTAACTGCATAAATACTCAGACCAGGCATAACATTATGACCATCTGCCTAATATCGTGTTAGTCCCCCTTTTGCTGCCAAAACAGCCCTGACCCGTCCTGCACTGTGTATTCTGACACCTTTCTATCAGAACCACCATTAACTTCTTCAGTAATTTGAGCAACAGTAGCTCGTCTGTTGGATCGGATCACACGGGCCAGCCTTCGCTTCCCACGTCCATCTTGGCCATCTTGGCCGCCCATGACCCTGTCGCCGGTTCACCACTGGTCCTTCCTTGGACCACTTTTGATAGATACTGACCACTGCAGACCGGGAACACCCCACAAGAGCTGCAGTTTTGGAGATGCTCTGATCCAGTGGTCTAGCCATCACAATTTGGCCCCTATGGTCAAACTCGCTCAAATCCTTACGCTTCTCCATTTTTCCTGCTTCTAACACATCAACTTTGAGGACACAATGTTCACTTGCTGCCTCTAATATATCCCACCCACTAACAGGTGCCATGATGAGGAGATCATCAGTCTTATTCGCTTCACCTCTCACTGTTCATAATGTTATGCCTGGTCGGTGTATGACATCATGATGATAATAATTGCATCGTTCCACTTCCTCATCTCAAGGAAGTTTTATAGACGCAATTAAGAGTTAACTCGAAGTGAGATTTAACTGTAGAAGCTGAATGCTCAGGCTCAGGAATACTTAAAGCATGCCCTACGGCTCCATGACCCGGATTCAGTATCTTCATTAAGGTGTCCGCAATATTACTCACCGTAGATCAGTGCTGCATCGAGCTGCAGTGTTTTTTAAATTAAATGAAAGTGATCAATAATGTAATAAGGATTATTCATGCAGCAAAAGATTGGAAAGACTTAGATGTGATATTTATTCCAGTGCTTTATTTCAGATCAGACCAGTTGATAGACTGGATTCCACAAATCAACCACCAGCTCCCCTATTTCATTAAGCTGGTCTCAACTCAAGGGTTCTTAAGATACAGAGACACGATTAGTTAGATCCTTGAATTCTGTTTATACCTCAGCGTCACTGAATTCTTGAATCTGATTGGTCAGAAGGAGTGCAGTTTTTCTGGTAGAACAACACTACTGATTCCAGCTGTAACATGAACATTATTTTAATGATAATAATAATAATAATAATAATAATAATAATAATAATAATAATGCAGGTTATTGTTGCTATAGTAATTGCTTGTACACAGGGTGAACCCCTCACTTATTCAAAGCCTAATAAAAAAACAAATTTGTTTTAAGAAATATTCTTGAAAAAATGTATAATTGTTGGTGTGGTGATGGTCTTTCGTGTTCGGAAAATTCTTTTTACCAGAACACTGGCGTTTTCGACTTATTGGATATTTGCAATCAGTGTAAAGAAATGAATGATGTTCAGGCTGTGAGTCTGATCTAAAACCTTACACAGAATTTTACTGGTTGAAGATCAACACCTTCAAATTTTAGCTGCTTGAACAAGCACTTGGAGCATCTCAGGGAGCAGAAATGGGTTTGATATCAACATTTACTTTAAAGATAGAAACTGTGTGGTAAAAAAAAATGTCTACTTTCAAATGAGTCATTAAGCAACAACAACAGGTATTTTTGCTTCTGGTAAAAAGGAGTCAAATATAAATGGTTGATGGTCTACATCACTGGAGGTGAACCTGTTTGACTCAATACACAATACATCATCTAGACATCTGAGACATCCTTGGTTTCCGTCGTCCTTTTCAGGTCTGGTTTATATTCAGTTTGTGGCTGAAATCTGAAGAGCCATGCTTTTGATTTTTCTTGTTTCGGTGTAGAAGAAAATGCTTCGTGGACCTGAACTACCCCCGAACGTTAACAACACATTGAGTGCATCCCGTTTAAGCATTGGGATATCTCTGCATCTGCACCATTATTCCAAAACCTGCACGGTTCCTTCCCTCAGAAGGCATTTAAATCCGTCATTTCCAGCTGAGACGCTGATTAGTCTAACACTAAAGGGGCTTTTAAGCAGCATGATTCAGCAGTCAGAGGGTTGATGAGAGAGTTAATCGGTGGCCTTTTTTTTTTTTTTGCCCTAGGTTGCAGAATCAGTCCACACACAATGTCGGCTGCTTGTCCACTTGCCTATAGCAAAATGTATGAGCGTTCTCTCTTCAGTTTGTTGTCCGTTCTGATCATGTAGCACATCAGCCTAAAATGCCAAATCCTGAAATCCACTGGGGGTCATGTAGTTCAACTCATATGTAACTACATTACAACCTGAAAGCCGTGCCACAAGACGAGTTCAGCTCTGAGATTTTTTGAACTGTCTGTGATTCAAAAACTGACTGTGAAACTGACAGGTTTCCTGATGTGCTCCAAGTTCAGCTTTTTAGACACCAAATGCTCCTGATGGATTATACAGTGGAACATCTGGAAAACAAAGTCATCAGCTTTACAATTACAGATTTTGAATATCGCAAAACTCTGGCACTTCTCAAGAGCTGAATATAAATGTGAATATAAATTGATAGCGTCCAAAGTTTTTCGCAGTTTGCAGTGAAAAAACGAAGGTCTGGTAATGTGAGCATCTCCCAATTTCTTTTCGTTTTCAGGACAACAGACAGCTACATCACTGAAACGTCTCCTTCTCTGTATGACTTATTAGCAGAAGCAGTGTTCCGCGATGGATTTCTGAAAAAAGCTGAGTTCGCTTCTCTGACTGACGTTTTAATGTTTACCTCGAAATTCCCAGCCTGTGTCCGCATAGAGTGAGCCTTAAGATCTGGTATATCACATAGAATGGTTTTATAGCATGTTTGTCTCACACCTCCAGGGTCAGGGGTTTGATACCCTGCGTGTATGTAAAGGAAGAAAGAAAGAAGGAAGGAAAGCAAGAAAGAAGGAAAGAAGAATAAGAGGAAGATGGGAAGGAAGGAAGGAAGGAAGGATGGACGGACGGATGGATTCTGTCTACATGATACTGGAAATCCCTCTCTCTGGTGCATCAGGGAGTTCAGAGCCCCGGCTCTGTGTAACCCAGCTCTGTGTGACCCGGCTCTGTGTGACCCGGCTCTGTATAACCCGGCTCTGAACACCAGGAACTTTTCCTGCATAGAGACTCACATGACTTTTTTTTTTTTTATTTAAGCTGCTGGTTCACAACACAGCCATCTTTCTTCTGCAGAACAGACTCGCTTCATGAAACGTGGCCTTTCATAAGGTTTGGCGTTGCTACGGCAACGTGGGGCTAAATGAAGTCAGGAGCATGTGATTGACTCTGCTGGATGTTCCTGGGTGCTCAAGCTCTCTCTGTACTGGAATCTCTTTTGGCTTGTTGAATTCTCTGACAAGGCAGGATGAGTAGAGAGAGAGAGAGAGAGAGAGAGAGAGAGAGAGAGATCTGAAGCCCGTCGGCATCCGAATCACGCTGGAATAACAAGCCTCCATTGCTACCTGTTCATCACAGACGCTGAAAATAACATGCTTGCGTCTGAGCCTCCGAGTGCCCCGAGGCTGTGCGCTTCCACTCCCTGTCATTTTCCACGTGTGTTCTTAAAGCTAAAAAGCTTACATAAGCCTGTTACGACCATGTGAGCTTTACAAGAAACCTTTAGTGCTCTAATGGCCGTGGCTCACAACAAAAAAAGTCTTGTCAATAATTCAGTCAGCGTGGTTATATTATGGGATATACGGGGAGGAATAGTACACGAGGTGGAATAGTCTTTGTCTTTATAAAGAATACTCAAATCTGATTGGTCAGAAGGTGGCGAGTGATTTGTCTATCATTTCTATAGCGACAGCTAATCCACAGCGGTGGACTTTATAATTTTTTTTGGTCTATTTTGAATTTTAAAAACATTGAACTGATCAGAAGGTTGTGGGTTCAAATCCCACGTCCACTAAGCGTCCACCTCTGGGCCCTTGAGCAAGGCCCTTAATGCACAGTTGTATAAAAATGAAATAAAATGTAAGTTGCTCTGGATAAGAGTGTGTACTGAATGTATGTATACTCAGAGGTCATATGATGGAGCTTTCTGCCTGAGGATTTTTATTTAGCCTTTATGGAAGGAGTCTCCAGTGTCAGTGTTCTTCAGAGGGTTTTGAGTGGATTTGTGTGTTGTAGCTGGTGTAACGTAAGTGATAACAGGAAGTTGTTTCAGAGATGCTTCCGACCATTACAGAGATTCCTTTTTGGGAAAAAAAATGTGTTTTTTCTTAACTAGACCATGAATTTAAGGGAAACAAATCTGGTAATAGTAGTATTCTATTACATGCTTCTGACTTTCTGAAATAATATTAACTTACAAACTGCTCAATCCGTGGAAGGTTTTTTATTAATTAATTGATTATAATTTAATTTATTTGTGTTTCATTTCATTTATTTTTTACTTTACTTTAATTAAGTTTATTTATTAATTTAATTTATTTATTTATTTCATTTTATTAATTTTTTCCCCCCAATATTGATGTTATTCCCAGGTTCATGACATCCTCTTGCGGTTCTCTCCCCGTACAGAACCTCCGGGAGGAGAAGCAGGGCTACGAGAAGGAGCTGATGAACCTAAGGAACAGATACGAGGAGGAAACCTCTCACTTCAGAGAGACGCAGAGCCGAGCGCTGGAGGAACTTTCCAAAAAACACCGGGCTGCCCTGGAGAACGCCCAGAGCTCAGCCGAGAGACAGAAGAACAGACTGCTAGCCGTGAGTGCACTTTTATCTCTCTCTCTCTCTCACACACACACACACACACACACACACACACACACACACACACACACACACACACACTGAGAAAAGGGGAAAGTAAAGGATGAACCCCTGTGTAGCTGTTGCTATTGAGCTGATACTGTGAAGGACACACACTGATACACATCTGCTAAGCTACGAGGATGCTACTTCAGGAAGTGTAAAAAAATTACAACTTCTAAGGAAAGATCTAATTTTCTACGTTTCAGTAAATGGCTCTGAACATGTGCGTATAATTTATATTATATAATATCAGAACACCGGTGTAATTGGATATAACAGTGAATTAATTTGACTCTTTAATAAGAGCAAATATTTAATCATTTCTATCAGCTTCAGGAAATTTAGTTATTCTTTTTGGTGACTTAATCTGAAATGAAAGATTTTCAAAGCAATAAAAACAGATCTAATACACTGTAATTCATAACAACATTACGATAAGCTGCAAAGAAAGCAGTTAGATTATTTATTATTTATTTATTTATTTGGTGTGCATGCATCTGTGGCGCTACTTGGTAATGTTTGTTCTGTCTCTAACAGTACAACATTAAGCTTAATGTTATTTAAAGCGTTCAAATACTTCTCCTTCGCAGCCGCATCATGTTATGAACAGTTTCTATAAATCGCTGTTTGGGTTCGATCAGCGCTGGATGGAAACAGTGTTACGAGGATACGCGAGCGGGATGTCATTAGCTGAAAAATGAAAATGGAAGTGTGCCTCTTTCCACGACGGCACACAAAGCGTGTTGTCTCCTTGTCACGCTGTTTGAGAGAGGGAGAGAGAAGAGCAGCTATGTGATGGCGAGGAGGCTGTGGTGTAGTCCCACGCTCTATTGTTGTTGTCGTCTCACGCTGGATGCTCTATTATTGGCCCTTGTCAGGCGAGGTTAGTGTTTTGACTTGAGGAACACACACAGGCAATTCATTGTCTCGCTCTCGCATCCTGCAGCCTCATGAACCGACTTTCGTTTCTATCTGATTGGCTTTATTGATTTTTTTTTGGCGTGTGTGTGTGTTTGTGTGTGTGTCCTGGAAGCCACTTGTTTAATTGAACAAAAGGGTTTCACCCCTCAGCTTTTGGATCTCAACTCAATGGTTTTTAACATATAGACATGCGTTCAGATACCTGATATGAGACGCTTATTGGAATAAAGTTCACTAATTTCACTCACTAACCCACTCACTCACTCACTCACTCACTCACTCACTCACTAACCCACTAATTCACTCACTCACTAACCCACTCACTCACTCACTAACCCACTAATTCACTAACTCACTCACTCACTCACTAATCCACTCACTCACTCACTAACCCACTAATTCACTAACTCACTCACTCACTCACTAACCCACTAATTCACTAACTCACTCACTCACTCACTCACTCACTAACCCACTAATTCACTAACTCACTCACTCACTCACTAACCCACTAATTCACTAACTCACTCACTCACTCACTAACTCACTCACTCACTAACCCACTCACTCACTCACTCACTCACTAACCCACTAATTCACTCACTCACTCACTCACTCACTAACCCACTCACTCACTCACTCACTAACCCACTAATTCACTCACTCACTAACCCACTCAATCACTCACTAACCCACTAATTCACTCACTCACTAACCCACTCACTCACTCACTAACCCACTAATTCACTCACTCACTCACTCACTAACCCACTAATTCACTCACTCACTAACCCACTCACTCACTCACTAACCCACTAATTCACTAATTCACTCACTCACTCACTAACCCACTAATTCACTCACTCACTAACCCACTCACTCACTCACTAACCCACTAATTCACTCACTCACTCACTCACTCACTCACTAAACCACTAATTCACTCACTCACTCACTCACTAACCCACTAATTCACTCACTCACCCACTCACTCACTAACCCACTAATTCACTCACTCACTCACTAAACCACTAATTCACTCACTCACTCACTCACTCACTAACCCACTAATTCACTCACTCACCCACTCACTCACCCACTCACTAACCCAGTCACTAACCCACTCACTCACTAACCCACTCACTCACTCACTAACCCACTCACTCACTCACTCACTCACCCACTCACTAACCCACTCACTCACTAACCCACTCACTCACTAACCCACTCACTCACTCACTCACTCACTAACCCACTCACTCACTCACTCACTCACTAACCCACTCACTCACTCACTAACCCACTAATTCACTCACTCACTCACTCACTAACCCACTCACTCACTAACCCACTAATTCACTCACTCACCCACTCACTAACCCACTCACTCACTAACCCACTAATTCACTCACTCACTCACTCACTAACCCACTAATTCACTCACTCACCCACTCACTCACCCACTCACTAACCCAGTCACTAACCCACTCACTCACTAACCCACTCACTCACTCACTCACTAACCCACTCACTCACTAACCCACTCACTCACTCACTCACTCACTCACTAACCCACTCACTCACTCACTCACTCACTAACCCACTAATTCACTCACTCACTCACTAATTCTAATTCACTAATTCACTCACTAATTCTAATACTCACTCACACACTCAGTATTTAATTTTTATCAAGTGCATTATCCACCATGGTTGAATACTCGAATCTGATTGGTCACAAGTGTGCATTATTTTTGCATTACAGCACCTCGTATTAAAGCATTTCCTTAACATATAAGGACTAGCTTAATATATTATTAATATTCTGTAGTTTGTACATGTATTTAATATTTATGGATGAGTCTCGGGTGTAGGCACTTTGTAAGAGCTTCAAGGCAGGAGTTTTCACGCCTTCTACTGTAGCTTCTCTTCTGACATGACTGACCAAAATACCAATATGAAGCGTATGTAAACTGTATGGCTGCTTACAAAGAACTGACCCAAGACAAGCAATCCATGTCAAGGCTCCTCACAGGAAGTCGTGCCACCAAGCTTGGGCTAAAAATAGAACAGACCACCCATGCCCCTGATCTGTCAACAAAAAAACTCCCAGAAAATCACCTAGCTTTTGAACGCATGCTGAAGGCAACGTTGGTATCGTGGGTTGACTCTTTCAAAGCAGTTTTCACAGACTGAAGACTTACTTCGCTTGGCTTTCCAAGTTTTGAACGGCTCCTGAACGTACGTACAACTTAGCGGAGATTTGGTTCGTTCATATGCCAAGGTTCCACTGTATGATGTTTATTAATAAAGTAAATGATGGCAAATCACTGTGGTACAAGCTGAATAACACACGACAGACTGTGTGGTTATAAGGAAATAATCCACTTCAAGGTATTCACGGCACACCCCGATTAGCGTCGTGAGACATCACACCACCCAGGCCTGGATTATTTTCATATCATCTGTTGCGTGTTATTCCTTATATAATAATTGTTCTATATAATAACACTGTATGATGCTGTATAAGTTATAATAAGTAAGTATAAGTATCAGTGGTGCAAAGTAAAATTACTTCGTTACAGTACTTAAATATTTTTTGAGAGTTTTTGTACTTTACTTGAGTTTTTATATCTCTGTCAACTTTTACTTCACTACTTTTTTTAAACAAATTCTATACTTTTACTCCGATACACTTTCTGTTCGGCATTTTCGTTACTTACTACAAAAAAAACCTACATCCAAATTTGCGGTAAAGGAAGTTTGTGGTCAGTGATGACTTTAGGCTATGTCCACACGTAGCTGGGGAGAGATTTTTTTATTCTGTCCACACGACCTACGTGTTAAAAACACCCTGTTAAGTGCTGTCAGGAGCCTAGACAATCAGAAGCCTAGACAAAACTTTATTACCGGTTCTGGTAGTCTAACAACAATGGCGCATCGCGGGAAACATTGTAGAATGTAGAAGTCCGACCGGGTCTCGTCCAAAACCGCCATCACTGTGTGCGTTGTAGGAGTTCTGTATGCAGCAGCAGTGAGCTTCATATTACATTCCGGCCCCTCTGTTCATGAACGTAATGTGGGAGTAACTGCGCGTGTATGTCCACGCATGTAAAAAGTCCAGTAAGAAACGTTAACACAGTCAGTAGTTTATGTAAGTCTGCTATTCATGGGCGTCGCTAAGCCATTTTTTTTTCTACTTAGCCCTCTTAAAATTCTGTGATTGTCCATAAACTCTACACAAATTGGTGATCGCCTCAGTGACCTTTAAATTTCATATGAAACGGTGGCAGACTTCGGCTCCTCCCCGTCTTTCACCGCGTTCTTCAATCCGCAGTGTGTGTGTGTGTGTGTGTGTGTGTGTGAGATCAGGAAGACTCGTATTTGGCTTGTTTAGTATTCAAATGTTATACACATCTATGCAATACAGTGGAATGCTGCAATAAGTTTACCATCCTACCCTGTTAGTCAAATATTTATTTTATTTTATTTTATTTTATTTTATTTTATTTTATTTTATTTTATTTTATTTTATTTTATTTTATTTTATTTTATTTTTTTTATTTACTTACTTACTTACTATTATACCCTCATCGGGGCCTGATCCCCCCTTAAAAGAAAATTCTAGAATCACCCCTCCTGCTATTGCACAAAATATCTTCATAAACAAAGCTGACATCAAATCACGGAGACCGGCACACAGACAATGATGTCAGTTCGTCAAAATCTCCGTTTCCCCCGTCCACACAACACCACTGAAAATGGAGTTCACTTTGGAAGGAGTTTTCCAAAAGCTTTGTTTTCAACGACCTCAAACTGCATGAGCATGTGGACGAAAGGTCAAAACACAGAGAAAAACCTCCCTTCTTAAAAATCCCCAGGTACGAGTGGACATGGCCTTAGTTACAAGCGCACATGTATGGAAACACTGATACTGTACACTTCATTACAATACAGTTCTAAAGGCCTCTTCTTTCTTTCATGCATGTCTTGTTTTTTGGTGGTGCACTTATTGAGAAGTTTAAGAAAGAATTCATAATTCTCCAAATTATTACAGTCTTTCTTTTTTATTAATTTACTTCTACTTTTACTTTCCATACTTGAGTACGTTCATAAAAAATACTTTTGATACTTAAGTACAGTTTATTTCCGATACTTTAAGACTTTTACTCAAGTAGAATTATAATGGTTGACTTTAACTTTTACTTGAGTCATTTTCTAACAAAATACCTGTACTTTTACTCAAGTATGGCTTTTGGGTACTTTATACAACACTGATAAGTATAATACAGCACGTACCCCCGGCTTTTTGACATTCTAAACCCTGCTGTTATCTCTGGGTAGAGGAACGTTTCACTCTTGGAATTTAGAACTGGGGTTAGAATGTTACGGCAGCAAACCCCCAATTAAAAACTGAAGTCTGTTCAGGACAAGCTGGTTGGTACAGTCTGAAATAATGAAGAGAATTTAAGGAACTGACCGAATGTCATGTTCCCAGAGTTGAGACAGACGCAGGTGCAGTAAAAGAGTTTAATTTGAAAAAGCTGGACCAGGAAAAAAAAAATCAGAACAGGAAACAGACGGAAGTCAGGCAATTGGCAAACAACTATGGCAGAGATAATCTGATCTGATCTGAATTTTTACTTTTTGAGAAGAAGCCCTGTCTGTCACTACCTCCGGGCTGATATCAGGGAAAAATAAGCCACACAGAGTCAGGGTTCAAGTAGCAATGCTTATTTTCAGAGTGCATTGAAACAGACCTGGAGTATTTATACGAACCAAAGACGTGGTCTTTGTACAATTATCTAAAAGTCATTATCCATGGGTAACAAAAGGAGTTCAACAATAGGCATCAAAGGTGTAACAGAGACGGTTGCAGAGGCCACTACAGGTGGACTAACGACAAAAGGTGTCGTCCATAGGTAACAAAAGTCATTAACGATGGACATCAAATGTGTCAACAGAGACGGTTGCAGATATCTCTACAGGTGGGCTGATGACGAAGTCGTTATTCAATCAAAAACACAAAATTCCTTGATTTAAATTAGCATTTCTGGCATACGTTCTTATCCAGAGAGACTTACTGGAAGATGTTATACAACCGAGGGTTATTGAGCAATTGAGGGTTTTGCTCAGGGGCCCAGCAGTGGCAGCTTGGTGGACTATGGGTATCGTGGTCATAAGATAAGGTCATATACAAAAGACGTCACAAAAGCAGCACGGAGAATGCCAAGAATGTCCAAAATGTATCAGAACCCAAAGCACAAAGAACCAGCAACACGATCAAAACCAGGACAGAGCAACACTGAACCAAAATGGAGGCAAAACACTGAACAAAATGTGTGAGGGGGGAAAAAAATGATCGTAAAGTGTGCAACAAACTTTGGACAAGATTGGAAGAATTAGATTTTTCGCACTGTGTCATTTATTTCAATCGGTCACACTGTGTTTATCCAAGCTGTTTATGGTGCAGATAAGAAGGTTGTGAAATGTCAGATTATGAAGAGCTAGGATTAAGCATGAGCAATGTGAAACCTCATCCAGGATTCTGTTGTATTTTATCTCATCTGTGAAACACGGTGGTGGTAGTATCACGGTTCGGGTCAGGACAGCTTGATGGAATAACGAATACTAAAAGAAAATGTCAGGACGTCTGTCCGTGTACTGAATCCCAGTGATTATAATCACCCAGGCGATTTATTTCAGGTGTATGCAGCTCTTATAAGGGTGGTTCTGTGTGTGTGATTTTATTTTGGACGTATGCAGTGATCACAGCTGTTGACTTCCCGAACAGACCTGACAGAGTCTTCATTGAGTTTGAGTTTGTTCCAACTCGTCCAAGCTCCAGGAAGCCTCGCAGGTCCCCTAAGAAGTGGTGTATCCGTTCCGAGCCCACGCTTCATTAGACATCCCGGCTCTTCTTCCTGCCCTAGCTGACTTGTCCTCTTCATGCTGACACACACCTTTACATTCCTGCAGCACTCTGTCTGACACTCCACATCCGTTTCTCTTGTCATCTGCAGGCATGAGCCCAGAAGCTACAAAATGACACGACCGGCTTGTCTGTTGTGATACTTTCGACTGAAAGCATATGAAATGTAAGCCCACAAAGCCGTGCACGATCGACTCAGCCAACACACAATCTGTCATCTATCTCTGTCGGCCATGTTCCTGCCAACAAACAGCCGCCCGTCACACTCCGAAACCTCCGCATACTGTTTCATCCATTAGCCATTTAATATCACACGTACGCCGAGACACCGTGGTGATGAAGAGGGAATGAAATGATCTGATTTACTACGATCCCAAATAACACTCTGGATTTCACAAGTGCAGCAGTGAGAAATCGTGTGCTCAGATAGCAGGCGAGCTACACAAAGACCAAGAGTGTGATGATTTTTATTTCTTTCTTCTTTTTTTTTAACACGAACTAAATATAAATCTGATTTTAGCCGACGTCACGCGTCTAAACGTTCTCAGTGATGAAAAAACGGATGGAAACGGGCTTTCGCAAATCTGATACCTGCCTTTTAGACACACTAATTTGCGCAGTCATTTTCAGTAAGTCTCTTTGCAGACGTCACATTTTCTAGAGCACATCGCCAGTTCTCAGTGGCATGTATCCGAAAGTAATTAATTAGTTAATTAATTAAATCTAACTGTATTAGGAACTCTCCATTATGTAAAGCTGTTGTCAAGGTCATATGTATATAAATGAACACAGATGGGTTTCTTTAATAATCCACAAGCACATTAGTTATTATAATTATAATCATATTGATCATGCCAAGGTGTTTTTTTATAGATTATGAAAGCAAAACCAGATAGATAGATAGATAGATAGATAGATAGATAGATAGATAGATAGATAGATAGATAGATAGATAGATAGATAGATAGATAGATAGACTGATTGCTAGATAGATAGACAGACAGACTGATTGCTAGATAGATAGATAGATAGATAGATAGATAGATAGATAGATAGATAGATAGATAGATAGATAGATAGATAGATAGATAGACTGATTGCTAGACAGACAGATAGGCAGGCAGATAGATAGATAGATAGATAGATAGATAGATAGATAGATAGATAGATAGATAGATAGATAGATAGATAGATAGACTGACAGACTGATTGCTAGATAGATAGACAGACAGACAGACTGATTGCTAGATAGATAGACAGACAGACAGACAGATAGGCAGATAGATAGATAGATAGATAGATAGATAGATAGATAGATAGATAGATAGATAGATAGATACATACATACATACATACATACATACATACATACATACATACATAGACAGGCAGGCAGGCAGATATAGATAGATAGATAGACAGACAGACAGACAGACACATACAGTATATACCTAGATAGATAGATAGATAGATAGATAGATAGATAGATAGATAGATAGATAGATAGATAGACTGACAGACTGATTGCTAGATAGATAGATAGATAGATAGATAGACAGACAGACAGACAGACAGATAGGCAGATAGATAGATAGATAGATAGATAGATAGATAGATAGATAGATAGATAGATAGATAGATAGACAGACAGATAGGCAGATAGGCAGATAGATAGATAGATAGATAGATAGATAGATAGATAGATAGATAGATAGATAGACTGATTGCTAGACAGACAGACAGACAGACAGACAGACAGACAGACAGACAGACAGACAGACAGACAGACAGACAGACAGACAGACAGATAGATAGATAGGCAGGCAGGCAGGCAGGCAGGCAGATAGATAGATAGACTGACGGACTGATTGCTAGATAGATAGACAGACAGACAGACAGACAGACAGATAGATAGATAGATAGATAGACTGATTGCTAGACAGACAGACAGACAGACAGACAGACAGACAGACAGACAGACAGACAGACAGACAGATAGATAGATAGATAGATAGATAGATAGATAGATAGATAGATAGATAGACTGACGGACTGATTGCTAGATAGACAGACAGACAGACAGACAGACAGACAGACAGACAGACAGACAGATAGATAGATAGATAGATAGATAGATAGATAGATAGATAGATAGATAGATAGATAGATAGATAGATAGGCAGGCAGATAGATAGATAGACTGACGGACTGATTGCTAGATAGATAGATAGATAGATAGATAGATAGATAGATAGACCTAGATACAACACCCTGCAATGTTCTTCAGATTGTCCCTTTGATAAGAAAATAAGATAAGATAGAACTTTATTAATCCTAAAGGATATTCTGTATAATAAATGAAACCCTTAACTTTGATGTAAACCATTTTTCTTCTCAGGTTATCCCTTTAGAACAGTGAGAAACCATTTTACAAAAAGTGTCTCACAGCCAAGAGAAGTTTTCTCAGATTGAGACTTCTTATTTTGAAATCCATTCTGACTGGAGGAATAATTCAACAGAGAATGCATGTGAAGTATTACATGTAGTACAGCTAGAACTTACTGAGAGTCCAGCGTTTGTGTTTTTGGTTCAGTTTTGTACTGAATCTTTGAGGCTGATGAAGATAGTTGACACGCTTGCTTCGAGTACTTTAGCTCCACTAAAAGACTTTTGTGTGACACTGTGATGGACAAAAGGACAAAGCTAAAAACAATCACTTTCTTCCTTGGGACGTAGCGCGATGTTACTCAGGCTCGGATAGGAAACGTGGCCTACATTTTTCAATGGAAAGTTCCAGTTCAGGTTGCAGGGTTTATAACTAAGCAGCAAAAGGCATTGCATTTTTGACCATACATTTTTTTAAACCACACTTAACCACATACTAGACCTTTCCCTTAGCATTAAGCATTAAAACTAGCAGGATGCACAGTTGCAGGATCTTGCAGCACCATGGTAACAGTTGCAAGAACTGGTAACAACTGTCACCAGTGTCAAGTTTCACAATAAAATAAGGCGGAAAAAATTCAGATCTCTCAAGTCTATTTTTAGTCCTCCGTTTCTACTCCGTTTTCTTGTCCAGATCACGGTGAGTCTCGGATGTTGCTCTCTCTGTGTCTCTGACGCCGACATGTCTCGTCGCCGTCCCCGAGGCAGGGCTTTATGCAGGCATGGCTGATTTTGTCCGACGCCGCACCTGGGTACCCTGCAACCCCTTTTTGCCCTTTCTGCTGGGACCTATCCTGAGGGACAGAGCCAGAGGACAGGACAGTGAAGCAGGCGTGCTGCTAAAGCGCTGAATCACATTAACACAGAGCCGCTTTGGGCTTATCAGCCGACGCGCTCAGAAATGGAAATGGGCGAGCGAAAAATTGAAGGGTGGATAAATAACGAAGGGAAAGGGATTACGTTGGAGCCGAGCGCCAAGTCACTGAGAAACAACACGGCTATTTTAGCCCAGACCTGGAGTTTCTCCTCTTCTTCATCGCTTGCCTTTATTTCTCCCCAACACTGACGGCTTGTCAGCTTCATCCAGCGCTCTGAGGCAATCTTCAAAACCAAGGAACAGCTCAGAGCTGTATCCAAACAACTCGGAAATATATGTAAGGAAAGCTTCCAGCAACAGATTGGCAAAAAAAAAAAAAAGTTAAACTAGTCCAGTTTTCATGAATGCAGTCAATCATCTAAGACGGGTTTGATGCCTGGTTGAAGTCTGCTTTCGCATTGGAGCAGATGTTTTAGCCCACATCCAGGTCTTCACTCAGACTTCATGCGCTCTAAGATGGTTAAATCATTTTTTTGTGCATCTTCACGAAAGATAAAATGCATATTAAAGGTACAAGAGACAAGGAACGGTCCCGTTTAATATCGTTATTCAGTTCAATTTATTTGTATAGCGCTTTTAACAATGGACGTTGTCTCAAAGCGGCTTTACAGAAGAACAGAACCATAGAGTAAAAATGATTCACTTTAAAGTTAAATTAATATTTTATCCTAATGAGCAAGCCCGAGGTGACGGTGACGAGGAAAAACTCCCCTGAGGAAGAAACCTTGAGGCTCAGAAGGGAACCTCATCCTCATTCGGGTGACAGTAAATAACGTAAATGTAAATAATGAACTTTCTATAACTGTTTATAGGCATGTGGAATTGTGCATTCGAGAGCTCTTGAGGAACTAATTGGTCAGTGTAGATTCTGATATATGTTTGCTGTGCCATGATGCCTGTGAACACGTGCTGGTATTTCCACCATAAGCAAAATGAACAAGACATGGAAACGGAGATGCAGCTACCTCTGAGGTATTCGATTACGGAGGCACCGATGTCATCACACCGCACCGAAAGATGTAGCCCTATTAATCATTCATGAGGTCATATTTGCATATCAGGTCTGCTTGGAAGTTTAGGACGGTGAATTATGCACATCGCCAGCTGTAGTCTGTGAACAGCTCTGCACACTATCAGTTATTTAGCAGTCTTACTCAGTCTCTCTCTCTCTCTCTCTCTCTCTCTCTGTCTTTCAGTCTTTGACAAGTCAAATATTTTGCATCTAGAAGGCCTCCTTTATTATTTATGCTTTTAAGACATGCGTGCACGCATATTCTCATGGAAAGCACACGTCGTTCCACAAAGAACGGTACTTTTCCTCCAAACTTGCGGGTGTGATAAAGCCGTGCCATCGTTCCGAGAGCTAAATGCGAAATTATAAAGCACACTTTTGAGCAGCCGTGCGCTCCGAGTGCCAACAAGCCTCCATTACACAGCACTTCAGCACATTTTCCGATCGATCATCCTGCCGCTCCGCGAATCCAGCAGCACGCATATCGGAATTAAAGCCTGTCATTTGCGATATTTGTCATTTTTTTTATAATGATTGTAATTATGAATTACGACCGCGCTTCCACACACAGATAAACATTTACTATAATTACACAGGTGATTTGGGTTTACACCGCGTTCATCAATCCATAATTGAGCCGTGTCGTACGTTTTATACCGATACCTCTAACCGGAACAGGCGGTGTTCTGTGTGACACTCTGTTCAGCCTGTTTTCTTTTTCTTTCTCTGTTTTTTTTTTTTAATATCAGAATCAGCGTTGGCGATGCGTGCGACATTAACACCGTCATCCAGCCACAAAAATATCTGCGTGGGTGACACAATAATACTCTTGCATGCTTTCATGCAAATATTTCACACAGCCTTCATAATTCATAGTTGTGTTTCCTTATTCTTCCCCTCATATTGCACTGAAGGGTGCTACACTTTCTGGTTCAATTCAGCCTTACAAATATTCATCTAGTCACAAGGCGCAGCTGTAAAGCTTTTTTTCTTTGTAATAAAAAATATTTCACAAAAAAATAAAGATATTAAGTACGCCCCCAGATGCGGTACATTTATTTGTGTGGAACTTTGAAACTTTTTTTTTCTTTTTCTTTTTTGGTAACTCTTTACATACCAGGGGTTAATTTGTCGTCTGTCGTGTTATGGAGTAAGCTGTGACATGTCTTGAAGTTTTTATACAGTCATGAGACTGTATTTCTGATTGTAGTGACTGTGATGTTGTGTTTCTGTTATCAGGAGATGGAGCAGCAGTTCGAGAAGGAGCGTAGTTCACTGGAGGAGCAGAAGAACAGTCTGAGGGAGGAGCTGGACAGTCTAAGGGAGGAGCTGACCACCAAGCTCAACATGGCTAACTGCGAGGTGAGACCATCTCCAGCACCTGATGATCCTTTCACACGTTTACGTCATCATCATCATCACACACACACACTCAACATGACCATATATATAAATATATATATACAGTTGCAAGAAAAAGTATGTGAATCCTTTGGGATTACTTGGATTTCTGCATAAATTGGTCATAAAATGTGTGAAAAAAGTCACAGCAATAGAAAAGCACAGTCTGCTTAAACTAATACCGCACATACATTATATGTTTTCATGTTTTTATTGAACACAACATGTAAACATTCACAGTTTAATAACTGGTTGATTCTCCTTTGACAGCAATAACCTCAACCAAACGTTTCCTGTAGTTGTAGATCAGACCTGCACAACGGTCAGGAGGAATTTTGGACCATTCCTCTTTACAAAACTGTTTCAGTGCAGCAATATTCTTGGGAATCGCTCTCTTGAGGTCATGCCACAGCATCTCAATCGGGTTGAGGTCAGGACTCCGACTGGGCCACTCCAGAAGGCATATTTTCTTCTGTTGAAGCCATTCTGTTGTTGATTTACTTCTATGCTTTGGGTCGTTGTCCTGTTGCATCACCCATCCTCTGTTGAGCTTCAGTCGGCAGACAGATGGTCTTAAGTTTTCCTGCAAAATCTCTTAATAAACTTTGGAATTCATTTTTCCGGCGATGATGGTTTTACTTATTGTAGATTTGTCAACAAAAATGTTAGCATGCACCAGAGATTTCTGTAAGTCTTTAGCTGACACTCTAGGATTCTTCTTCACCTCATTGAGCATTCTGCGCTGTGCTCTTGCAGTCATCTTCACAGGACGACCACGCCTAGGGAGAGTAGCAACAGTGCTGAACTTTCTCCATTTGTAGACAGTCTGTCTTACCGTGGACACATGAACATCAAGGCTTTTAGAGATACTTTTGTAACCCTTTCCAGCTTCATGCAAGTCAACAATTCTTGATCGTAGGTCTTCTGAGAGCTCTTTTCTGCGAGGCATGGTTCACATCAGGCAATGCTTCTTGAGAACAGCAAACTCAAACCTGGTGTGTGTTTTTTATAGGGCAGGGCAGCTTTAACCAACACATCCAATCTCATCACATTGACTGGACTCCAGGTTGGCTGACTCCTGGCTCCAATTAGTTCTTGGAGAAGTCATTAGCCTAGGGGTTCACATACTTTTTCCACCCTGCACTGTGAATGTTTACATGTTATGTTGTGTGTGTGTGTGTGTGTGTGTGTGTGTGTGTGTATATATATATATATATATATATATATATATATATATATATATATATATATATATATATATATATATATATATATATCAATCTCAGGAGATCAACAGTTACTTGAACCAGCATATCTGGCCCCAGATCACAGTTACAGAGATGAGACTTTTTTCACTCTGGTGTCTGATGTGAACATTGAAGCTATTGATCTGAATCTGCATGATGTGATGCATTTTTACTGCTGCCACATGAGTGGCTGATGAATGTGCAGGTATTTCTATTAAAGTGGACAGTGAGTGTATATTGTATAAATGTTTGGACACCTGATCCTCACACCCATATGTGCTCCTTCTCCAAACTGCTGCCACACTGATACAAGCACACAGTTTTATAGAATGTCTTTTTAATCCGTAGCTTAACAATTTATCGTCACTGGAACTATCCTATCCTCTTCTATCCTATCCTATCTTGTCTTGTCCTATTCTCTCCTGGCCTGTGTTGTCCTGTCCTATTCTCTCCTATCCTCTCCTGTCCTATCCTCTCTTGTGAATTTATATGAATGAATAAAGTATCTATCTATCTATCTATCTATCTATCTATCTATCTATCTATCTATCTATCTATCTATCTATCTATCTATCTATCTATCTATCTATCTATCTATCTATCTATCTATCTATCTATCTATCTATCTATCTATCTATCTATCTATCTATCTATCTACACTATATTGCCAAAAGTATTCGCTCACCAATCCAAATAAACAGAATCAGGTGTTCCAATCACTTCCATGGCCACAGGTGTATAAAATCAAGCACCTAGGCATGCAGACTGTTTTTACAAACATTTGTGAAAGAATGGGTCGCTCTCAGGAGCTCAGTGAATTCCAGCGTGGAACTGTGATAGGATGCCACCTGTGCAACAAATCCAGTCGTGAAATTTCCTCACTCCTAAATATTCCACAGTCAACTGTCAGCTGTATTATAAGAACGTGGAAGTGTTTGGGAACGACAGCAACTCAGCCACGAAGTGGTAGGCCACGTAAACTGACGGAGCGGGGTCAGCGGATGCTGAGGCGCATAGTGCGAAGAGGTCGCCAACTTTCTGCAGAGTCAATCGCTACAGACCTCCAAACTTCATGTGGCCTTCAGATTAGCTCAAGAACAGTGTGCAGAGAGCTTCATGGAATGGGTTTCCATGGCCGAGCAGCTGCATCCAAGCCATACATCACCAAGTGCAATGCAAAGCGTCGGATGCAGTGGTGTAAAGCACGCCGCCACTGGACTCTAGAGCAGTGGAGACGCGTTCTCTGGAGTGACGAATCGCGCTTCTCCATCTGGCAATCTGATGGACGAGTCTGGGTTTGGCGGTTGCCAGGAGAACGGTACTTGTCTGACTGCATTGTGCCAAGTGTAAAGTTTGGTGGAGGGGGGATTATGGTGTGGGGTTGTTTTTCAGGAGCTGGGCTTGGCCCCTTAGTTCCAGTGAAAGGAACTCTGAATGCTTCAGCATACCAAGACATTTTGGACAATTCCATGCTCCCAACTTTGTGGGAACAGTTTGGAGCTGGCCCCTTCCTCTTCCAACATGACTGTGCACCAGTGCACAAAGCAAGGTCCATAAAGACATGGATGACAGAGTCTGGTGTGGATGAACTTGACTGGCCTGCACAGAGTCCTGACCTCAACCCGATAGAACACCTTTGGGATGAATTAGAGCGGAGACTGAGAGCCAGGCCTTCTCGTCCAACGTCAGTGTGTGACCTCACAAATGCTTCTGGAAGAATGGTCAAAAATTCCCATAAACACACTCCTAAACCTTGTGGACAGCCTTCCCAGAAGAGTTGAAGCTGTTATAGCTGCAAAGGGCGGACCGACATCATATTGAACCCTATGGATTAGGAATGGGATGTCACTTAAGTTCATATGTGAGTCAAGGCAGGTGAGCGAATACTTTTGGCAATATAGTGTATCTCTCTCCCCCATCCTATCCTATCCTATTCTATCTTATCCAATCCTGTCCTTCTCTCTCTTATCCTCTCCTCTCCTTTTGTCTCCTATCCTCTCCAGTTTTTCCTCTCCTCTCCTCTCCTCTCCTCTCTAATCCTATCCTATCTTATCCTGTCCTGTCCTCTCCTATCCTATAACCCTGGAGGGTCATTGGGGCACCACAGATGATGTATTTACCAGCACTTCTGCATCTCTCTCTGTCCTCGGCAGCTCTCACTGTTTTAAATGAGTCCACTTCTGGATGTTATCCCCCCATCTTTTTTTTCTGTCTCTCTTTTCTGCCTCCTTGCACAGTGCCTTGCAGGATGACCTTTGCGAGGCTTGACCATCTAGTGATCTGACCATCTCATCTCAGTTTTCACTTTGCCTCACCATAGTGAGCAGGTCATCATGAGGACAGATGACTTGGTTAATCATCTGGCAGACTTCCTGGTTTGTAATGTGCTGGGCGTAAGAGATGCCCATGAGTCTTCTGTAGCATCTTATTTCCATGCTCTGTATTTTTCTCGGTAGTTCTGAGGTCCATGATTCACACGAGGAAGATCGAGATGACAAGTGAGCGCAGTAATCTTACTTTCTATCCCAGACTGATATTTCTGTCTGTCTATAATGGCTTCAATTGTGTCACTGGAACTATGAAGCCCAAAACCAGTTCCAGCATGACAATGTCCCAGTGCACAAAGCACAGAGCTCCATGAAGACATGATGTGGAGGTTAAGGTTGGAGTAGAAGAACTCGAGTGTCCTGCACTGAGCCCTGACTCTGACTCAACCCCACTGAACATCTTTAGGATGAACTGGAACACCAACTGAACCCCAGACATCAGTGTCTGATCTCACTAACGCTCTTTTTCACAATTTCCCACAGGCACGCTCCATCATCTAGTGGAAAGCCTTCCTTGAACAAATTTGTTTTTTGTCACACTGTAGACTCTTTGAGCTTCGTATCTGTACACCAGTACATGATCACTGGTTCCAGTAAAAAACAGTGAAATAGGAATAGTTTTATGACGTTGCTCTGGAATTCAGTTGCACCGAGGAATGAATCAAGCTTGTGGTTTTGCCGTGATTTATTGTACAGCCTTACATGAAACTCATTTAGTGATTCACAGCCTCATCACTCATCGTTATAGATGCTCAGCACAGGTTTCCTCATCATTCTGTCATGTAGTATTAACCTGTCCCATAAAGACCATTACAGAAGCTGTATCACTCTTCCACATGTTACAGATATCCTACACAATTTGGCTAGCAAGTTTGCACAATGTTATGTCTTTCAACACTGCAGTGAATGAGATCTTGACAAGTGAAGGTATCTTGAATAGAGAAAAATTATTTATATGATTTGTCAATATTTCTAGACATACTGACTGATTTTAAGCGTAGATTTGTTTTGGAAGAACTTTACCTTAGAAATAAGCTTAATAGCCTATTTGGTTAAAAACAGTGTAAAAAAGAAAAATAATAAAGCTGAATAATAATTATAATAAATAATAATAAATAATAATAATTTAGACTCTATCCACATTATTATTTTATTATTATTGTTATTGTTATTGTTATTGTTATTATTATTAATATATTTATATATATTTATATATATTTATATACTATTAATATATTAATACTAATTAAATATTATTATTTATTATTTTTATTGTTATTATTTATTTTTAATTTAATTTTATTTTATTTTTAATTATATTGTTTTGTTTAATTTTGTTTGATTTTGCACTATGCCATTGACTACAATTTTCCATTCTTTTGTAACAATTTTAATGGTACTGCCAACTAAAGGAACAAACTCCAATCTAATTTGTTTACGTATTAAAATTAATCTTCCGACCAATCAGATTTGAGAATCGCTACGGTTTCCTTTCAGGACAAATAAATAAGTAAATAAATGTGTAGAAATAATCGGTCAAAGAGTTTATTTTCTTTGCTCTAGTTCAGTGATGCGTGTGACAGTGCTGTTATCTTTTGACAGAAATATCTATGTGGGTGACACTCATAATAATTCACTTCCATGTGTCCGAAAGCTTCGGTAATTTATCGTCATTTCTTTCATTTTCAGGACATCTAACTAACTGTCGCTTTGTCTTCCTCGTTTCATTATCGCTCCGAATTATCATCCGAACACAGCTTTCATTCTAACACATACTACGGAAATATCATTAGGAGTGTGACGATGTCAAGAAATACAGGCTTGAATTTACCCTTAATATTCACTCGACTACTAAACCCCGGCTGTGTGAATCCGAGTTGGCTGTGCTCCTTGTGTTCATTGGCGCTTCTGTTCTCAGAGTCTAGCTCCGTAGATCTGCAGCTCTCCGGTGGGCGGACGAGCTGGGCCCATTTCAGAGTGATTAATTTCAGAGCTGTGTGTTTTGCGTCTCATTACTCTTGCCGTTTTAATGGGTTCTCTGCTCTCAGAGCTGGCTGTGTGTCGCACAAAGTCCCAGCACCGCTCCAGGGCAAGGACTCCACTTTGGCATCGAGTCCTTATTGTTCTCCGGCTCCTCGTTTAACGCTATTGTGTCATCGTTCCTCCCTTCTATTCATTATCAGAGCCTGATAGGAATAGTGGAGCCAGGTGTAAAACATCTGCAGGGCTAATGAGGTTAAACTGACACCGTGATGTTGAGCACAAAAGTTTGTATCAGTCGTTTTTGGAGAATGATACCTTAACATGACAGCTTCGTGTTTGTTGTTGTTGTATTTTAATACAAGTCCAGTGCATTTATATACTTTTTAGGTTTGTACATAGGGAAAATTAGAGGAAATAATACTTTTTGGTTGTTTGTAATTACAACTTCAAGACGTCTACGGTAAAAAGTATTTAACATAAAAAGTACAGTAAAAACTAACCCTAACCCAGTAGCATTGTTGTTCAACTTTGGCACATTCCTCAATTTCAGACTTCTCCGTGAAATAAATAGGAGTAAGTCAGGATGCTTGGCCATGCAAGGCATTCTTGAGTTCTTTTATCTGTACGTTTGGGATCACTGTCTGGTTAAAAGGTCTGTTTTCTCCCCAGGTTCAGTTTCATGGCTAATGATATTACATTACTATGACTCGGTTCATGTGTCCTCTGATGACATGTGATGCCCCAGTAATGATGGCAGAGAAGTAGACCCATATCTGTATGCTGCCATCTCTGGGTCCTGTTGTAAACCTTTCTGAATGATCAAAGCACTGCAGATTCACCAGAAGTAAGAAGACTAAAGAATCGGGAGATTAAGAGCCAGGGTCTAATCAAAGAGACAGTTTGTTATGTGCACAAAGACAGCTTGGGCACAACATAGTCCACCGTAGTCCAAATATAAATGGAAAGCAATTGACTTTTATACTGAGGTTGTAAAGGACACACTCAAGATCTTTGGATAATGCTTTGGATAATGCTTAAACAGGGAACAAAGAACAGATAAAAACATCACAAGGGAACAAAGAACGGATAAAAACATCATGAGGGAGCAAAGAATAAACAAAAACATCACAAGGTAAAAAGAACAAACAAAAACATCACAAGGTAAAAAAGAAAAGACAAAAACATCACAAGGTAAAAAGAAGAAACAAAAACATCATGAGGAAACAAAGAACAGACAAAAACATCATGAAGGAACAAAAACAGACAACATTATGAGGAAACAAAATATGTCCCAAAGGAACAAAGAAGAAACAAAATCATCATGAGGGGAAAAAGAACAGACAAAAACATCATAAGGAAGAAAAAGAACATATAAAACATCATGAGGAAACAAATAACAGACAAAACGCACCAAGGGAACAAAGAACAGACAAAAACATTGTGGAAAAAAACAAAGAACAGAAAAAAACATCATGAGTGAACAAAAAAAAACAGACAAAAACATCATAAGGGAACGAAAAATAGACACAATCAACACAATGGAAGAAAACAAACAAGAACAGACAAAACATCATTGCTTATTGTTGCGACTTGTTCCTGCTGCTTTCAGGTCTTCCTGCAGCTCTATTCTCGTGACCGCTGGCTTCTCTCTTACCTTCCTTATCGTTAGTCAGAGAGCGTGTTGTGAAGTCTTGCAGTCAGGGATGATTAGTTGTGGTTTTTATACACTGTTCATCTGTGTATTATCGAAGCAGCTGCACTGACAGAGATGTTTAAAGGTTTGTGCTGTGGCTCTGTCCATTCAAATGTCGCTCCTGAACACTTCACCACAATTGCTAAGGCAGCCTCTTGTGCGTGGTTTTTGCAGCAGTTGTACGCAGAACTTGATTTATTTTTACAAAATCTTTTATAAAATTTGTATTCTGAGTTAATATTATCCTTTTCAGTGTAGTTTATTTTTAATAGACATGTGTATATGCTTATGAATACACACTCAGAAGTCAAAAGACGCGTGTAAATTTGAAGTGGATAAATGCAAAGGTCCTTTGTACAATAAATGACAAAATCATAGGTGTCCAAAGGGTGTGAAGACTTTTGCACTTTGACTATACTGTGGATCATTAAGCTCTCTCTCTCTATTTCTCTCTCTCTTCTAGGTGAGCCAACTTCAGGAGATGGTGAAAGAAGGAGAGCAGAGCTTGGGCTCAGCTAAGGGACACATCTCCAGCCTGAAGGAGGCTCAGGAGAAGCTTCTGGAAGAGTTAGATGCCACACGGGCCAGACTGAGAGAGACCACCAATCTCCTCGCAGCACTTCAGGTCAGATTTCTCATCATTTTCTAGACAATTGAACAGAAACTCAGCAATGCAGCTGTGGGACACGGTTGTACTCAGCGATCCACGAGACGCCGACTCGGGTGTTACGCCATTGACGGGTGTTAGCATTAAACTTTGGAAGTCAAGGCTGTTTGAGTAGAGCGTATAGACGATGAGGTGAGAGAGAGAGCTGAACAAGCTCAAGGACTAAAGCTCTGCTGCAGCAGCGTCAGCAGGAAGACGGAATGCATTATGGATAATATAGGAAGCTATTAAATAGACTGCTATATTGAAAAAAGAATTACTTTAAAATTACCAAGTAACTTTTTTTTTTACCTTAACAGAGGCAATGTCATTCACGGCCCAGGTTAAGGGCGGGGTGTGTTAATATCTGCTCTGAAGTGTAGTCTGGCTGTCAGTCATGTCCTCATTTCCAGTGAATAGTGATGCTGATGACATCTGTAATGAGATCAGTGGAGTGTGACGTATGACAGGTGCTGTGATGAATTATGGAACTCAGCGTTTTGGGCGCTGGTGAGGAGCAGTGATACTGACACTTCATTAGAGCAAGAAACGGTTCATTCCCTTGACTGGAAGAACATGCTCTCACTCTGACCTTGTGTGTGTGTGTGTGTGTGTGTGTGTGTATACACCGGTCAGACATTAATATATTATTACGTAGGTCTTCCTTTTGCTGCCAAAGCAGTTCTTGACCCATCGAGGCATGGACTCCACAAGCTCTCTGAACGTGTGCTGTGGTATCTGGCACTACAACGTTAGCAGCAGATCCTTAAAGTTGTGTAGACTTTGAGGTGGAGCCTCCATGGATCAGACTTGTTTGTTCAGCACATCCCACAGATGCTCACTTGGATTCAAGGAATTTTTGGAGGCCAAGTCAACTCTTTGTCATGTTCCTCAAACCATTCCTGTCCAGTTTTCGTTATGTCTCAGAGAACATTGTCCTGCTGAAAGAAGGCCAATACTTTTCCCATGAAGCAGTGTGCTTGGTCTGCAGCAATGTTCAGATAGATGTTTGGTGTCAAAGTAACCTTCACGTGTATACCAGGAACCGAAGTTGCCCAGAGCATCACACTACCTCCCTCAGCTTCCAGCACATCAACCTGAAGATCCAACTGTTCACTCACTGTAATATCTCACCCCTTGACAGGTGCCACTGTATTGAGATGATTAACATTCACTTCACCTGTCAGTAGTTTTAATGTTATGGCTGATTGGTGTTTTCTGCCCTTTGTGATGACCTAAAAAGATCAAATGTCTTCACGATCATGACATCTGGTCCTCACTAAAGAAATACTGTGTTTTACAGCTTTATTGAGTGATTTTAATTGTGACCTCAAAGTTATGATGGCTAGACGACTGGATCAGAGCATCACCAAAACTGCAGCTCTTGTGGGGTGTTCCCGGTCTGCAGTGGTCAGTATCTATCAAAAGTGGTCCAAGGAAGGAACAGTGGTGAACCGGTGACAGGGTCATGGGCGGCCAAGGCTAAAGATGCACATGGGGAGAGAAGGCTGGCCCGTGTGATCTGATCCAACAGAGGAGTTACTGTTGCTCAAATTGCTGAAGAAGTTAATGCTGGTTCTGATAGAAAGGTGTCAGAATACACAGTGCATGATGGGTCAGGGTGTTTCAGTAGCAAAAGGGGGACCAACACAGTAATACATGGGTGGTCATAATGTTATGCCTGGTCAGTGTATATACATTCATTTAACCCTTTGTGAGGAATTAAACCGATAAAATGTCATCACAAGTGCCTAGTGTTTTTCATGTGAAAAAATAAACGAGGCAAAAGTCTGTCTGTCTTTCTGTCTGTGTATCTGTGTGTGTACATCTGTTTGTATGTCAGTCTGACTTTGTTTGTCTGCCTGCCTGTCTGCTTGAGCATCTGTGTGTGTGTGTGTGTGTGTGTGTGTGTGTGTGCCTGAAGACATGTTGCTGTTCGTGAAGACCAAGAAAGACCAAATATCCTCATAATCGTCCAATCTTCACAAAAAATGGCATACTTTTATTGGTTTTATTATAAGAAAAACTAAAAGAGTGAAATTTTTGTGTGTGTGTGTGTGTAAATTTGAGCCTTTATGTTCAGTTCCTCATCATTCCTTCGCTCTATATTGCTCTCAACAGGGAGAGATGGAATCTCAGAAGCAAAAACACGATGCCAAACTCATCTCCACTAAAGAGGACGAGAAACTCAAAATGGACAAAATGGCCCTGGAGCTGGAGTTGAAATGGACCGAAACACTCAGGTAGGTGGCTGCGTGTTGTTTGTGTGTGTGTGTGTGTGTGTGTGTTCTCTCAGTAGGGTTCCTGCTTTACAACTTTGAAACAGTAAGTCCTTGCTCGCTTTATTTACAACATGTAGTTTCACATGACTGAGATGAATAAAAGATAAATTCGTTCTCCAGATCAGCGGCTGTTCGCCCAGTCCAATTTAAAAAGTGGTAACTAACATAATTTAATTGGAAGTTTAATTTAGAATTTAACTGACAGTATAATTAAGTGAATTAAAAAGAGCATAAGCGAGTGCTTGAATCCTACAGAGGGACGACTTTATGTCTTTATCTTCTCTGTATAAAGTCTGTGCTGACGAAGCGTGGTGTTTGTTTGCGTAACATTTCAGCACCTCGTCTTCATTTTCTCTGGTGTTTAAATGCTAATTGTTATCAGTGTTATATAACTTAACACTTTGTGTACTCACTGTTTCCTTTTGCATCCGTGATTCCTGAAAGTTCGTCTAGCGTCGTTCGAGCTCGTTTGCCCTGATGCTCCTAAACAACAGCATCACCGTGTCCTCAGTTTAGAGTCGAGGTGCTTGATGTATGAACCAAATGCATATAAATATAAACCACTGCATGGTGGAATGTGCATGTGGACAGTAGTTCCAGCTGTAACACAAGCAACAGGTTTATGCTAATGCGCTCATCCTAATACATTACTGTTTCTATAGTAACAGAAAATACCCCGGGACTTGTACAGCAGAAGCTGTGCATGATTTAAGGATAATAATAAACAGACATACCCAGATCAGGCATAACATTATGAGCAGTGAGAGGTGAAGTGAATAAGACTGATGATCTCATCATGGCTCCTGTTAGTGGGTGGGATATATTAGAGGCAGCAAGTGAACATTTTGTCCTCAAAGTTGATGTTAGAAGCAGGAAAAATGGACAAGCGTAAGGATTTGAGCGAGTTTGATGAAGGGCCAAATTGTGATGTCTAGACCACTGGATCAGAGCATCTCCAACACTGCAGCTCTTGTGGGGTGTTCCCAGTCTATCTATCTATCTATCTATCTATCTATCTATCTATCTATCTATCTATCTATCTATCTATCTATCTATCTATCTATCTATCTATCTATCTATCTATCTATCTATCTATCTATCTATCTATCTATCTACCTCAATGGGTCAAGGTTGTTTTGGCAGCAAAAGTAGGACCAACACAATATTAGGCAGGTGGTTATAATGTTATGCCTGATCAGTCAATCAATTTATTTATTTTTTAACAAAAGAAATATGTGTAATCGTTATTTATTTAACATTTACTTTCACATTTAAATTTCTGGCATTTTGCACACTCTCTTATCCCGAGTGACGTACAAAAGTGCTTTGAAGTCTATTAACGAATACATCAACACCGGTTCAAGAGGTCACAGACTCAGGACACCATCAGCCTAAAAAATGTGTTAGGAGGAAATTTTGCAAATATATGAAGGAAATATCAGGGGGAAATATCAGAGAGTAGCAGGGGCTCGGGGGCAAAAATGCCAACAGGTAAGAAGAAAATACCCCAGATATTTAAAATGTAAGGGCAAAAAAGTTCCATAGTTCTTTTTTCTTTTTGTTATTGTTATTATTATTATTATTATTATTATTATTATTGTTTGTTTATTTATTTATTTAGTTAGTTAGTTTATTTTTTTATTAGCATTATTTTATTTTATTATTTTAAGGAACATCTGGTTCCTGATATTTATTTATTTATTTATTTATTTATTTATTTATTTATTTATTTATTTATTTATCTCTACACGTCCGTCTGCGTTCTGTGACTCACACTGCCGTGAGTGATGTTAATGTGCGGCGTTTTATTTTGTTTTTCTTTATTAAAAGTATAAAATCAGCGCTGCGGACCCAGACACACCATTAAGCACTCTAACAACACAAAAACCAAAGACATTAAATATTATGGAAGATGTTTCTAATAAGCTATAATACATCTGTGATAAAAAATTAACATAAATGAGCGACGCTGTGTGTTTTATACCATCAGAAAACAAAACTGCCCTCATCCAGGTAATAAATGTCCCTGAAAATCAACTCCAGGGGGCTACTAATAAAAAAGTAGCTTATATTTCTGACCCTGGTGTGGAGTTTATGCTGTGTAGAGAGAACAAGTGTTTTAAAGCTGATAATAAGGAACTGACTTGTATCATGGTTATTCTTATAGAGCTATAGAGTTATTATAACTTTAGTTCTAGTAGTTATCTAATTAAAAGCACCTTTTCGTTTATTAATAGAACTGTACTTCTGCCATATCAGTGGAATAAGTGAAAGATTTTCTGGTGTTTTTCCTTCCCTGTTTGACGGATGAATGCTGGTGAGTGTTATATTAACAGCCTCCTGACCCTTCTGATCCTTTGGGCAACTGTGAATGAAAAACATGATAGATATGCAATCTGCTAGCCATTTCCTCACCCCAGGGTGACATCTACTGTATTTGGGGATGAGCACAGAAGATTTTAAGCGTGTAATAGTCTTTCCCGTATAATAGTTTTGCTTTATGGTGCGGCATGAGCAGTTTACAGCAAGCCGCTACGCCCGAGCGAGACTAAACGTGTGCCTGAGACGAGAACGTTCAGATATTTATAAACCTCTCAAGAGAGCTGTCTTGTCTTGTAGATCGATAATATTCGGGTGTCGTGTGTCAGGGTTCTGAGTGAAACCTACTGGGACTGAGGAATAACAGCTGTTCTGGTTTTATTGACGTGTCAGGTTTTAATCCTGAAATAATCAGATGGAGTGTACAGACATCACCACCATCTTGATATATGGGTATATTGCTGTGTCTGTAATACGGGGAGTATGGGGAGTTTTATACCATATGTGTCAGTAGGCATGGGGCAGTGGTGGCTCAAGTGGTTAAGGGTTGTTGCTTGGAAGGTCGGGATTCCAGCCACTGTTGGGCAACTGAGCAAGACCCTTAACCCTCTCTGCTCCAGGGTACTGCATCTGAGTTTTGACATCCTTCCTCAGCTTGGATATGTGAAGAAAAGTATTCCACTGTGCTGTAATGTACATGTGGCGATAATAAAGGCTTCTTCTCAAAGCGGCGCTCAGACGACGAGCCACTAATGAGCTGAAGAGTGGCATGGGATTGAGATGTGCGAGCCTCGAACCCTTCCAGTGAATAAACTTTTGAATCTCAATGACCCAGTGCTACAGCAGGGCGGCTAAGAGCTCGCGACTGATGAGGAACCCATTCAGAAGTTGTGAATTAGCTCTCCAAATCCATTACAAAGACTCCACAGACTTATTAGACTATAGTCAGGATTTGCTGAGAAATCGCTACATGTCTCTTAAAGCACGGGACTAATCCTGCCCTTCAACACCATCCTGCATGATTCCTGGCTTTATTCCAAGTGACTTTGCTTCTTTTTTTCTTTTTCTTTTCCTCAGGACACAATTGAAGTCTTTTTTTTAATGTCTCATTAAGGTGTCCGATGATGAGTCAAATGATAAGAACGATTCTTTCGGTCAATACCGAAATCAAGATTATTGATCAGACGATTTTGTCACGTTAGCAGCTTTAAGTGGATAGAGCTTTCTCATTGATGCTCAGACAAAAGACAGATTAAAAAAGACATCTGTTTTGGTCTGTCATGACCGATGGTTAGGGAATTATAGAAATCTGGAAAAATATTCACGTCACTATGGCAGATAAGAAAACTACACTATTATGTCTGCATGGAATCTAGTGGTACGTGTCAAATCCATTCTGAATCAGGTTTTATTGCCTGAAATTTTATAATCATTTTATCAGTGTATTTTTGTTTGTCATTTCCAATAGGGAGAAGTAAACAAACAAAAAAGATGAGTAGTAAGAACTTCTGTTTCAGCACAGTACGAAAAGTTGTGCTGGTTTTTAACGTCATGTGTTATATTAAATTACAAGCAGCAGCTGTGTAGCAGTGACCAGTAACACAAAAGACAGTAACGTTCCGTTGTCTATTCATATTGCATGCCTGATCAGGCATAACATTATAACTGCCTGCCTAATATTGTGTTGGTCCCAGTTTTGCTGCTGAAACAGCCCTGACCTGTCGAGGCATGAACTCTGAAGGTGTGCTGTGGTATCTGGCACCAAGATGTTAGCAGTAGATCTTTTAAGTCCTGTATGTTGCGAGGCCCCCATATTTACAGGACTTAAAGGATACTTGTGATAGATACTGACCACTGCAGACCGGGAACACTCCAGTTTTGGAGATGTTCTGATCCAGTGGTCTAGCCATAACAATTCGTCAAACTCTCTCAAATCCTTACGCTTGTCCATTTTTCCTGCTTCTAACACATCAACTTTGAAGACACTTGCTGCCTCTAATATATCCCACCCACTAACAGGTGCCATGATGAGGAGATCATCAGTCTTATTCACTTCACCTCTCACTGCTCATAATGTTATGCCTGATCGGTGTATAGTTGAAACAAATTTCTTTTATGAAGAAAAATTAATATCCACAAGCTAAATATGAACTAATCAATAATACAGATATGTCTAGGTCCTGGCACATCAACCGGTGTGTTTACATTTCATATTGATCACGCACTAGAAACCACTCAATCCTTTGCGTGACAGACTGTCCTCTGTGTAGGCTGTGTTTCTTTAAGTTAGCACACAAACAACCTGCTCAGTTGTGAGCGTGAGATCTGGAGTCCGCAGTAATGACTTTTTGTATCCCCGAGAGAAATCTCTCTGATAAGCACCTTCCCTCCCTCGTCACCACGTCTACACCCACACACCGCCACTGCAGCGCTTTCAGAGCCCCGACGAGGCGCCCGTGCTCTCATTTAACCCGCCGTTTGCAGCCGACTAGCAATTAAGAACATTTCAGCTCTAAACGACTGCCACGGTGCGGTGGGATTCAACCGGACATCAAGTAGCTTGGTGGTATTTTCAGACTGCATTACAGAACCAGAATCCCTGCTTGTCCTGCTATTACATCACATGGTAGTTAACCTCCTCAGGGATGTTTATTTCACCTGTAGACACATGGCTGAGCTGTTATGCTCCCAGGGCACGTCTGCCTCCATTACCGGGCTTTAATGATCGGCTGCAGAAGCCATAGTGCAGGAACAGGCGGAGGCTTTTATAATAAATGCACAGTGCTGCTTATTTTTCTCCATTCTCAACTCCCAGCTTTCTGTCTCTTTATTTACTGAAGTAAAAGCTCACGCAGATCCACAGTATCACCCTTTCAGATTGTTAATCAATCCAATTAAATCAATTAAAGGAAATCCAAAGGTTGTAGCGTGCTGACAGCATGAGGTCCCGAAGGTGTGTTTTATTTAACTGTAGAAAGTTCAGGAAGGTGTAGAAATTGGGGGCGTGGCTTAATATGAGTCTGCACTGAGAGGTAGATTGTGGCTGATATTCTGTCCAAGTCAAAGGAAAAATTTAGCTAATTTGGCTCCAACAAGACACTTCCTGTGTTGATTATATATATTATACAGCCATAACATTATGAGCAGTGAGAGGTGAAGTGAATAAGACTGATTAACTCGTCATCATGGCACCTGTTAGTGGGTGGGATATATTAGGCAGCAAGTGAACATTTGGTCCTCAAAGTTAGAAGCAGGAAAAATGGACAAGCGTAAGGATTTGAGCGAGTTTGACCATAAGGGCCAGATTGTGATGGCTAGACCACTGGATCAGAGCATCTCCAAAACTGCAGCTCTTGTGGGGTGTTCCCGGTCTGCAGTGGTCAGTAGCTATCAAAAGTGGTCCAAGGAAGGAACAGTGGTGAACCGGAGACAGCGTCATGAGCGGCCAAGGCTCATTGATGCACGTGGGGAGTGAAGGCTGGACCGTGTGATCCGATCGAGCTACTGTTGCTCAAACTGCTGAAGAAGTTAATGCTGGTTCTGATAGAAAGGGGTCAGAATACACAGTGCAGGACGGGTCAGGGCTGTTTTGGCAGCAAAAGAGGGACCAACACGATATTAGGCAGGTGGTCATAATGTTATGACTGGTCTGTGTATAATCATTGTATGAGTCTCGCTGACTGATGTACAAAAATAGTCTGTGCTTTTATCACTGTTAAACTTTACATATCCAGTGACTTTCTGTGTCCTCTGTAGCTTTCAGTGACCTTTCCAATAATTGTTAGAAAACACTTTTAATTTGGAAAGTAATACTGGAAGAGGAAAAAAATATGGGTCTTTCACATTTTTAAGCCAAATTATCGATTAGTAGGGCTTATTCAACTCTGTAATAATATACGTTGTCCATAATGTTCTGTATCCATTCTGGTTTTCATGATGGTGATGATATAGGTGTGGCTTATGAAGTATTGTTAAATATTAGATATAAATGTGTTTAGTTCATAACACCTGCTATTGGATTTAGCTGTACCTCAGAATCGAAACTCTTTAACAAATGTAACAAATCTGCCACTAAATGTGTAACTATATTACATAGTGTGTGTGTGTGTGTGTGTGTGTGTGTGTGTGTAGGCAGGAGTGTAAGAAGCTGCGCGAGGAGCTGCGTGAGGAACATGAGGAGGACAAGAGGGCAGCACTCACACAGCTTGCTCAGGCCAAAGAGCAGGAGCTGGGCAGTGCACGAGAGAGCTGGCAGAGGAAAGTGGAGGATCTGCTGGAGCAGGTGAAAGACATGAGGCTTACACACACACACACACACACACACACACACTAGGCATCCAAGATTTATTCCCACTGTCTGATAAAAGGCTTCAGTTTCAGGCCACACTGCAGAAGGGCGTCTAATCAACAGTAAGGCCGTGTGTGGATGATGAAATGGAATTGAGCTGTTTGAAACACTCAGCCATGTACAAAGATCATAGTTTAACAGCAAAATTGTAGCTTTCTACAAGATTTACAACAGCAAACAGCAGTTCTACAATTCCAGCAACAGTGATAAGCGATACAGAGATAGAGAGCGGCAAGTAAATACACAAATTAAATACAACACAGTAACTTGACAAATGCGGTATGAATGGCTCCAGTAAAGTCCTTGGCACAGGTTGTTATTGTTCCTGGAATCCTCCATTCATACAAATTCGGTGTTTATTTCTAATTAAACTTCATTCTGTGCTCAAAAATGGAATAAAAGATTTTCAGATTTAACCCCTTAGGAGCCTGAGGCATTTTTTTTGGATTCTGGATGCATGCCCTGACATTTGTGCTTATTTCTCATATTAATGTCAGCAGTCATGTATCTACACCACCAGTCAAAAGTTTGGACACACCTTTTAATTCAATGTTTTTTGTTTAGGGATTTATTTTCTCCATTCTAGAACAATACTGGAGATTTCAAAACTCTGAAATAACACACATGGACTTAAGTAATCCAAATGTAACAACAACAAAAAACAGTCAGTTGTTATTTTAAGACACGAAGGTCAGGTGTTCTGGAATAGTTCTGTTGCAAGAACAGTATTGTCAAGTGCATTTGCAAAACCCATCAAGCACCATGATGAAACTGGCTCACATGGAGACCATCCCTGTAAAGCAAGACCACAACTTACCTCTGCTTCATTTCAATGAACTCCAAGTTCATTTAGAGTTACCAGCCTCAGAAATCACCAATTAACAGCACCTCAGATTAGAGCCGTTATGAAGGCTTTACAGAGCATCAGTAACAGACATATCTCAATATCAACTGTTCAAAGGACATTATTGTGTATTTCGGCCGCCTCCAGCATTGCTTTACAATGTAGAAAGAAATAAACATCATGAAAGACCATGGAATTAGAAGATGTGTCCAAACTTTTGACTGATAGTGTATATGTTTTTGTGGGGGGGGTTTTTGGAGAAAGTTAAACTCAGTTAGTAAAACAATCATAGGCTATATAGCTCTATAACTGGCTGCTAACGAAGCGCTGGCTGTGAATGAGATGAGAAGTGGCAGAGAATGAGTGTGTAATGAACAAGTGATTACACCAGTGTTCAAGACCTACTTATACACTGAAGAGCTGAAAGCTTATAACCGCTACCCAATTTAGGCTCGAGTTATACATCTGAAGGTGGATCCAAGAACGTTCCTTAATACGGTGACTACTTTGGCATAAATATGATAAAAAAAAATAATGATCATAAACCATTTAGACTCAAAAAGAATGTATATTCTTTATATGGATGCCGTTTACCTCGCATAGATGAATAAATATTTCCAGAGCACACCATAAACAACAATAGAAATGATAAGAATAACAATTAACAACCATAGATGAAGGAATAAATGTCTTTAGTCCAGGTAGAGGAATGCAAATACGTTGTAGATGGAACAAACTTAGCCGAACGATGATGGAGATGAGGATCGCCGATGATTATGTGATGAAGTTCCAGGTGAAAAAAGAGAATGGTATTCCTAAAGGGATTCATGATCGTAAGAGTCTATTAAACATAAAAGGTCACAGAAAAACTATTTCTCCATCTTAGGGCTGTGAGCTTCCAACGAGTCTGAGGAAACCATTGCTTCCTCTCCCAAATCCCAGCTGACTTCCTCATGCCATCTACTTGAATAAATAGGAGTCTTAGCTTAGTGCCCCTAAACAAAACATGATATCTAAATGTTAACAGAGTTCATTTAGTTACAAGCGTAAGAGTATGGAATGTCCGAACAAGCATCACCATTAGCAGACACTGAGCAGTGGGCTAATCAGCTAGTGGTATTGGTAGGTGACTTGGGTTGACCCATATATATTTTTTATATTGCACTTCATTTGAAGGGAATGATGTGGGCCAGTTTGATGACTTGTCAGTTTGCATGTCAGGCTAGCAGGCTGCTCACTCTCAGCAGTGCTAATGATACTAGCAGGCGGCCCAGTGAGGCTCAGTAATTGCACATCCGCTGCCTTCTGCCTGCCGCCACCAGTGATATCGACTGGTGTAAAGAGAAACTGTCTGCTGTCGATCCTTCATTCTCACCTCATCTCTGAGGCAAGACTGGCAACCACATGGGAGCTTACACACACACACACACACACAGCATGTTGCAGAAGAACATGGAGACACAGACTGTCCATTTATAGCAATCTGATCTCTTAGCATTGAACTGATCCCTTATCCCTTTTGAAGTTTGATGTTTTTCAAGTGCTTTTCTGTATAAGAAGAGCATCTGTGATTGACAGAATGCTTCTATTCTCCAAACTCTCGCTCCACAACCTAATGACAAAGTGTTTTTTCGCCTTATTTCTCACCATTTGTCATTTTATTAACACCCCTCTTATTTCTAACGTACTCTGAATCATTGTACTCAGCCACAGACCCTTTTATGTTTGTTGGACCGTGTCCAGAGAGCTGTTTCTAAACAAGCGGAGCAAGCCGAGTATTACGGCAGCGAGAGAAGATTGTGGATAAGATTCTAAAAAAAAAAAAAGAAAAAAAAAGAACAAGGACAAATAACCTCCTCACAATCACTGATTATCTCTGGTTGGAGGCTAACAGATGCTCCAGAGGAATAAAACAAAATATGTACCCATACAAGTGCTTTTTTATTGCTTCTACTCATTGCTTTCTTTTTATCCCTTGGACAGTTTTGACAGATTGCAGGTCTCTGCTATGTTATGTCATACTGATAATGGTTTGCTCTCTCTATCCCGGTCTCACTCTCTCTCTCTCTCTCTCTCTCACACTCACTCTCTCTCTCTGTTGGTGCAGATTTCTCTGTTGAAGCAGAGTCTGGAGATGCAGCTGTCACAGTCACAACATTCTCTGCAGCAGCTGCAGGCTCAGTTTAATCAGGAGCGAGAGCACCTGGGCCAGCAGCTGCAGGAATTAGAGTTGGAGCACCAGCGAAGGGAGGAGCGTCTGCGCGAGGCCCACTGCTGCGCCATCCACGACCTGCAGGAGGCCCGCCAGCACGACCTCAAGGTCTCTCTCATTTATAATCATCATATTGATAATCGACCTGTCTCTCTACCTGTTCCTCTATCTCGGTGGAGCTGAGCTCTTAACCAGCTCTCTGCCACTCTGCCCCTTCCCATCTGTCCCACTCTGCCCCTTCCCATCTGTCCCACTCTGCCCCGTCCATCTGTCCCACTCTGCCCCTTCCTATCTGACCCACTCTGCCCCTTTCCTATTTGTCCCACTCTGTCTTTTCCTATCTGTCCCAGTCTGCTCCTTCCTATCTGTCTCATTCTGCCCCACCCATCTGTTCCACTCTGCTCCTCCCTATCTGTCTTACTCTGCCCCTTCCCATCTGTCCCGTTCTGCTCCATCCATCTGCCCCACTCTGCCCCTTTCCTATCTGTCTCACTCTGCCCCTTCCTATCTGTCCCACTCTGCCCCGTCCATCTGTCCCACTCTGCCCTGTCCATCTGTCCCACTCTGCCCCTTCCTATCTGTACCACTCTGCCCCACCCATCTGTCCCACTCTGCCCCTTCCTATCTGTCCCACTCTGCCCCTTTCCTATCTGTCCCACTCTGCCCCTTTCCTGTCTGTCCCACTCTGTCTCTTCCTATAGGTCCCAGTCTGCTCCTTCCTATCTGTCTCACTCTGCCCCTTCCTATCTGTCCCACTCTGCCCCATCCATCTGTCCCACTCTGCCCCATCCATCTGTCCCACTCTGCCCCGTCCATCTGTCCCACTCTTCCCCTTCCTATCTGTCCCACTCTGCCCCTTTCCTATCTGTCCCACTCTGTCTCTTCCTATAGGTCCCAGTCTGCTCCTTCCTATCTGTCTCACTCTGCCCCTTCCTATCTGTCCCACTCTGCCCCGTCCATCTGTCCCACTCTGCCCCGTCCATCTGTCCCACTCTTCCCCTTCCTATCTGTCCCACTCTGCCCCTTCCTATCTGTCCCACTCTGCCCCACCCATCTGTCCCACTCTGCCCCTTTCTATCTGTCCCACTCTGCCCCTTCCTATCTGTCCCACTCTGCCCCACCCATCTGTCCCACTCTGCCCCTTCCTATCTGTCCCACTCTGCCCCACCCATCTGTCCCACTCTGCCCCTTCCTATCTGACCCACTCTGCCCCTTTCCTATTTGTCCCACTCTGTCTTTTCCTATCTGTCCCAGTCTGCTCCTTCCTATCTGTCTCATTCTGCCCCACCCATCTGTTCCACTCTGCTCCTCCCTATCTGTCTTACTCTGCCCCTTCCCATCTGTCCCGTTCTGCTCCATCCATCTGCCCCACTCTGCCCCTTTCCTATCTGTCTCACTCTGCCCCTTCCTATCTGTCCCACTCTGCCCCGTCCATCTGTCCCACTCTGCCCTGTCCATCTGTCCCACTCTGCCCCTTCCTATCTGTACCACTCTGCCCCACCCATCTGTCCCACTCTGCCCCTTCCTATCTGTCCCACTCTGCCCCTTTCCTATCTGTCCCACTCTGCCCCTTTCCTGTCTGTCCCACTCTGTCTCTTCCTATAGGTCCCAGTCTGCTCCTTCCTATCTGTCTCACTCTGCCCCTTCCTATCTGTCCCACTCTGCCCCATCCATCTGTCCCACTCTGCCCCATCCATCTGTCCCACTCTGCCCCGTCCATCTGTCCCACTCTTCCCCTTCCTATCTGTCCCACTCTGCCCCTTTCCTATCTGTCCCACTCTGCCCCTTTCCTGTCTGTCCCACTCTGTCTCTTCCTATAGGTCCCAGTCTGCTCCTTCCTATCTGTCTCACTCTGCCCCTTCCTATCTGTCCCACTCTGCCCCGTCCATCTGTCCCACTCTGCCCCGTCCATCTGTCCCACTCTTCCCCTTCCTATCTGTCCCACTCTGCCCCTTCCTATCTGTCCCACTCTGCCCCACCCATCTGTCCCACTCTGCCCCTTTCTATCTGTCCCACTCTGCCCCTTCCTATCTGTCCCACTCTGCCCCACCCATCTGTCCCACTCTGCCCCTTCCTATCTGTCCCACTCTGCCCCACCCATCTGTCCCACTCTGCCCCTTCCTATCTGTCCCACTCTGCCCCACCCATCTGTCCCACTCTGCCCCTTTCTATCTGTACCACTCTGCTCTTACCTAACTGTCCCACTCTGCCCCACCCATCTGTCCCACTCTGCCCCTTTCTATCTGTACCACTCTGCTCTTTCCCATCTGTCCTACTCTTCCCCACTCATCTGTCCCACTCTGCTCCTTCCTATCTGTCTTACTCTGCCCCTTCCCATCTGTACCACTCTGCCCCACCCATCTGTCCCACTCTGCCCCACCTATCTGTCCCACTCTGCTGCTTCTCATCTGTCCCACTCTGCTGCTTCCTATCTGTCTTACTCTGCCCCTTCCTATCTGTCCCACTCTGCCCCACCCATCTGTCCCACTCTGCTGCTTCCCATCTGTCCCACTCTGTTCCTTCCTATCTGTCTTACTCTGCCCCTTCCTATCTGTCCCACTCTGCCCCACCCATCTGTCCCACTCTGCTGCTTCCCATCTGTCCCACTCTGCCCCTTCCTTTATGTCCCACTCTGCCCCTTCCTATATGTCCCACTTTGCCACTTCCCATCTGTACCACTCTGTCCCAACCATCTCTTACTCTGTTTCGTCTGTCTCTCCCAATCTGCCACACCCATCTGTCACACTGTTCCCTGCCCATCTTTCCCACCTGTCTCTCTTGATTAGACTAGAAGCAATGTTTAATTTTTGTTTGATTTTATGTGCATAGTGATTTTAACAATAGACGTTTTTAATAAAGTCCTGACGTGATTGTACAGTTAATTCGGAAAAGCATACATTATGACTAAGACATATTTTAAATGGAAAAGGTTGCAATCAAGATCACTTTTCAGGAATTTGCTATAGTACAACAAATGAGAGCAGCATCTTTCAAACTGGAATGGATATCATCCTACCCTGAAAGGCCAGACTTGGCCATAAATATAGTGCAGTTATTTTTAAAACTACCTCTGTTTTTGGAGTACTACATTTACATTTCTGGCATTTGGCCGACGCCCTTATCCAGAGCGAAGTACAAAAGTGCTTTGAAGTCTCTATCAATGAATACATCAACACTGGTTCAAGAGGTCACAGACTCCAACTGTGTTGGAAGGATTTTTTTAATACATACAACAATACATAAAACAAACAGCGAAAATAAGAGCTAGATTAAGTGTTTCAGGAAAAGGTAGGTCTTCATGTGTCGTTTGAAGACAGCCAGTGACTTCTAGGGAAAGATGTATACATTCTATTTGTATACCTAACTCTTACCCTGAGAGATGGTGGGAACAGTCAAGCAGTGCTAGTAGATTGGAGTGAGCATGGTGCAGTGTGAGGTGTTATAAGAGCTTTGAGGTAAGAGGGAGTTGATCCATTCTTGGCTTTGTAGGCAAGCATCAGTGTTTTAAATCTGATGCAGCTAGTGGAAGCCAGTGGAGGTGCACAGCAGTGGGGTGGTGTGTGAGAACTTAGGCAGGTTGAAAACAAGTGGCGCAGCTGCATTTTGGATCATTTGCTGAGGACAAATTGCATTCAGAGGTAGACCTGCCAGTAAAGAGTTGCAGTAGTCCAGTCTTGAAATGACCAGAGACTGAACAAGCAAGCCTGTGTGGATGAAAATGTGAGAATCCTTCTTATGTCATATAGAATAAACCGACATGAGCGTGTCACATTAGCAACATGGGAAGAAAAGGACAGTTGATTGTCCATGCTTACCCCCCAAGGTTGCAAGCAGTTGCCAAAGGGGAGATTAGACAGTTGTGCAGGTATATCGCAAGATCCTAGCCTGGGGATGAATAACCTGGGATAACCAGCAGTTCAGTTTTGCTGGGATTGAGTTTCAGCTGATGAGCTGAACCAGATGCTGAGATCTGAGCAGAAGCCGTGGTATCTGAGGGAGGGAAGGAGAAATACTACGTAGATATCCATCAGTTCAGCAAACAAGTTACACCACCAGGTTGGATTGAGATGTAGCTAACTTTTGCTCATTTACATGCCTGTACAATGTTACGCTTAGTTACCTCTGACTGAGGATGACGTATATTGTTAGCTAACTATCTTACAAAACCTGCATATATCTAATGGCTAAAATGTTCAATTTCTGACTCCTGGTGTGCAGCCAGTTAAAACAAAGCCGCCTACCTTCATAGATATTGAAGCATTGCCCGATTTATAAGACAGCTGACTTATAAGACATCATAGGCAACAAGACACCAAGCCAGCTTTCGACAGAAAACTCCAGTCCCCAGCCTCCCATGTTGATCTCTTGTTCTGCTCTACCAGTGCATCACTGCAGGGAGAAGGTTCTGTTGGTCCTTCTGTCTTGTTCAGTGCAGTCCAAACTTTCCCTGGGCATCAGAGAGCTTTAGTGATAACTGAGTGTTTAGTTTAGCAACAACTGAATGCTTGATGTCTTTGGTTCTGAGGCGTACGCATTTTCTCATTACTTCAAATTTCTCAAAGAGGCAGGGACCGATTTACCAGAACCACTGTTACCTACGACTACTATACATTTCAGAACTAGCTAGATGGCTGCATAACTAGATGCAATATCTCTGGAATAGCTAGGGTTAGACAGACCCAATTGGCTCCACCATGAAAACATCAGGCGTAAAGAAATACCTAAAGAATCATAAAACACCTACAAAAAAGGTTAACATTCACCATAGGCATGGGGAACTGAATACAAGATGGTGTTTTACATGTTTTCATTTAGAAATTTTTATAGCACAAACGATAAAATACTTTTTTTTATAGGAGTTTTTATTGGATCGTTTTCTGAATTGTCCACCTGAGGGAAGCATTTTAAACTGTTAAGTGGATGAGACGGGGTGGCCACTAAAAATCTTCTCTTTCTTCCCAATGACCTTGCCTGCCAACTGTAATATTCTGACTCTTTTTACTCTTCATTATTGACTCATCTTTAATAGGTTGATGTTTGTATTCACAAATGATGCTAAAATGACATGTACAATGATCTAGAATCTCTACAACATGCACAGCTTGACCCTATCAAACTGTCAGTCTGGCATCAAATCCTTTCTTTTCTATTTTTTTGATAGCATTAATTTCCTGTGCACTGGACTGGAACTAGCTCTGAATAGTGCCTGTCTGGTCCAGCATGCTATTTGCATATTGAAACAACTCAGAACTGCTGCTCAGATTAGTTTCCTCTGTATAGAATAAAAACAAAAGTGGTGATAAGACAGAACCTTGAGGGACACCTATAGTTAAAAGCAATTCGTGAAACAATATTCCATTTGTTTAAACCTTTTAGGATCAGGCTGTGACTAAGACTGGCATTTGCTTTGCTTTGTAAGAAGAAAAAAGTACAATATAATGAACTATGAAGTATGAAAAAGCTGCGATCAATAAAAAAAAAAAAAGAGCTCATGCAAAAGATTCTTGGTTATACAGTCAATTAAGGAAAGTACCATAAGAAGTTCACGCAAGTCCAAATTCCTAGTGACTGATAACCTAGAGGTTGATTTGTCTGAATTGGATCGCTGTGGGTTATAAAATGAACTCGTGGTAGCAAATGGATTTTATTTGGATGGCACATTTCCTCAGACTTTTCCATTAAATGAGATTAAATGCATTATACATCTCTCCGTCTAATCACCTTTGTATAATCAATGCCTCACCCTGCACTGCTGACAGCGAGGATAACAATTCATGGTTTATATTGGCAAGAGGCGTCGGCGGTTAGGTTGAAATCGGACGTCGAGCTGGCACGGTTTCAATACAGTTGGGAAATTTAATAATCTCATGGTCTTGGTTTTACAGCTTATCTTATGGCTTCTACTTTTTTCAACAGTCTGCAGAACAAGCAGCCAACAGCCATAGCTTCCATATAAACCTGAACTACAGATTAAACAGCTATTTATTATCCATCAACACTTTAAACATCAGTTATTAATGTTTAACAAGGTGGAAAGGGGAAAAGAAGCGGCACTGGTGGCATTCAGTATCGCTTTGTAGAGTTTCAGCGCTCCAAATGGAGTGCATCGACCCCACTGCAGTCTCTGGAAAGTTCTTCCCAGCTACAGGGCTGTTAAAATAAGGGTCCTTTTCCAGCTGTTTCATTATTCAGTATGAGTGTCTCTGTCGTACCAGAGAGAGATCCATCAGCAGGCCTGGGTTTTACACCTTAGCGCTCTGAATCCTTGCACCAGCATGGTTAAGCAGACACTCTGGTTAGATAGGACAATGTGCTGTTGATTTATTCACTGCTTTTTAATAAGTAACAAGAGCGGCTTTTTTCGGTGGAGAAGAAAGTAGGTTTCCTTTCCTTTTTTTGTAAAGGAAATAAAAAGCAGCACTTTTTTTCCTCGTCATGCCCAGATGGAGTCCTGGCGGATTACTTTATGTCCCATAAAGGAAATCTTCAAATACTTAGGAGGAGGGTTGCCTCATTTCCTGTAAACCAGTGTCTTCCCAGGCAAACTAGGAAGGCAAACTCCAACAACTAAGGGGAAAAAAAAAAAACTCACTTAACATCCCTGCAGCATTCTGTTTTTTGCTGATGCTGGAAAAACTACCTCTACGTTTCTCTGATTTATCCGGAAAGACCATGCATACTTCCCACCAGCTGCACCAGAGAGAGTTGTTATTTTCTCTACCCACATTGGCCATAGAGAACATATGGCCCTGATGATCCTGTGTGGACACGAAAGTGAACAAATAAGGACAACAGACATAAACACAACCCTGCTATGAGTCCTGTTTTCTCAGTGTACACTTTAATAGAGAGGGTATAAAACACAAATGAACAGAATGTAAGCAGATTCTCTCCATTTACAGCATTTGGCAGACAGCCTTATCCAGAGAGGCTTAAATTTGATCTCATTTTTTTTATGCAATTGAGGGTTAAGGGCCTCGTTCAAGGGCCCAGCAGTGGCAGTTTGGTGGACCTTGCATATGAACTCACAAACTTCTGATCAGTAGTCTAATAAACATCAAGATACTTAAGCTGTGAGTGAAGCCATCATTGACACCTAGCTCAGTGGGCTTCTATGGACATTTACATTTCTGGCATTTGGCAGATGCCCTTATATACAGCAACTTACAATTATCTCATTTTATACAACTGAGAAATTGAGGGTTAAGGGCCTTGCTCAGGGGCCCAGCAGTGGCAGCTTGGTGGACCTGGGATTCAAACTCATAACCTTCAAATCAGTAGTCCAACACCTTAACCACTAAGCTAGCACATCCCCCATGAGGAGTTTCACACAGACTAGAAGAAAAAGACAGTGATTTCTTTTTCCCCACATATCCCAGCTTGTTAGGATAATAGGGTACGAGTGCAGGGTCAGCCAGGATATGGCACCTCTGCAGTAAAGAGGGTTAAGGACTTTGCTCAAGGATCCAAGAGTGTTGCTAGGGCTTGAACTGCTGACCTTTTGTTTAGTAGCCCAGCGCATTAACTGTGGAGCCACCACTATAACCCGACCTGATCTACCCCTCAAGATTGCCCCGTAATCTGCTCTGTACACCATTCATTTGTTTTAAATATTTCATTTCTGCATTTCAGTCTGTAATTTCTGTGTAGTCTTAAAGAAAGAAATTACCTGTGGTTTTTTGTGACGCTGATCGACTTGGATTGTTCCCAGTTTTCTCCATTAACAGCAAACCCACGCAAATCCAGACGGCTTTGGCATCAGAGCACATTGAAACATTTCATGTCTATTTTAATTGATGTATATTAACAGGGCTAACTCCCTCATTGGCCTCTTGAACCTCGTTGATCTGGCGAATATCTGTAATAAAATTGTGGAAATCATGGCCAGCTAATAGGTAAGCACAGTTGATGCTCACATCAGCGATATGTCTGGAACTTCCAGACAAACAGATAGATTACTTTTTCCCACACAGTGTTCCCACTTCTCGAATGTTTTTAAGTCAGTCAGCTGGAAAGCCAACTAAGCTTAAATAGTGGCAGCTGAAATAATGCAATAATGTATAGCAAGCAAGTTAAGCAGTTAATTGCATTAATACACAAACAAACAAATCGCTTATGAATCACCGCAGAGTGGACAACATACTCATTATTCTTTTCTCAGAAAGCGTCTGAGGTATTAAATCGTCTTTGCGCGCTCAACAAAATGTCAGCAATTTGTTGGCTGATGTTTGGCAGTGAGCTGCAGGGTTTTCTCCTCACATCACCAAACAAAACATATTGGTTCTGTCTGGCCAGTATCTTTTCTTGACATGCTTCACTATAAAGAGTATATTCCTTCCAAATAATAGCCTTTGATTTGCAAAAGGCAAATCAGGCCTTACATTACATTTCCTTAAGATTCATTTCCATAACAATTAATTTAAATAATTGAGTTTTGCAAATGTCAGTGGTGGGTTTTTCGTTTCTTTTCCGTGAAGCACATTTTGTTTACATTTACATAACAAATAAAAAAACATTTTCTGAAAATCAATAGTTTTTTTCCCTTTTTGTTTCCTTTCCTTTCCTTTTGTACCCTGCCCTGCCCTGCCCTGCCCTGCCCTGTCCTGTCCTGTTCTGTCATCCTCTCTTTTCCAGTACCTTCCCTGGTTTTCCTTTCGTTTCCTTTTTCCTTTCCTGCGCTGCCCTGCCCTGCCCTGCGCTGCCCTGTCATCCTTTCCTTTCCCTTGCCTTGCCTTGCCTTCCCATCCCATCCCTTTCCTGGCCTGCCCTGCCCTTTCCCTGTCCTGTCCTGTTGTCCTCTCTTTTCCAGTACCTTCCCTGGTTTTCCTTTCCTTTCCTTTCCCTTGTCTCCCTCTCCCTTGTCTCCCTTTCCTTTCCTTTCCTTTCCTTTCCTTTCCTTTCCTTTCCTTTCCCTTGTCTCCCTCTCCCTTGTCTCCCTTTCCTTTCCTTTCCTTTCCTTTCCCTACCCTTGTCTCCTCTTCCTTTCCTTTCCCTTCCCTTCCCTTGTCTCCCCTTCCTTTCCTTTCCTTTCCTTTCCTTTCCTTTCCTTTCCTTTCCTTTCCCTTGTCTCCCTTTCCTTTCCTTTCCTTTCCTTTCCTTTTTCCTTTCCTTTCCCTTCCCTTGTCTCCCCTTCCTTTCCTTTCCTTTCCTTTCCTTTCCTTTCCTTTCCTTTCCTTTCCTTTCCTTTCCTTTCCTTTCCTTTCCTTTCCTTTCCTTTCCTTTCCTTTCCTTTCCTTTCCTTTCCTTTCCTTCCCTTCCCTTCCCTTCCCTTGTCTCCCCTTCCTTTCCTTTCCTTCCCTTCCCTTCCCTTCCTGTCCCATCCTGTCCCATCCTGTCCCATCCCGTCCTTTCCTTCACTTTCCATTACTTTCCTCCATGCCTGGTAAGGTCCTCTGTCCAAATTCCTAAAGGTCCTACCCAGTGCTACCATGGCTTTCTCCATCTAGTCGCCATGACCGCATCCAACCTTGATTGGATCATTTTGGCTTGTGGTATTTACCACAATAATTACCAGCTTCAGCTGATTTATCCAGTTCCCTGTACAAAACTAAATCCCCCATCTATCTAAGAGATCCTCATGAGTTTATATTGATTTGTCTGTCATTATGCTTGTTATGTGAAAGTTCTGTATACACCACTTTCTCACTGAGGGTAATTCATTCAGAGCTGGAACACGGTGTCTGCGGGCTGTACACTATTTATACACTGCCAGTGTGTAACATCTCCAGAGTAGGGAAAAGCTAGACCTCAGATCCTATTCATATATATCACATGTGCTACCACACTAGTAGCACTCACTGAGGTGCAAATGGGATCCTGTCTTATGGGAAGGTTGCTACAGTGTTTGTACTGAATGCATTGAGGTGTCTTGATGCGGCCGTGTGTGAATATGAGAGAGAGAGAGAGAGAGAGAGAGAGAGAGAGATGGTGTGGGAATCTTGTCAGTTAGGCTGAAAGCAGGAGCATAGACCTCCTGGGTGCTTTGCTCTTTCTGAGGCTGTTGTCTTTGTGATGGAGAATGCATACAGGGGTTATATTTGTGTGTGTGTGTGTGTGTGTTGGTTTGTGTCTGATAGATCGGCTAGGGCATGTCTCCTGATAGCTGTCTAGATGACTGACATGCTCTGACCTTTTCAGGTATACAAGTATTCCTGCAGAGACAGAGCTCATGGCTGCTTGTCCTTTTTGGGCTCAAACACCAAATTTATATCACAGATCTAAGCAGACGGTGGCAGGGATCCTAGCTCGAGAATCTGGGCTTCGATCCTGATCCTGATTAGTGAAGGTGAATGAATATTTAAGCATAAATGAAGCAATTGAAATAAAGTACTACACTAGAGTACTAAATAAAATACTGAACAAAGCTCAGTTTCTGTTCTCAATTGGTTTTATGTGCATAATGTAAGCAATGAAATAACTTCTTTTTAGTTAATGCACTCTAAAGCAGGCGTTACGATATTATATATTAGACTATATTATACACCGTTCAGCCATAACATTATATGGCTAATATTGTGTTGGTCCCACTTTTGCTGCCAAAACAGCCCTGACCCATCGAGGCATGGACTAGATCCCTGAAGGTGTGCTGTCGTATCTGGCACCAAGATGTTAGCAGATCCTTTAAGTCCTGTAAGTTGCGAGGTGGGCCAACCACGTGATGTAAAAGAAAACGTGATTCATCAAACCAGGCCACCTTCTTCCATTGCTCCATCATCCAGTTCTAATGCTCACATGCCCATTGTTGGTGTTTTCGGTGGTGCACAGGGGTCAGCATGGGCACCCTGACTGGTCTGCGGCTATGCAGCTCCATACACAACAAACTGTGATGCACTGTGTATTCTGACACCTTTCTATCAGAACCAGCATTAACTTCTCCAGCAATTTGAGCAACAGTAGCTCGTCTGTTGGATCGGATCACACGGGCCAGCCCTCGTTCCCCACGTGCATCAGTGAGTCTTGACCGTCCATGACCCTGTCGCCGGTTCACCACTGTTCCTTCCTTTGACCACTTTTGATAGATACTGACCACTGCAGACCGGGAACACCCCACAAGAGCTGCAGTTATTGGAGATGCTCTGATCCAGTGGTCTAGCCATCACAATCTGTCCCTTCATCAAACCTCAGATCCTTACACTTGTCCATTTTTCCTGCTTCTAACATCAACATTGAGGACAAAATGTTGACTTGCTGCCTAATATATCCCACCCACTAACAGGTGCCATGATGAGGAGATCATCAGTCGCATTCACTTCACCAGTCACTGCTCATAATGTTATGGCTGATCAGTGTATATTATTAATAAAACTGCATAGTGTTTGCAGTTGTTTGATATCCATGTGATTGAGCAAAAGGTTAAACAGTAATGACAATTTTTCACACTTGCCAATATTAGTGGAGGGTAGTGTCTTTTTTTATATATATAGAAATTAGTCATTTGCAATTTTTTTCTTGAACCTTTATCAGAGATAAAGGTGTAATTTTTCTGACATGTAGAGAGAAGAGAGGAGAAAAAAGACAGAGGATGATGAGTGCCTGACTGTTCTAACTGTACAAGTACTAACAGGAACTAACTTCAGTGACATACCACATCCCATCGAGAGAGAGTCATGCAAACAGTGCAAACAATGTTCACACAACAGCACAGATAGGTGTCAGGTGTGTGTTACGTGAACTGGCTCTTCCCCATATAACATCGTGTTTTATGTATCTTCACATCTGCTAGCAAGCTTGGATAGTTTTCACTGTACACATAGAATTGTACCTTCACATTTCAGCTCTTAGAATTATTAGCCTTAAAATCAGTATTTTGGGTTTTTGTACTGATGGCTGGTTTACCATCGAAAATATAAATAAAACCACATAATTGTTTCAAAGAAAATGAAGAGGTAAGAATCTAATCTTTTTTTGCTCACCCCTAAGAGAAAACTGTCCAGTGCTCTGAATGTAATTCATCTCTGATCATTAATCACTGTTGATCAATCAGGATTCAGTTGAGTGTGTGTGTGTGAGAGTGTAGAACAGTTCAGTCCTGAGTGTGTGTGAGTGAGTGTGTGAGTGTGTGAGTGAGTGAGTGAGTGTGTGAG